>NC_056726.1:1884779175-1885079175 GCF_019279795.1 Protopterus annectens
TGCATGTCGAAATCTGAGTCTGAGCCACAGTTTATCAAACCCCACCCGGAACTCTCACTATGGCTCCAGTAGTGGCACCCAGTCTATCCATTTGTTTCATGGACAAGGGGAATGGGTATTCTTGGATAGGCAAGAGCTGTGCATCCCATTAATTTTTTCCCAAGAAACCACAGTAGCCCACCTTTTCAACTAGGGCAAATGTCCAGTTTGAAGTAGTGAGACAGCTGAGTGGTCTTGTGGCTTGGCCTATCCTGTCCCCAGGTGGAGCACCCCCCATTCCACAGTGGCTCACAAGAGCTCTGCAGTTGGTGCCCTCCAAGAAGACCTCTGCTTACTGATGCATGTACAGAATGTTAGCTCAGGTTTCTTGGGCCTGTACTCCATGGGTGAAATCTTTAGTCCTCTTACTACTTGTCACCCAAATGGCAAGCTCAGTCCTCCTCCCTCATCATAGGATGGGTGAGCCAGCAGCCTCTGATTACTCCATCTTTCATGGCCTGCCCCTACAGGCATGCGAGTCTTAATCAAACTCATGCTGCCTGTGGTGTTGTCACGTGTTTTTATCACTCTGTGCTGCAGAGATGGCCAGTGTTTGACATGTTTCGTTAATACTGCAGAGATTTTCCTTTTAGTCTGCTTACTGCATCTAAGATTGTCATTTTATCATTTGAGGAATGAATTAAATCTTTTCTGTGTAGCGACTCCACTATTTTGTCTTTTTGATATAGGAATTTTGGGAATGGCATTTTGAAGTCTAAATATGCATGCCTTTTACTTTTGTGAAGTTATATTAGCTTGATGCACTTCTAAGCTGATAAGGCAAGCCACAATACAATCCAGCGTTTTGGTCATTGGAGACTCCATTGTGAGACATACTGATGCCCCCCTTACCAGGTTGAGTAATGAGAAAGTCACTGCCGGTTGCTTATCAGGGTCCAGAATTTGCTATATTTTGCACACACTGGGTCATTGGACTACAGTTACCAGTATGATTCGGTCAGAGTCCATGCAGATATAAATGACCTGTGACACAACCTCCTAGACTGTGAAGACAGACATTCTAGAGCTGTTGGTGTATGGTGTCCCAGGCTGGTATGAGCCTAGCATTGAGCAGCCTTCTACCTTTTGCAAGATTGATGCCGCAGTGCAAACAGATGATGACTGGTTTTAGTAACTGGTTTAGTTCCTGGTGTCATTCTAAGGGGGTGCAGTATTTGTCAGCATGAAAGAAGATTGCAAACAGACTACATTGCTTTACCAGGAATGGTCTGCACCTCTCCCCTTTAGGCTTTCCAGTATTAGCTAAAACATTGTCCTCACCCATAGTGTCTTTTTTGGCAATGCCAAATTGAATGTGCTTTTGGCATAGTATATCAAAAGCAAGAAAATTTAAAGGTGTTACTTCTCAGTGTTGGGAGTCTAAATGAGAAACTCCTCACCCTAGAGAACTCTGAGGTCCATACAGTCAGTGAAACATGGTGTAAAGCAGTAGAGAGCATATTGGCAGTGCAAGACTGTAATGCCTTCTACACATTTAGACCAGCTACGATACAAGCAAAGACTATAGGTGGAGGTTTATCAGTTTACATCAAAAATAAATATACCTCAAGGCTGGTCAAACAGATTGCTGTACGTGAGCTTCTCAGCATTCAAATCACCAGGGGAAAAATCCCATACCACTTTCTTGCAAAGCTGTACCCCCCCCCCCCCCCCAAATGACCCAGGAAACCATAACATGTATTTAAGCTTACCGGAAACTGTGACCATCCACCCCAATACCATATTCATTTGTGACTTTAATTGCTTCAGTATTAACAGGGAATCCTATAGTACAACAAATGTGTAGGCAGAGAGATTCTGGAATTTTGTTAACACAAACTTTCTGGACCAGACTGTCAGTTCTCCAGCAGGGGGAGCAAACATATTAGATCTGGTCTAATATGAGAGAGCGCTGCACACTCCCTAGTGTTATATCCTGTCTGGTAAGGTTAGACCACAAAACAATCTACTTGGAAGTAAAAGTAGCTAACCTTGGAATGTTTAGGAACTACTCTAAGGCTAACTTTGTACTGTTAAGTGATACCCTGGCAAAAAGTTCAAGCCCCGAAACCCTGAGAAAACTGCTATCCATGCAGAACTGTTTAGATAAACTTTGTACAAGCATGTTAATGTCTGCATAGAGGCAACTGTACCTGCCAGGAATAAGTACAGAATTGACTGAAAAACAAGCTACCCTGGTGCAATTGCAATGTCCAGTAGATTATATAATAGAAGGAAGAAAATCATGGCAAAAATTAGGTGTAGCACCTAGCAGAATAAAATCACACATTAAACTAAAGAAACCACTCCGAAGACAAATGATCTACCAAAGCCAATTTTGAGGTAAATTTGGCCTCCCAGACCAGAGACACCACAAAGGCATTCTTTAGCCATGATGGCAAACTCAAAGGCAGTACTCAGTTGTGCGCAGAGCTTATTGTTAATGGAACCATCTATGCTAAGCCAGAAGATATAGCAAACCCACTAGCAGACAAATTCAGCTGTAACTTGACCCCTTTCTCCCCCTCCCGTTAGGAAATACCATCAAATATAACTGTGCCTACTGTTACTAGGAAATGGGTCCTCAGTGCTGTTTTTAAGGCAGGAACACTGCTTTGATGGGCCCAGATAATATCCCACGATGCCTTCTAAACGTCATGAAACATGACCTATCAGACCTTCTGTTTAACTGTGGCCTCTAAATAGATTTTGTGCCGTACAAATAGAGATCAGCTGTCATCCCTCTGCAGAAAGGTCGACCATGTAAGGACCCTGGAAGCTACAGACACAAGTCTGAATAGTCTCCTATGCAAAGCTAATGAAATGATCAATAAAAACATAGGAAACCTCCAGACACTCAACCCAACCCAGTTTGGTTTCGTCAAGGGCTTTTCATGCCTGCTTGACCAGGTGGACTTTGAGATGGTCACCAAAGCAATGATGGAGGAAAAAAGGTGTCCCACTGAATACATTGACCTGACCAAGACCTTTGACAAAGTACCTCAGTTTGATATTGTTGACAAACTCAATAGGTTAGGTTTAAACATTTGTTTCACCCAGTTGATAGCCAGCTGACTCACAGACGGGACCCAGGAAGTTTAGAATTGGGAAGTCCACCTCTGCAAAGAGACAATCACAAGTGGACTCGCTCTGAGATTGGTCCTGGGACCCACTCATTTTTGGCATCGATTTCTATGAAGTAAAGCCCATCGTCAGTGGCCTCTAGCTGACCAAGTTTGTTGATTGCAAATTAGGAGCAGTCATAGAATCCCCCACCAACACTAATATTCTCCAGGAACGGTTGACACAAACAAGTAACTTGTGTCACAGCCGTGGTGCTGTTTGGGACCCATCAGGGTAGGCTCTGACCATGCCTTCTATGCCAGGCATAGAGCTCCCCCTCAGCAGCCTGTAGGAAACGTAATACAAGGGTAGGGCTTTGAGGCTTTCTGCATACGACATGTGATATACGGCCCTGTATTCTTTTAGTGAGGAACCTCTGGGGACGTTCCACTTGGATGTGTGGTTAGGTACATACCAAAGGGGGCATTGTACTTTGTGATGGTCTGATGGTTGCTGAATACAGTGGAACATTTACCACCTTCGACCTATATGCCATACCTTTATTTATAAGTTGCACAACATGGAATGAGTTCCACAGTACTGTAGACAAGTGATGGTCAAAGGGTAGATTACGATCTGTTTCACCAAGTCCATGACTGCTGGGTTGACTTTTTTCAAGGTGTGTTGTCAGTATAATAGTTACCAGGGGTGGATGACTTCTCAAAGCATGCTATTATGCATTTATTGGCTTTTAGTTTTAGACCAGGGTTCTGACACTATTGGTTGTGTCATCTCTTCGTAAAGAACATTATTGTCATATTGTCAGTGGGAGATACTGTGACTGCTCCTAATTTGCAGTCTTATGCAAATTTCATCAGCTAGAGACCCTTGAAATTGGCCTTGATGTCAGAGAAGAACATGCCAAACAGGACCGATCTCTGAAGGACTCCGCTTGCATGTGTCAGGAGCCCCCAAATAGGGAGCTAGTATTTGGTGTGGAAGCCACCACCAGTAAAAAGTAAATACCAATACCATTAGGAATAGCGATAGAGAGAAGAGATAGAAAAATAGAGAAAACCAGGGGGCTGGAGGAAGGGAAACCAGGACTGCAACAGTGAATACACTCTAACATCTACATTTATGGTAAGTGTACACAACTGTACTATGTTCAGCGTGTTTCACTGTTGCAGTCATCACACTCGTGTTGATTCCTAAATCCGAGGAAGGGTGGAGGCAGTCAAGAAGTGTTAGGGCTGGCTAGTAGGCCCTGCAAGACTGCTCTAGCAAATCCTGCCCTGGATTTGGAAAAGATAGTTAAGTAGTCATGCTTGGAGAAGATGTGTACAGAACTCCAGGTTGCAGCTTCCAGAATGTCTCTGGTAGGGACTCTCCTGAGCAATGATGTAGAGGTAGAAGTAGCCCTAGTGGAATGTGTTCTGACCCCATGTGGGATTGGTTTTCCATGGTGGTTGTAGCAGAAATGGATGCAGTGTGCTATCTATTTAGAAATGGTTTGTTTAGAAATGACCATGCCCTCTGCCCCTGTTGTAAAGCTGACTAGCAGCAGGTCAGATTTTCTGAAAGTCTTAGTCCTATCAAGGTAGAACCTGAGCTGTCTGTGCACGTCCAAAGAGTGCAGGATCCTCTCTCCTTTATTCTGAGGGCTAGGAGAAAAGGTTGGCAAATAGATGGATTGGTTTAGGGCCACACTGGATACGACCTTAGGCATAAAGAACGGGTTAGTACTGAGGAAAACCCTGTCGGCATGGAAGATAAAGGGTTCTACAGCCATCAGTGCCTGTAGCTCAGACCTGGCTAGAAGCAAGACTGTTTTCTAAGAGAGGAATTTTAACTTTGCTGAAGTAGCAGGTTCAAAAGGGGGAAGCGTGAGCTTTTTCCAGTACAAAGTTAAGGTCCCAAGCAGGGCTGGGTGCTCTCCTTGGGGGGCCTTAACTTGTTAGCCCCTCTCAGAAACTGATGAGAAGGTGAGAAAATAGAGGTGGCTAAGTGTTGTAATGAGCCGAAATGGCAGAGGCATGAATCTTCATGACGGGGGAAAGATAGGCCTCTGCGGAGTAGCTTTGCTAGGTAAATCCAGGATTAGAGGTAAGGAGGGCACTGCTGTGTCCTTCCCTTTAGAATGAACCCAAGAACAATATCTTTTCCACATAGGATTTCTTAGTACTACTAGGCCTTCTGGCTTCAAGAATGACGACCAGCACCCGTTTACTTAGGGTTGCTGGTGGAGTACTCAAAGAATAAGCCAGACTGCAAGATTTAGGGTTTGCAATTGTGGATGCAAAATCTGTCCCTCCTGCTGTGACAGCAGGGTAGGGGTCTGGTGTAGGTGCCAGGGTGGCACCGTTGTCAGGCTGCACAGGAGTGGGTACCAGTGCTGGCATGGCCAGTCTAGGGGCAGTCAAAATTGTCCTTGGCCTGTCTTCTTTTATCTTGAGTAGTATTCTTGAGAGAAGGTGCAGAGGGGGAAAGGCATAGATTGAGAGGTTTTTCCATTGAAAGGATAGGGCATCCATCTTCCAGGCCCAGTTGTGAGGGTTCCTGATGCAGAATTTGCTTAAATGGTGGTTGTGGGGGGAGGCGAAGAGATCCGCCTCTGGATCAGAAGGTTGAAGGTGCTGGGCTCCAATTTCCACTTGTAGGTCTAGGAGATTTCTACTCAAGTTGTCTGCCAGTGAATTTTGTTTGGCAGGCATTGAGCTTGTAGGTGGACTTTGTTTTCCACAGGTGTTGCTCCAGAGTCCTGGCTAACTTGCAGAGTGGGTAAGAATGGCCCCCCCCCCTGCTTATGTGCCACATAAGTGTGGTGTTGTGTGTTTTTATCAGCAGTTGTCCTGGAAGGATTAAGTATCTGAAAGCTATCAGAGCATTCTGTACAGCTAGCATCTTCTTTTGGTTGATGTGCAGGAGAATTTGGCTTGGTCTCCAGTGACCCTGAATGCATTTGCCAGCCATGTGGGCCCCCCCCCCCATGCATAGTCTGATGCGTCTGTGGTCAGGGTTTGGGCGGCGTGGGGTAGAGTAAAATGCAGTCCCTTGTTGTGGTTGCATGCTTCTGCCCACCAAAGGAACTCTGCCCTCAGACAAGGTATAATAAGGAATGACTATTTCCAGGTCCTGAGAATGTTGGCACCAAAGACTTAAGGACCATTTATGCTTCCTCATATGCAGTCTTGCATATGGAATTAGCAGAATACATGATGTCATGAACCCTAGGGCTTGCAGTATTTTTCTTGCAGTTAGCTGGGGTTCTGGTGGTCATTTGCTTGAAGTAGTCTGTCAGATAGACCTGTTTTTCTGAAGTGAGAAATGCCATCTGAGACGTTGTGTCCAAGCTTGCTCCCAGGAATACAATCTTTTGACTGGGCACCAGTTGTGATTTATTTTCATTGATGGTGTACCCCAATGAAGTGAGGAGGCTTTTTACAAATGCCAGGTGCTGAAGTAGCAATTCCTGGCTGTCCGCCTGAATCGGGCAGTCGTTCAAGTTCAGGTAAATTTGGATATTTTTCTGCCTGCAGTATGCAGTGGCTGGAGCCAGGCATTTTGTGAATACCAGATAAGCCAAAGGGAAATGCAGAGAACTGATAATGCGTAGATCCTGCCCTGAAACTTAGGTATTTCCTGCATGATTCCCTGATGGGTATGTGCAGATAGGCTTCTTTTAAGTCTAGGGTGACTAACCAGGCATCCTTGGCTAGCATAGGGAGAAGCTGTTGCAGGATAAGCCTCTTGAATTTTGGGACCACCAGGAAGGTGTTGAGAACTGAAAGATCCAGGATTGGGAGCCAAGAGGCCTCTTTCCTGGGTACCAGGAATAGTCTGGAGTAGAAACCCTGACCCCTTTGTTCTACTGGAACTGGCTGAATAGTTCTGATGTTGAACAGGGGAAGAGCTTGGTTTTGAGCCTCTGCCCACTAGTTTGGAGGGAGGTCTGGAAACCCGCTTGGGATTGGCAGTGAATGGAAATAAAATTTGTACCCCTGGGATAATGTTGAGGACCCCGAGTGGTGGACATCCAGTTTTTTGCATGAATGGCAAGTTTTCCTCCTAGGGCCACAAGCAATTGGGCAGGGCTGGAAAGTAGAGTTGAGAAGTCATTGTGAACTTTTTCCATAGGGAGGTGGCTTACCACTCCCTGTTTTAGGGGTGGAGTACTCCATTTGTTAGATCTCTGCGTACCCTGAGACTGTAGCCTGGGTGGTCTGTTTCCCTTAGGTCTTGTTTGGGAAGGCCTGGATGGGGTTGGAAAGGACCAGTGTTTTGAAGGGCAGTGCCTACTGAATCAAGGTGGTTGCACTTGTAAAAATTCTTTAACAGTTTGCATAGATTTAGCTTTTTCTTCCATTTTTTTAAGAACAACGTTTGCTTTGGTGCCAAACAAAATGTCCTTATTTAAAGGAGCGTCTAGTAATTTGGATTTGACATGCTCCGGCAAGGTCTGCTCCTTCAGCCAAGCATGTCTTCTCAGTACGGATCTAGTGACTGCAGCCTTGCAAGATGCTTCTAGGGCATCAAACCACACTACAATGTATGCTTACTAACTTGGTTTGCAGAATGCGTAAGTTCTTGTAAATCTTTATTTTCTGCACAATCTGCAAATATTACCATTTTTTGTTTGAGTTCCACAATATGTTGCTGGTACTTGAGCATGTGAAACTTGGCAATTCATTGCCCTGATAGCAAGCGTTGCAGAGGTGTTTACCCTCTTACCCCATCTGTCTAAAGCTCTGGAATCCCTGTCTGAAGTAGTAGGATTTTTGGCTGTAGTAGCCTTAACACCCTAAAGTCTCTGGATCAGGAGTAGGACTCTTGAAAAGAAACTTGTGGGAATCAGGTACTCTGTAGTACCTGTCAGGTTTCCTAGGGGCCGGAGGTAAGGTGTCTGGAGTAAGACTGGATTCCATGAAAATATCATCCACAACATCCAGGGCAGGGGGAATAGCTAAAGGCCTGTGCTGAGGTAGCTTTAAAAATTCTCTGAGTCTCTTTTTGTACTGAGGATAGCCTTGGCATTCCCAATGGAAATGCTCTCAAAGTATGCAAGGTTTCACCAAAAGAGAATTTCTCTGGAGGGGAGGCAGAGGGAATAGGCTGGTAAGGGCTTGTCCTGATAATCAGAAAGGTCAGAGTCATCGGACTCCTGGTCTGTAGAATCTGAAGGCAACTGGATTCTTTGTCTCTTAGCAGGGGAAAGCTGGCTTCCCCTAATTAGCGTTATAAGGTCTTCAGCCATTCTAAGCATTTGTTTTTGTGGCATGGGGGCCTGAGCATGCTCTTTGGTCGTTGGTTTTCTAGGCGTAGTGCGTGCTCTGGGCCTAAGAAACTCTGTAGTTTTGGCTAAAAAAGAAGTCTGTTTGATTTGAACATCGGTAGGTCGAAAAACACCCTCAGAAGCCGATGCCTGCACAGTGGCTCCGGACCCATCCAAGGTGGAGACATCCGCTGGTTCCATAGTTGAAGCATCTCGCGGCATACTGGACTCTGAGTGGGTCTCAGCAGAGGCCTGCAAATCCATAGAAGCAGGCATCAGGGGCTGCAAAGGTGCCTCACTGAGTACTGGCGGCTAGCTTAACAGAAGCGTTGTCTGCAGTTTTGGACCTATGCGGTCTGTCTCTGTCTTTATCCTTACATTTTTTTTCAGAAGATCGGTAGTCGGATGGCTTACCGAAGCCATTTCAGAATATGGAGATCGAGAGCGAAAGAATTTAGCAACAAAAATAGCGTGACGACGAATGGTTCGGGCATTAAACAAGGCACAAAACTGACAGCAAGGGAGGTCGTGGTCTGGACCCAAACAGGTGTCGCAGTAAGAATGAAAATCTCTGAGAGGTATTTGCTTTCCACAAGAAAGACAATTAACTTTTTCTGACATCGGTTAGAGCAAGAAAAAAGGATCCCCAACGGGGTACTTAGCTTTAGAAGACTTCAGGTTTATCAACTCAAAAAACATAAATTTCAGGTAGTGGTCGACCAGCACTTGCGAACTGCTTCTGCTTCGGGCTCCTCCTCAATAAGAAAGACTGATGTAATGGCGTCGGCTGCCTGTTTTTATACCCCTGACGACCTGACAACATGGAAGAAGCGACAGCATCTGACACAGAAATACTAAGACTCTGGTATTCGGGCTGATTGAGGGTTACCTGCAGGCAGATAACCCAAGTGTGATGACTGCAACAGTGATGACTGCAACAGTGAACACACTCTAATATCTACATTTATGGTAAGTGTTCACAGCTGTACTTTACTGTAAATAAATATTTAGTATTTTCATGTTCTTTTCTTATTTTTTATTAAATATATTTAAACTTTCCACTATGGCTGTTTTTTTAGAGAATAGTTTAATCTCTGAAAGTACTTGTATATATTTGGTGACAGCTCTGGCTGCTCCTGAAAGCCTTGCTATTGGTCAAGCTACCATTTATATGAATATTAATTTCACTCTGTATAATTGGGTATCCTTGTAAAAGTCTGAGTAGCTGGCTTTGGGGTGTCTGGTGGCAGTGTAACAACCTTATTGTGTGTGTGCGTGCACTACTTGGAGCAGGGACACTAAGCACTGGTTTCACAGAGGAGGTTCTGGAGGACTTTGCTTGGACACTCGGCTAAGGTGTCAATTGCATAGCTGTACTGGTGAGGGGGAGTCTTATTGGGTACCTGTAGGGGAGACGTAGAAATCCATAACCGGGACTGAATGTGTTCTTTGTGTGCTCTTAAGGGCAATTGTGCTTGCTACAGAGAGCTGCATCTGGAAATACTGGGTGTATGCATTTTTGTTTCAAGTAAATGTCCCTCTCCAGTGTCATTGGTGAGGATTTGGGGTCATTGATTACTGGTCCAGAGAGGGGACGTCGCACCCAACCTTTATACAGATGGATGACTGTTGCTGTTTGTGTGAGGCATGAAGCTCCTTTGGAGGCTACAGCTAAATATTGATTCTAGAGGGCCTGATAGGTCATGTTTCTTGCTGTTTAGAATGTATCCTGGGATATTGTCTGGGCCCATCAGTGCAGAGTTGCTGGCCTTAGAGAGTGCGTTTAGGACCTGTTCCCTAGTGATATTTGATGGCATTTCCTGAGTTGGGGTTGAGGGTTTAATGTGAACAGTTTTGCGTAGTCTGCAGTGATGTTCTTCGTCTTCCCTTGCTGCAGTCCTGACAATTGGAGGTTGGCGAGATTTAGTTTCAGACCGAATACAGAGTTTTTTTCTTGCCTCAGTATTTAACAAAGTGAATAACTGTATTTCGATTATCACTATTAAGAGGAGGCTTGAGAGATTTTCATTATCAGTTCTCAGTATTCACAAAGGTTCTGGCTCCAGTGATAGCTTACTTCAGGCTTCAAGGCATTCAAAGGCTCAAGAAAAGGAACACCTTCTACAGCATCTGGAATATGTCATAGCAGTGCTAAGATGCCTCAGTCTAGTACCCTCTCAAGACATGAGACTGAATACAGCGACAAACAAAAGAGTCTGTCACTACTTCCATCAACTATCTCATCAGTCCGTGACTGCAAGGACAGTCCTTCATATGGACACAGCACTGCCAAGATTTGGACACTGTCAAAGGAATTCTTGTGGTGGGCTCAGGAATGTCAGCTCATCTAAATGGAAAGCCAGACTACAGCATCTACATATCAACATGAAGGAGATGTTAGCAGTCCAGTTTGCACGCTCAAGGAGTTACTTCTTCCAGGGCAGGACAGACAACACAACTGTCATGTGGTACATCAACAAGCAAGGGGAACACATTCTTATCCTCTATGCAGGCAAGCAATGATTTTATGGGAGACTGTGCAACTGACTCTTCACAGAACTCTAGCAGATGTATACTGATCTTCATGTATTTCATCCACTAAACCACCCACAGCTTGGAAAGTGGATGCTCTGTCTTTCAGTTGGAAAACCTTCATGTCTATGCCTTTCCACCTCTACCTCTTCTTCTAAAGGTATTACTAGACAGGCCAAGGATGATTTTGATAGCTCCAGATTGGCCTCGCAACACTAGCTTCCATCTCTTCATCTCACAGCTTGGCATATTCTGAGGTCTCAGCTTCCTCAACAAGTTTTAAATGTGATTATAAAATGGAAGATTTTATTTTGGAGTACAGCAAAATTTGGAGATTTCAGAGGGCTCTTCAATATCTTACTGAATTATTGGACAAAGGTTTGTCTTCCATAAAGATTCATGCTGCAGCAATTTCAGCTCACTATGATTGTGACCCACCTTTGTTTCGCATCCTTTGTTCAAGCAGTTTCTTAGAGGGGCAAAGAATATAAGACCCCCATGAGAGCTCCTACTCCTGCTTGGGATCTCAATTTTGTGTTGGAAAACTTTGTCATGGAAGACTGCTTTTCTGTTGGCTATTACTTCTGCAAGAAGGGTGTCTGAGTTGCAGGCCCCCTTCCTTTATGCCTGTTTCTAGTGTGGCTTTAAACCAAACTATTCATTTGCCAAAGATTTTGCACACTTTAGATGTACACAGCAGGACTAAAGATTTTAGGCAGTCTCAGCAGTTTTGCTTTAAGTTCACAGGGCAAACTATTTCTAGGTGGATTGGCTTTTGCATTGCATTTTGTTTCATGGCAAAGAGGTTCCAGCTGGGATTCATTCCACTAGGGCTGGATATTCTGGAGGCAGCTACTTGGAGTTCAGTGCATACTTTCTCTAGGCATTATCACCTGCCTATGGCATGTTGTCAGCTCCTGCTACTTTATAATTTGCCAGCCTCCCTTACCTGGGATTCTACCCAATTGTCAGGACTGCTGCAGCAAGGGAAGAACAAGAACATAGTACAGTTTACCACCAATGTAAATGTTGTTGTTCGAGATTCCTACAATGCTCCCTCTTTCCTCCCCCTCTGTGTTTCAGGGTGGTTGTTGTGGTTGTGAGTTTACATGCTTTTTGTATATATTACTGTATATATTGTACATGTTTTTTGGTGCAGGTTGTTTTGGGACTCTGACATCTGGGGCAAGCTATACCCAATTGTCAGGACTGCAGCAAGAACATCTACATTTATGGTAGGTACAAAACTGTACTTTCTCAGATTTTTCTTTTTTGGGGGGGGGGGGGGGGCATGAAATTTTGACAGGGTAAGAAGTTAGCATTACAGTACTTTCTGAACATTCCAGGGTTAGCTGAAGGATTTTTTCTTTAACTTCAAAGGATACCATTTTGGCATATGACCTTACCAGAGAGAACATTACACTTGGAGGTGTGCAGCACTTTCCCATATTAGTAAGGACCAATCTGATGTGCTTGCACCCCTGGTTGGCAAATTGACACTCTGTCTAGGGAGTTTGTTTTTTACAAAATCCAGGAATCTTTGCGCCTACACGGTGTGTGTGGTGCATGATTCCCCCTTAATAGTGGTGTCCCCCTGGTCACATTTCTTTTGGGTTTGCGGCTTGTATATGTTCAAGCCCAACCCAGTAGCTATAAGCCTTCTCATTTGTTGGAGGTTCTGATGCACTTCAGGATGGGATGTGTTGAATGTACCTCGTATAGGTTTGTCGGTGTGTACTAAGCTAATGATCACTAGGCCCTTTATAAGCTTAGCTGTGCAACCAGAATGTGACCAACAAGTTTTAAGTTTTAAACATTTTTTAGAGGGTAATTTTTGTCTGTAGGGTCATAGGCGTTTACTAGGCGAACGACCAGTAGGGCCTTTGTAAGCGTAGCCATGAAACCAAAAAAAAAAAACTGGTCAAAACCTAGAATTGAAATGGGGACCTACAGATCTTCAGTCTAACACTCTCCCAGCTGAGCTGTTTTGACTACTGTGCATCAAACCCTGATACAGGAATACATTGTTTACTGGATGTATTTTCAGGATCATGTTTTTTTTTTTTTTTAACCTGTGCTGCTTACGATTTTTCTTTTGCTTTCTGGAAATTTATGTATAATAGAAGATATCTGTCTTCTGTTTTATATAAATAACATACAGCTACCGTCATTGCATCATGTGCATCTAAGTATTCTTTGTAAATACTCTACTGCTAAAACTGCATTTATAATTGTAACTGTCAGTACCCACCTTGTGGAAAATATCACATATCCCACTCCACAAGGGAGGCATATCTCTAGAGCTTACCAACTACTGGCCAATAGCAATTTTATCACCCTTATCAAAAATATTGGAGAGTATAGTTCACTATCAACTAATGCAGTACCTCCTGAAAAAAAACCTACGATCTCATTCTCAGCACAGTTTTAGACCATCCCATAGCACCACCACAGCCTTACTTTCTTTTACCAACTTAGTCAATCACCACAGAAACAGAGGACAATTTGTATCTGTCCTATTCCTAGACTTATCTAAAGCCTTCGACATGGTAACCCATAGCATGCTTCTTGAAACAACTACCCTTAACATACACTCCTCCACTATATCATGGTTTAGTAACTACCGATCATGTCGACCAGCAAGCAGTGCTATGGCAAGACCAGTTGTCCTGCCTTTTACCAGTATCCATCGGTGTCCCCCAAGGGTCCATTCTTGGTCCTCTGCTGTTCTCCCTATTTACAAACCAGATAGCTGCATCCTCAATCTGTGCCACAGTAGTACAATACACAGACGACACCACCATTATAAGTACCGCCCCAAACATAAATGAACAACTAACCATAAGTCAAAAAAACTTTACCTTGGCAGAAGCATGGTTCACCAATATAAAACTTCTTAACCCTAAAAAAAAAAACTAATTTTATTTGGCCCTTGTAGACCTCCACACCTAAACAATGATTTCATCATAAACTCAAAAGATAACATCACAATCACCCCCAACAACCCACACAAAACTGCTAGGGGTAGTTATCAATAACCTCAGATTTGACATTCACATAGCCCAAACAGTCAAGAAAGTAAACAAAAAGCTGGATTTCCTTTATAGAAGCAAACCTTTCAAGACCAAAAATACAAAATCCACAATCGCTAGGACCCACCTCTTATCCATCCTACTATATGCCTCCCCCATACTGACAAATCTGCGCCATTCCAAACTTAAGATGGAATCTTGTTACAGCAAGATTGCCAAGTTCTCAACAGAGGCACTTCATAGATCCTACCATGGTGTTGCCGTAAAGCGGCTCAACTGGCTTCAGCTGCCCCAATTACTGTTACTTAATCAACTCTCTGTAGCGCACAAATTGTACTACCTGCCCAACAAAACCCCATCACTACAGCATCTAATTCAGCCCTACACAACCACCAGAACCTTAAGATCCAGTAACCAAAACCTTATAAACGTCATCAAACACAGAAATTATGCTGGTAAGTCTTTCTGCCTGCACCATAGCCAGTGTTTGGAATCAACTCCCAAATCACATTACTACTACAACCTCTGCCTCCCTATTTAAAAGACACCTCAAAAGCCACTATTCAAACTGGCACTGTTCCTGTGACACCCCAGGTTAAGCCACACTACTGCACTGTTGCATGAATTCATCTGCTAAAGTTCACCAATAACTTTCTGTAGTTACCCAGGTATACCTGTTCTACCCCAAACATATGGGCTTGTTGGACTGAACTCCTATTTAAACCTTTTGTGTTTTTTTTTCTCAAATACTGTACTAATTCTAATATCACAAAGTACCGCGGTGGTGGTGGTGTGGTAGCGTTGTCGCCTCACGTTAAGACGTTGTCCTGTTCGATTCTCAGCTAAAGCGTCTTCTGTGTGGAGATGTGTGAAAGGGTGTACCTTCGTTGAAGGTTGTACGTCAGGGCTGGCAACTCGGTACGTAAAAATCTACTGCCAGTCATTAGCGGACTGGAGTTTCACTGTGGCGACCCCTAACCGGGAAAAAGCCGAAAGATACAACAACCACATAATACCCTTACTACCAATAATGATTTAAAAACTTTCGACTACTTTTGCACAAATACTGTACTGCTCTCAATCTTACAATGTATTGTATATAAACAGACTAGCAAAAATGTTAATCCGTCTACTACATGCCAAAATGAGTCTGTTATGTCCATTTATATAGTCCTGAGAACAAGATGTTAATATTTGAATATTGCATGTTGAATTGTAGTAATAGATGTAAATGAAATCCTCACTTCTACTGTACTGTATGTGGAGCTTCTCTCCCCGGGCCTCCGCTGAAAATGGACCTGTGTCCAGTCGTACTTTCCCGGTTAACAAATGTAAAATATTATAAAAATAAAATAAGCCCATTACTGTTATTTGTGTACGTATCATAAGGTGTCATTATCCTTTTATAAATGTTTAGTGTGTACGTCACTTGTTCTCACTGTTAAAACTGTGTCTGTGGAGCTGTTCATTTATTGCCTTTGTGTAGAAAATATATTTTTGTTGTAATTTGCATCTGAATCATTGGAAGTCCCCCCCAGGCCTGTGCTAAAATGTGTTTTCCACTCAGTCACTTCAAGTAAGTACTAAGCAATAAGTTTTAAAAAAAAATTATATTAAGCCTTTGGCAATTTTCATTTTGGTGGTGTCAGGAGAAACGCATGTAACTTTTTTTTTTTTTTTTTAATCGCAGGCTGGATTGTTTAATTTAGTTAAGCATTCGGTACCAGCTCATCTGCCTCCTGGGTGACATTGACCTACCAACAAACTCATTAACTTGATCTCTTGGTGTGCATGAAAGGCTACAGGCACCATTGAGTCAATTCCCAGGAAGCCCAATAAAATCATGATAGCTCCAGAGGATAAGACAGTTTTGGTCAAAGAGTGTGCCTGTTGATGCCATGGTCGCGGCTGCGGCCACTAAGAAGAACTCGTGGAAGAAAGGTCCAGCAATGAGTCCCAGGTGATAGATTTGGGAGGCATGTCTATGCTTCATTGACCTTTGCCTTAAGGTAACTGAACTATTTGGCGCATTTCACAACACTACAGAGGGACCTGATTAAGGAGCTATCGGTCACCTTCTTAGGATAAGTTTCTGAAGAGGTGAAAGCATTTGTCAACTCTGTTGGCTACCCTGCAATTGATATCCAGCTGTTGCTTGAGGGTCATTTCTAATGTAGCAGAAGGAGCCACAAGGGCAGCAGGTTCAGGCATTTCCATTAGGAGACATGCCTGGATGTGCTTATGTGATTTTTGCGGAGCCCTTTAAGTCTTCATTCATCAGTGCTCCTTTTGATGGCATGCCTCTCTTTAGCCACAAGGTTAAAGAAACATTGTCCTGGAGTGAGAGGGATGGAAAGGTCCTTTCTGTTGTGGACATACATTTTTCTGTCCCTCAAATGTCCTTTTCAAGGAAACATCGAAGTGGTGGTAAATGTGATTCAAAAAATCCCAAGTATCTTTCCAGGACACATGTGGAGCAATTCCCCTAGAGGCAGAGGGGGAAACTCAAACATTAGATGCCACCCTCGCAGAGCTGGCCCACAGAACCAAAGGTCCAGAGAATTGTTCTTTGGTAAACCCTTTCAGCACTCCTGAAAGGAGGCCCGATTGTCCCACTCTGAAGGCAATCGGGGATTGTTTGTCCCTGCATCAGAGAGCCTGGCTAGAAATAGCAGATACTTCGGTCCAGAGGATAATTTCCAGAGATTATATAATAACATTTTTCCTTTGTCTTCCCAATTCAAGAAAATTCCTCCGTGTTCCGCCCAGTTGGAGGGAGCAAGCAGCAATTCAAACTGCTAGAAAAAGTGTCATCCATGAGGTCCCCCCAGACCAGATAGAATCGGGAACCTACTCAAGGTTCTTTGTAGTGCTAAAGAAAATAGGGGATTGGAGACAAATTCTAAATCTCAGCATCTTAAACAAATCAGTTTGAAAGACCAAGTTCCGGATGGTTATGGTTCAGTCCATTCTTCTGTTTTTTGGGAAAGGACAATTGAATGTGCTTGATAAATCTTCAGGATGCGTACTATCCTATAAAGATGAACAGGTGATACAGAAGGTTCTTGAGCTTCCATCTGGAAGCCAGTCACTACTAGTTCAGGGTTTTGCCCATTGGTCTCACTACAGCCCTCAGGGTGTTTTACCAAGTGCATGGTGGCAATAACAGCTCACTTGAGACTGCAGGGATTCCAAGTGTTTCCATACTTGGACGATTGGTTTATCTCCACCCTGACCTGGCATCAGCTCATTATAGGAAAGGAAAAAGTGATAGACGTGCCCTACTAGGACTAGCCATAAACTACAAAAATCTCTTATCTAGAACCAAGTCAAAGTCTAGAGTTCATAGGAGCACTGCTTGACATAGTCAACTATAGCCTCACTTCCCCTCTCCAAAGTTCTGACAATATCACAAGTGAAAAAGAATGTTTGCAGTACCAGTACCGGAGTCTGTCTGCTTGGTCCTTCAGGCTTTGGGATCAGTGGCAGCGGCAATAACATTACTGCCCTTAGCGGGATTTCATACATGAATTCTTCAGTGGGTGCTGGCCTTACAGTGGTCAATACTTCACCTTCCTGTATCTGCTGCGATATGACACCCCAATATATGCAAGAGAGATCTAATGTGGTGGATTCAGTCAGAACAAGTTCTACAAGGCTGTTTATTCTTCCCCTTCCAACCCAAGGCCACGAATGCTTCCCAGCTGGAGTAGGGGGGCATTACCTGGGAACGACCGTCCAAGCCACATGGTCCCACAAAGAGGCCAGTTTGCATGTCAGTGTCCTAGAGTTGAGAGGAGTGCTTTTAGCATTGCAGACCTGTCAAAATGCTCTTCTTCAGGAATGATTGCGATTCAAACTGATGGCATATCAGTTGTTTGGTACATCAACAAATAAGAAGGAACCGGATCTTGCCCCCTGTGGTGAGAAGTGCTTAGAGTTTGGCAATGGGCAATCTTTTCCAACTGCTTTCTTATAGCAGCACACATTCTGGGAAAGTTCAGTGTGTTAGCAGACTGAGCAGGTACATCTTACTACCTCACGAGTGGTCCCTCAATGCGAACCTGGCAGAATTGATATTCCGACAGTGGGGCCAGCCTTGCTGTGATGTCTTCATATCTCCCCTGAACAAGTGCAGCAGCTACTTTTCTTTAATCCCCCTACAGGGGGGAATCCGTGATGGATGCTGTTCTCCATGATTGGCCCCCAGTCTGCTTTCTGCTTATCCCCCAATTTCTTTGATCCCAAAATTCCTACAGAGAGCTGCCAGGTAAGAGCAGAGTCATAGTTTCACCTTATTGGCCTCGACAGATTTGGTTCCCCTTTCTGTGGCCTCATTTTACTCATCACCCCTGGATTCTGGTCCCAACTCCAGATGTGCTGTCTCACCTGACAGGCATGATAAAGCAGATATAAAAAGTTTACACACCCCTGTTAAAATGCCAGGTTCTTGTGATATAAAAAAATTAGCACAATAAGTCATTTCAAAACTTTTCCCACCTTTAATGTGACTTGTAACCTGTATAATTCAATTGAAAAACAAATTTGTTAGTGGAAAAAATATAAAAAATAAAAAATGTACAATACTCAGATTGCATAAGTGTGCACACCCTTAATCTAATATTTTGTTGAATCACCTTTTGATTTAATTACAACATTCAGTCTTCTTGGGTAGGAATCTTACCAGCTTGGCATATTTGCCCACTGTTCCTTACAAAAGCACTCCAAATCTGTCAGATTGTAGGGCATCTTTTGTGCACAGCCCTCTTCAGGTCATCCCACAGATTTTCTATTGGATTTAGGTCCGGGCTTTGGCAGGGCCATTCCAAAACTTTAATTTTCTTCTGGCGAAGCCATTCTTTTGTTGATTTGGATGTATGCTTGGGGTCATTGTGTTGAAAGGTGAAATTTCTCTTCATCTTCAGCTTTCTAGCAGACGTCTGAAGGTTTTGGGCCACAAGTGACTGGTATTTGAAACTGTTCATAATTCCCACCACCTTGACTAAAGCCCCAGTTCCAGCTGAAGAAAAGCAACCCCAAAGAATGATACTGCCACCACCATGATTCACCGTAGGGATGGTGTTCTTTTGGTGATGCAAAGTGTTTTTTTTTTTTTTTTTTTGCGCCAAACGTACCTTTTGGAATTTTGGCCAGAAACTTCAACCTTGGTCTTGTCAGACCATAACACATTTTCCCACATGCTTTTGGGACACTTAATGTATTGTTTTGCAAATTTTAACCAGGCCTGGATGTTTTTGTGTGTAAGAAAAGGCTTCTGTCTTGCAACCCTACCCTGTAGTCCAGACATATGGAGAATATGGGAGATTGTTGTCACATGTAGTCCACAACCAGTACTTGTCAGAACTTCCTGCAGCTCTCTTCAGTGTAGGTCTCTTGGCAGCCTCCCTGACCAGTGTTCATCTAGTCTTTTCATCAATTTTGGAGGGACGTCCAGTTCTTTGCAATGTCACTGTTGTCCCATACTTTCTCCACTTTGACTGTGTTCCATGGTATATCCAATGCTGTGGAAATGTTTTTGTACCCTTCTCCTGACTGATAACCTTTCAGCAATGAGATCCCTTTAATGCTTTGTAAGCTCTCTGCAACCCATGGCTTTTGCTATAGCAGGCAACTGAGTAAATGTCAGGAAAATCCTACTAGGACAGCTGAAATTTATTTGGGCTTAATCAGAGTCTCTTTAATTGATGGCAGGTGTGTACCCAAGAAGACTGAATACTGTAATTAAATCAAAAGGTGCTTCAGCAAAGTTTAGTTTAAGGGTGTGCACACTTATGCAGCCAGCATATTGTACGTTTTTTTTTTTTTTTTTTTTTAGTTTTTATATTTTTTCCCCTAACAGATTTGTTTTTCAATTGAATTGTACAGGTCACATTAAAGGTGGGAAAAGTTTTGAAATGATTTATTGTGGTCTTGTTTTTTTTATATCACAAAAACCTGGCATTTTAACAGTTTCTAATTTCCATATTGGATTTGATGGTTCCTCACTTCTTATAAATTTTGTAAAACCTTTTTCCAGGGCACAGTGCTGTTAAGACCTCCATTTAAAAATCCTACTCCTCCATGGGATCTAAATCTGGTACTGCAGGCCTTGGTCCATCCACCCTTTGAACATGCACATGACTGTGATCTTAAATTTCTTTCTTGGAATACTTTGTTTTTGCTGGCAATTACTTCTGCCAGATGAATTTCTGAAATTCTAGCTTCATCTGTGAAGCCCCCATATCTAATTCTTCTTAAAGATAGAGTTACATTATGAACTAATGCATTTCTTTTTGCCCAAAATAGTATCAAAATCTAATATTAACCAGTCCGTCAATTTATCCGTTTTCTTTACAAATTATTTAAGCAAGGGTGAATATTTATTTCATTTATTGGCTGTTCATAGGCAACTGTGTTTCTCTTTACATAGAACAAAGGACATCAGAACTACAGATGTGTTATTTGTTTCATTTGTTGATGTGAAAATGAGTAAACCAGTGTCTAAAGCCATTCTAGCCAGATGGCTTACTGACTGCATCTCTCATTTACAACAGATTGGGTATCCCTTTACCCAAGCAAGTACATGCTCATTCAACCAGGTCCATAGTAGCTTCCTCATTTTTTCATTCAAGAGCTTCCATGGATGAAGCATGTCCAGCAGCAACTCCCCCCCCCCTCCATATCTTTATCACTTATTACAAAGTAGATTTGGTATCCAGAAGTAAAGCATCAATCTGAAGTTGTTAATCTTCTTCCTATTCATCACTGATGGGTTCGGTTCCGAGCCCTTGCAACCGAGTCGGCCTTATACCATCTTGTGTGCATGAAAAACTCTCAAGCTAAGCTGCTACCCACAATGCCCTTTGCTCAGTTACCTCAGATCTCGTTTGCCACACAGCCATATAGCAGCATTTCACAGAGCTCTCCAGCTAAGTGCTTTTTTCATATATATTTTAATAGTTTGAAAAAGTTCTTTTCTTCTTTATAACTTGTTCTTCTATATTGCTACTGCTCTACCCACAGGTATTTTTCTTTTACCATTGTTGGTAATTTCTTGGTATCTCTAACTTTCTACCTTTATGGTATCTTGTTACCATTGTTGGTATTTGCCTTTTCTCTCCTTCATTTCTACTCTTTCCACTCTCTGTCCCTTGTGTGCAAGAGTGCGTTTTAGAACGTCTTAAAAGAAGGAAACTACGGGATTTAAACACTGCTCTTCTTGCAGTGGTAAACTGCCAAATAGCGGCCTCCATGAGGAATGTGTTTACTGTTTGGGGGTTCTACATTTGTCGGCGAAACCCCCGTGTGATATCTGTGCTAGTTTCAGTCAGCGGATGCTGAATGAATGTCGTAACAAACTTATTTTAAAGGGCCTGCTTGCTTCGCCTTTTTCGGAGCCCATTTCTGCGACTGAGGTCTCACTCCCTCCGGCTTTGGATAAGAAACGTCCTCAATCGGACCCCTCTTCTCCGGCTGGTGACAGAGGTAAAGATCACAAGTACAATGCCCATAAGTCATAGTCTGAACACTGTTTTGCCTCCTCTGTGCCGACTACCACATCGGCTCTGAGCTCGGCTCCAATGGAATTTACTGGGGTAGCCTCGTCGGCACCAACTATTACGGCACCGCCTACGTCCTCGGTACCTACCAGTATTTCCACTTTATCAGCACCGGCTTCACTCATTTCGACCCTGTTATCGGTTCCGACAATGACCTCTGAACCATTCCTGTCGTCCACTCCTGTAGTGACTTCTGCTCTGAGCCCGTTCATGGCTCCGACCATACAGTTATTACCTGTTGCAAAATTGGAATCGTCGGTGCCATTCTGCGACACACCACGGACCCGATACTCATTCAATGTAGACCTGTTTGCCGGACAAGCCTGCAGCCCCTTTTTGGACTGGCCTGACTCCCCCTCAGGTGCATCTGTGAGATCCACTGGGGTCTTTTCGAATTGGATGTGGTGCGACTTTTTGATCAGCTGCTGACTGCTAGGGAAATCTCAAATCCGCCTAGACCGTATCCCATTCCTGGCTTTGGGTCTGTTTCTCCAGCAACCCCTAATTACTCTCCTCTCTTGGACCCCTTGGTTCCATGGCTCATCTATCCAAGTTTTATTAGAGGAATTCCTTCCTCGGCGCTGACAACTCTGGCTGAGGTTCAGAGATCCCTTTGAGTGCCGGTTCCGTCGGAGCCCACCCTTCCTCAATCTCATGCTTAGGGGTTTGCGCCCCCAGTCCCGGTGTTTGTTCTGACAGTTATGTCGGCCCCGACTTCTGATCAGAGGGTGACTACTACTCCGACCTTGATTGAGGCTCCGTCCCGTGGGGCAGACCATCTGGAGCAGGGTGTGACCCCAGTTCCGATTTTATCTTCTTCGGTTCCGGGCTCCCGTTCCTCTTTGGGCGGTCCCGCTTTCCAGGTGATGGAGAGGGTGCTTGCTGCCAGCAGTCCTCCACAGTTGGTTATTCCCTCAGTTCCCTCTGAGCCGCAGCTGTCAAAGTCCACCCCCACAGGACTCTGAGAGCGCAAGGCCCAGGAGACCCCTGTCCAGGGCATTTCACTTTGAGTATTCTTTGGATGTTCCCACCGAAGAACCCCCACGGAAAAGAGTGTGTAAGAGGAAACGCATGGACTCCCCGGAGGAGTCGCTCACAGAGGATATGGATTACGATGATGGGGAAGGGTCCCCCATGGTCACCCCCTGACTGTCTCCTTCAGGGACATCATGGAACTCTTGAAACAGAGGGGTGACTGGAAGTCCTCAACCCCTTCCTCAGAGGATTCTGTATTCCTGCAGGCCTTTCGCTCTCGGCCCTCTACTTCTTGGGTGACCTCCCTCTGCTGATGAGCTGGTTAAACTCATCGTGCAATAGGCTTGGAAGAACCCCGACTCCATTGAGGCCATCCCCAGGAGATCAGACAGAGTACTATCCCCTTCAGAGGATCAACCCATTGGTCCAGAGGCTTGCCAGTGGATGCTATGGTGGTGGCGGCTGCCACGAAGAAGGATCTTTCAGAAGAGAGTCCTGCTGTTCACCCGCCCAACAGAGTCCTGGGCAGTGGACAGGTTAGGGAAGCAAGTCTTTGCGTCAGCGACCTTCACAGTTAGGTCTCTGAACTTTATGGCACATTTTACAAGGCTTCAGAGAGTTCTTGTATCTGAACTCTCCGGAACCCTCGTGGGTTAAGTATCGGATAGAGCACGAGATAAGGTTGCTCCCCAACTTGCCACCCTAGAATCCAGATCTAATTCATCCATGAGGTTGCTGTCGCACGCAACCGAACGAGTAGCTAGAGCTGCGGGTGCAGGCATAGTCATGAGACGTTACGCCTGGATGCGCATCTGTGACCTC
The DNA here is from genome assembly GCF_019279795.1 of Protopterus annectens. NCBI lineage: Eukaryota > Metazoa > Chordata > Ceratodontiformes > Protopteridae > Protopterus > Protopterus annectens. Next base: position 1,884,802,470 of record NC_056726.1, read on the forward strand.
ACTGACTCCAAGTTTTTCTTTCTAAATGCCCCTATCGAGCCTTCGGCTCAGTTTGGTGTGAAGGTCAAGGATACACTAGCCAGGTGCGAGTAAGACGGGAAGACTTTGTCTACCGTTGGCCTTCGCTTTTCCAAACCTCAGCATTCATTCTCCAGGAATTAGAGGAGTGGAAAGATGTGGTGCAGGAAGTCTCAAGGTCATTTCTGAGATGCACGTTGTGAGGACTTCTACAGAGGTGGTGGTGGGGGGGGGGGTTTCCAATAATGGAAGATGTCCCTTTTGGGGCAGAGGTGGTCCCCAGAACCAGGGCTCCAGAGATTCATTTTCAGGTAGACCATATCAGCGCTCCTGAGGCGCTGCCCAATTGCTTTCCTCTGGAAGCAGTCTGGGTGCGTTTCTCTGTACACCAAGATGCCTGGCTATCCATTACGAACGATCATTGGGTGCAGAGAATCATCACCAGAGGCTACCCATATTCCACTAATATCCTATCCAAGACCTCCGAAATCCCTTCCCGATGTTCCACCCAGTCAAAGGGAGGAGGCAGCTTCTGAGGTACAAAAGCTACTTCAAACACGAGCCATCCAAAAGGTCCCCGCAGATCAGTCTGGATTAGGGTTCTACTCAAGATTCTTTTTGGTGCCAAAGAAAACAGGGGACTGGAGGCCCATTCTGGATCTCTGTCATCTAAACAAATCAGTAGTTCAGACCAAGTTCCGCATGGTCATGATTTAATCCATCCTCCCCTATCTGCAGGAGGGTGTGTGGATGTGCTCATTAGATCTCCAGGATGCGTATTACCATATCAAGATGGACAAGCGCTCCAGGAGTCTCCTTCGCTTCTGGCTGGGAGCCAGTCACTACCAGTTCAGAGCCCTGCCTTTCAGTCTCTTGATGGCCCCCAGTATATTCACGAAATGTCTTGCAGTGGTAACAGCTCATCTGAGACTTCAGGGATTCCAGGTGTTTCCATATCTAGACGATTGGCTCCACTCCACCCCCAACAAGTGTCTTTCTGTCAGGGCTCTCCACTACACTTTGGCTGTAGTGGAGTCATTAGGCATCACCATACACCGGCAGAAATCAAATCTTCAGCCATCACAACAACTGGAATTCATAGGGGCAGTATTCAACACACAGTTACGCCTAATCTCTCTTCCCATCCACAGGCTTCAGAGACGCAGGGCACAAGTTCAGGTGATACTCTGCCAAAGCAAGTTGTCTGCAAGGGAGGTTCTTCAAGCCTTAGGATCTATGGCAGCAGCCATCCCCATAGTCCCCCTAGCCAGACTTACACATGAGATTACTACAATGGCTCCTTCAGGCCCAGTGGATACCCAGTCTCCACCCGCCCCCCCCCGAGCTCAAAGATTCTCATCACCAACATTTGCAAACAAGAGCTCCTCTGGTGGATGAGTACAGACGAAAATCTTTGGTGTCGTTCCTTCCAGGTTCCACAGCCCAGTGACATGGTGACCATGGATGCTTCCCTGATTGGGGGGGGGGGCACGTCCAGGGAAAGTCAGTCCAAGGCACGTGGTCCGATGTAGAGGTCAGTTTGCATATCAATGTCCTGGAGTTGAGCGGTGCTGTTGGCGTTGCAAGCTTTTCATCCTCTTCTTCAATCCGGAATGATTGCTGTCCATTCGAACATGTCTGTGGTGTTATACATAAACAGGGAGGGGCCAAGTCTTACCCCCCTTTGTCACGAAGCCATGAGAATCTGCCAGTGGGCGATAGCTTCCAACCGCTTCCTGATCACAATGCACATCCCGGGGAGCTCCAACATGATTGCGGGCAAACTGAGCAAATGCATACTTCATCCTCTAGTGGTCTCTCAGAGTGTGGCGATGGAAATTTTCAATTGCTGGGGCCAGCCATGCTGTGACCTTTTCGCCTCCCCTTCAAATGCAAAATGCAGCAGCTACTTTTGCCCTCATTCCCCCTCTTGGGGAGTCACCGAGAGATGCTCTAGTCCACGATTGGCCCACTGGTCTCTCTTATGCCTATCCCCTGATTCCTCTGATCTCCCTCGATGTTCTTTGTGTTTCACTGTTGCAGTCATTACATTTGGGTAATCTGCTGGCAGGTTACCCTCAGTCGGCCTGATTAACAAAGTCTTGGGTCCTGCGTCGGTTGCTGTCCCTTCTTCCATGATGTCAGGGGTATAAAACATCCAGCCGACACCATTACATTAGTCTTTCTTGCCGTGCGGTACCCGAAGCAGAAGCAGTTTCCAAGTGCCAGTTGGCAGACTCCTGAAATTTTCGTTTGAGTTTCAGAACCGAAGTCTTCAAATTAAAGCTAAGTACCTTGTTGGGGAAACTTTTTCTTGCTCCTTACCGATGTCAGTAAAAGTTTAATATTTGCATTACTTGTGGGAAGCAAATACCTCATAAGGATTTTCATTTGTACTGTATTCCTTGCCTAGGCCCTGACCACGACGTACCTTGCTGTCGGTTTTGTGCTTTATTTAATCAGTGCACTATCTGTCGTCGGTACATTTTTGTCTCTAAATATTTTGGTTCTCTGTTTAGTTATCCAGAAATGTCGTCATTTAGCCATCAGGCTACCGGGATTCTGAAAAAACGCAAAGATAAAGACGGAGACAGGCCGCTGAGGTCCGAAACTGCTGATGACGCGTCTCCTAAGCCAGTCGCCGTTACTCAGTGAGGTGCTTTCACAGCCCCTGATTACCCGCTACTTCTGATTCGCAGGCCTGTACTGAGACCCATTCAGAGTCCGGTATGCCGCAAGATGCTTCACCTACGGAACCCGCGGATGTCTCTACCTTGGATGGGCCTGGAGCCGCTGTGCAGGCACCGGCTTCTGAGGGTGTATTCAGGCCTACAGACTTGCATATTAAATCGACACTGCCTTCATTACTAAGGCCTAAATCTCGATCCATTTCTAAACATGACGTTCAGGCCCGTATGCCCAAAAAATAAATGATAAAAATGGCTGAAGATCTAATTACTCTAATCAAGGGTAGTCAAACTCCCCCCCCCCCCCTCCAAAGAGGCCTAGGGCTGAGCTTGTTTATGAATCTTCTGATCAGGATTCTGAATCTTCTAATGACCTGGATTTGTCCATGCCTACTTATGAGGATTCTGATGCAGAGGATTCCATTCCCTCTGCTTCCCCTCCTGAAGATTTTTCTTTTGGGGAAACTTTACATACTTTAAGGGAGCATTTCCACTGGGAAAGCCAGGAATATTTCTGAATCAAAAAAGAGGCTTGGGGATTTCCTCCTTCTTCCTCAGCATAGGCCTTTGGCTATACCTCCTGTACTAGACATTGTTGATAATGTGTTTTCGGAATCCAGTATGGCCCCTGATTCCCTGCCTCCACCTCCTAGTAAACCTGACAGATACTACAGGGTTCCTGAGTCCCACAAGTTCCTTTTCAAAAATCTTGTTGCAGATCCAGAAACCATTTCTCAGGGACCCAAGGGAATTAAGGCTTCTACTGCTAAAAATCCTATTCCTCCTGACAGAGACTCCAGGGCGCTGGATAAATGGGGAAGAAGGTTTTTACTTCTGCAACCTTGGCAATCAGAGCGTTAAACTGCCAATTTCATATGTTAAAATATCAACAGCATATTATTGGACTGCTTAAACAGAAAATAATGTTGATTCCTGACTGTGTGGAAAATAAAGATTTACAGGATTCAATGCATTCTGCCGAACAAGTTGGAAAACATACTTTGCAATGTGATTTTGATTCTTTAGAGGCCTCCTGCAGGGCTGCTGTTACTGGGTCTGTGCTTAGAGGGCATGCTTGGTTTAAGGAGCAGTCTTTGCCTGATCATGTTAAAGCTAAATTGTTGGATGCTCCTTTAAATCAGGATCGCTTGTTTGGCAATAAGGCTGAAGAAGTTCTAAAAAAGATGCAAGATAAAGCTAAATCTATGCAAACTGTTAAAGATTTCTTACAAGTGCAACCTCCAAGATTTAGTAGGCACTGGCCTACTAAGAATTGGTCATTTCCAGCCCCTTACAAATCCTCTCAAGCCAAACCCAGACACAAAAAATCCTAGGTTTCAGTCCCAGGGGACTCGGAACTAAGCAGTGGGGGGTCTCCACTTCCAAATCTGGAAATAACAAGACACCTCCCTGTAGTAAACAGTCTCAATGACTTCCTTTTAAAATTACCAAGCACTTATCTATTAACGGCCCCTTTGGGAGGAAAGATGCTCTTCATGCAAAGAACTGGGAACTCATAACCCAGGACAAATGGGTTTTAAATATAGTGTCCCAGGGATGCAGATTTCATTTCCACACGTTGCCAACACCAAACTGGTGGCCAGACCTGCCCCCAAATCAGTGAGCAGAGGCTTGAAAACAAGTACTTCCCTCTTAAGCATGGGGGCTATTCAACTGGTACCAGAAGAGTAAAAGGGACAAGGTTTATATTCCAGGCCTTTCCTGGTACCCAGAAAAGATGAATCATAGCGTCCGATACTGGACCTGTCTACTCTAAACACCTTTCTGGAGATTTCAAAATTCAAGATGCTGACTCTTCACCAGTTACTTCCTGTGTTAGGCAAAGATGCCTGGTTGGCAACTCTAGGTTTAAAAGAAGCATACCTGCATATCCCAATCAGGGAATCTTGCAGAAGATACCTACGCTTCAAAGCAGGCTACTTGCATTATCAGTTCTCTGCACTGCCCTTTGGCTTGTCTACTGCGCCCAGGGTATTCAAAAAGTGCCTGGCATCAGTAATTGCATTTTGCAGGCAAAGAAATATTTAAATATATCCATACCTGGACGATTGTCTAATTCAGGCAGAAAACCAGGGTATACTTCCAGATCACCTGACTTTTGTAAAAAGCATTCTAACTTGTCTGGGGTACACCATAAATGAAAATAAACCACAAGTGGTACTCTGTCAACAGATTACATTCCTGGGTACAAGCTTGAATACAACTGCCCAGATGGTTTTCCTCACGCCAGAGAAGCAAATCCATTTGGTAACTTGCTTCAAACATGTGGCCACAAAAACCCTGCTATATGCAAGGCAAATACTGCAAGCATTGGGGTTTATGGCCTCCTGCATTCTTCTAATTCCATATGCAAGACTGCATATGAGGAAACTACACTGGTATCTAAAACAATGAATGTGAAGTTGTTCTATCTCGCCGTTTTGTTCTTACACATGGGTCGGTGCCAATCCCTCGGCTCCGAATCGGCCACTTTCAAGCTCAAACTCGAGAAGTTCGAGACCTAGTGCATATCCCATGATGCTCTACTGTGAATCCCCAGATCTAGATTGCCGCTGCAACGGATCAACAGCTCGTCGGAGGAAGCTCGGGCCAGTGATTTAAAATTTTCTGTATTATAGGATTTTTTTGTCTTTAAATTAGTATTACACATACTTGGATTTCAACCTTTATTATAGTATTAAGGTTTTGCCTGTTAGTATAACTTGCTTAGGATTTTCTAAAAAGTTTTTCTTCAGGGCTTTAGGCCTCTTTTTCTTGGGCGTGACAGGGCTCTATCAGCTATATATACATATATATATATATATATATATATATATATATATATACATATGTATACATATATATATATATATATATATATATATGTATATATGTATATGTATATATATATATATGTATATATATATATATATATATATATATATATATATATATATATATATATGTATATATATATATATATATATATATGTATATATATATATATATGTATATATATATATATATGTATATATGTATATGTATATATATGTATATATATATATATATATATATGTATATATATATATATATATGTATATATATATATATATATATATATATATATGTATATATATATATGTATGTATATATATATATATATATATATATATATATATATATATGTATGTATATATATATATATATATATATATATACATATATGTATATGTATGTATGTATATATATATATATATATATATATATATATATATATATATATATATGTATCTAGTTCTGCAGCCTTTCTCAGAGGTGTTCCTACCAGGGATATCCTAGAAGCTGCTACCTGGACTTCTGTACATACATTCACCAAGCATTATCACTTACCAGTTTTCTCTCAATCCAGAGCTGGCTTTGCCACTGCTGTCTTGCAAGGCCTTATACCTGGCCCTAAAGCTGTATAAACTCCTCCTCCCAGCCATAGCTTTGAGAATCTACCCAAATATGACTGCAACAGTGAAACACGAAGAACATAGTACAGTTGTGTGCACTTACCATAAATGTAGATGTTTGAGTGTATTCACAGTTGCAGTCCTGGTTACCCTCCCTCCAGCCCCCTAGTTTTTTTTCTGGCTATACCTCTACTTTCCTTTACTATGCTTAAAAGCCTTTTTGGTGCATTTGCTTTTGGTTGGAGGTACACTTTTGTGTTTTTGTGTTTATTTGGGGGCATCTGACATCTGGGGCAAGAAAAACTGATGGAATGGCGCGGCTGCATGTTTTATACCCCTGATGTTATTGAAGAAGGGACAGCAACCGACGCAGGACCTAAGACTTTGTTAATCAGGCCAACTGAGGGCAACCTGCCAGCAGATTACCCAAATGTAATGACTGCAACAGTGAATACACTCTAACATCTACATTTATGGTAAGTTTACACAACTGTACTTTCTGCGGAAGGCTCTTCGGTTGAGAAGCAAAGTGATCCTCATTGCTCCGTTTTGGCCTCTTCAGGTGTGGTTCACCTTCCTTCGACCTCATCTGTTACAACCTCCTTGGATCCTAGACACTCGTCAGGACCTAATTTCTCACCCACAAGGGTTTACTCCTCCGAATGTGTCCACCCTCAAGCTGACAGCTTGGTTTCTCCACTTCCGTTAGTTGCCAGGCATGAAACCCTTTCTTCACCTGTCAGAGATATTATTTTGTCTTCTCATAAACTATCCACCAGAACACTTTACAGGGATAAATGGAAAAGATTCTCTATTTGGTCACGTAATCAAGAACTAGACCAGTTCTCAGCCCCCGTAGCCACTATTCTTTGTTATTTGGCTGAGCTGTTCAACAAAGGTGCCTCGGCTTCTACCATCAGAGTCCATCTAGCAGCTATTTCCAACTTGCGTAACAGGTCTGAAGGAGTACTACTTATCTCCTCTTGTCTTTGCAAGACCTTCCTCAAGGGTATTTTTCACAGCAGGCCTCCCATCAGACAGCCGGTGGAGGCATGGGATTTGTCCTGGGTTCTACAGGCTCTCTCTCTCTGCCCCCATTTGAGCCGGCTGCCACCTGTGATCTAAAATTCTTATCATGGAAATCCTTATTCCTGGTGGCTGTAACTTCAGCAAGACGAATTTTGGAATTACAAGCATTACGTATCAAGAGCCCTTATCTGTTTTTTCATAAGGACAAGAGTGTCACTTCGAACTAACCCATCCTTCCTCCCCAAAGTGTTTTTTCTCTTTTCCATTAACCAATCCATTGAGCTCCCTGAGTTTTTCCCAAATTACTCTAACAAGGGAGAATACTGCCTACATTTCCTGGATGTTCATAGACAATTATTTTTATCTGGACAGAACTAAATCATTCCGCAAGTCAGGCCAGCTTTGTTTCTTTTGCGGGCGCTAGAATGGGAGGTGCAGTATCAAAGGATGTCCTTCGTTTTTCACTGTTGCAGTCATTACATTTGGGTTATCTGCTTGCAGGTAGCCCCCAGTCGGCCTGATTAACAAAGTCTTTGGTCCTACGTCGGTTGTTGTCTCTTCTTCCATGACGTCAAGTCATCAGGGGTATAAAACATGCAGCCGATGTCATTACATCAGTCTTTCTTGCCGTCCGGTGCCCGAAGCAGAAGCAGTTCGCAAGTGCTGGTCTGCCGACTCCTGAAAATTTTCATTTTCGAGTTTCAGAACCGAAGTCTTCAACTAAAAGCTAAGTACCTCATTGGGGAAACTTTTTCTTGCTCTAAGCCGAAGTCGGTAAAAGTAAATAATTGCATTTTTTTGTGGAAAGCAAATACCTCATAAAGATTTTCATTCATACTGGACTCCTTGCCTAGGCCCTGACTACGACATACCTCGCTGTCAGTTTTGTGCCTTATTTAAACCATGAACTATCCATCGTCTGTATATTTGCGCTTCTAAATTTTTTGGTGCTCTGTTCAATTACCCTGATATGTTTTTGGAAGCTGTCCGACTGTCTATCTTTGCATTTTTTCTGAATGTCGGCAGAGACAGGCCACCCAGTTCGCCGGTACTCAGGCGTTTTCGCACCCCCTGATACCCGCTACTTCAGATTCACAGGCCTCTACTGAGACCCATTCGGAGTCCGGAATGCCACGAGATGCTTCAACTGTGGAATCTGCGGAAGTCTCTACCTTGGATGGGTCCAGAGCCTCTGTGCAGGCACCGACTTCTGAGGGTGTATTCAGGCCTACTGACTTGCATATTAAACCTGCGCCATCTTCTTCTTCAAGGTCTAAAACTCGAACCATGCCTAGAAAACTGATGCCCACACCGCATGGTCAGGCCTCTATGCCTAAAGAATAAATAAGAATGACTGAAGACCTTATTACTTTAATCAGGGGAAGCCAACCTTCCACCTCTAAGAGAACTAGGACTGAGTTTGCTTATGATACTTCTGACCAGGATTCTAAAATTTCTGTTTATTCTGTTGACCAGGATTTACCCTTCTCTACCTATGAGGATTCTGATGCCGGGGACTCTATTCCTTCTGCACCCCCCCCCCCCCAGAGGATTTCTCTTTTGGTCAAATTTTCCATAGTCTCAGGGAGCTTTTCCGTTGGGAAAGTCAGGATTTCTGATTCTAAAAAGAGGCTTACGGATTTCTTACTCCTGCCCCAGCACAGGCCTTTAGCTATACCTCCTGTACTGGACATTGTTGATGATGCCTTTTCGGAATCTGGAATGGCCCCTGACTCTTTACTTCCTGCTTCCAGAAAACTTGTTCATGTTGAAGCGAAATTACTGGATGCTCCCTTTCATCAGGGCCACCTGTTTGGCAACAAGGCAGAAGTTGTTCTTAAAAAGATGGAGGAAAAAGCTAAATCTATGCAAACTGTTAAATTTACAAATACAACCTCCAAGATTTAGTAGGCATTGGCCTTTTAAGAATTGGTCCTTTCCTGCCTCTTCCAGAGGGTGCTAACTTGTCTGGGGTACACCATAAACGAAAAGAAATCACACCTGGTACCCTATCAGCAAAATATATTTCTGAGAGCAAGCTTGAATACAACTTCCCAGATGACTTTCCTTCCGCCAGAGAAACAAATTCACTTGACAACCTACTTCAAACGAGTAGTCACAGAAACCCTGCTATCTGCAAGGCAAATACTACAAGCTGTTCATGGCCTTCTGCATTCTTCTAATTCCATATGCAAGACTGCATATGAGGAAACTACAATGGTATCTAAAAAGCCTATGGTGTCAACATTCTCAGGATCTAGAAGCAATGATTCCTGTCATTCCTTGTTTTTGCAGAGGCATGCCATCAAAAAAGGGACTACCATTCACACTACCCCCTGCTGCTTAAAACCCTAACAGACTCATGAGGCTATGCAAGGGGGGGGCACCTGGCAGGGAAGTGCATTCAGAGCAAATGGAACCCAATTCAAATGCACCTTCACATCACTCGTAAAGAAATGTTAGCTGTACAGAATGTTCTGACAGCCTTCAAGGATCACATTCTTCCAGGACAATTAATGGTAAAGACTGACAACACTACTGATGTTCATTGTGTTTCACTGTTGCAGTCATTACTCTTGGGTTATCCTGCTGGCAGGCTACCCTCATTCAGTCAGAATTCCAAAGTCTAGGTCCAGCATCAGTTGCTGTCGCCTCTTCCCTGACGTCAGTGCGCCAGAGGTATAAAAGATGCAGCAGACGCCATTTCCTTTAGTCTTTCTTGTCGTGCGGTGCCCGAAGCAAAAGCAGTTCGCAAGTGCCGGTCGGCTGACTCCTGAGATATTCAAATCCGAATTTCAGAACTGAAGTCTTCATTAAAGCTAAGTACCCCATTGGGGAAACTTTTTTCTTGCTCCAGACCGATGTCAGAAAATGTTAACAGTTGCATTTCTTGTGGGAAGCAAATACCTCATAATGATTTTCACTCTTACTGTATTCCTTGCCTAGGCCCTGATCACAACGTTGCTAGCTGTCGGTTTTGTGCTAGATTTAACCAACCATCAGTTCGATTTTGCATTTCATTACTTTGGCCGAAGATTTAATTATATAATGCCGTCGGACCAGTCGACAACTGGAGTTTACAAAAAACACAAGGACAAGGAAAAGGATAGGCATCCGAGGTCCAAAACCGACGACGAGGCCTCTGCTAGGCCAGTCGCTGGTTCTCAGTGAGGTGCTTTCGCAGCCCCTGGCACCCGCTATCTCAGAGCCACAGGCCGCTTCTGACTCCCACATGGAGCCAACTGGGCCTCTGGATACTCAAGGTATTGGACACTCTGAAATCGTTCTCTCAGATGGGTCCGGGGCCGCTGAGCAGGCATTGGCTTCTGAGGGTGTCTTCAGACCTACACAACTATATATTAAGCCATCTTCAGCTTCAAAGACTAAAGCAGCTCTAAAGACAAAGAAGCAAGTACAGCATTCTCCTGCTCAGACTTCCATGCCTAAAAAACAGATGCTCAAAATGGCCGAAGACCTAATAACTTAGATCAGGGGCTCCCATCCCCCTCCTGATAAGAAGCCTGGGCAAGAGACAGAGTATGATTTTTCTGATTAGGTTTCTGTTTCCTCTGATTCCTCTTCTGAACAGGATTACTCCATGCTTCCCTATGAGGATTCTGATGCTGAAGAATCCATTCCTTCAGCCTCTCCTCCTGAGGATTATTCTTTTGGGGAAACCCTGCATTCCATGAGGGAGCATTTCCATTGGGAGAGCCAAGATTATTCTGAATCTAAGAAAAGGCTCAGAGACTTTCTGCTACTTCCTCAGCACAAACCCTTGCTATTCCACCTGTTCTAGACATTGTAGATTATGTATTTTCAGAGTCCGGCCTGTCCCCTGACTCTTTACCCCCTGCACCTGCTAAGCCAGACAGATACAGCAGGGTCCCGGATTCTCATAAATTCCTATATAAAAACCCCGCTGCTGACCCAGAAACTAGTATCTCGGGGTCCCAAAGGGGGTCAAAGCTTCCACTGCAAAAAAACCCTGTCCCCTCTGATAGGGATTCTACAGCTTTAGACAGATGGGGGAAAAAAAGTCTACACTTCTGCTACCCTGGCTGTAAGGGCTGTAAATTGTCAGTTTCATATGCTTAAAATATCAGCAATATTTAATGCCACTGCTTAAACAGAAATTGTTGACAAATACTGAATGTTCAGAGAACAAGGAATTGCAGGATTTATTGCATGCAGCTGAACAAGTGGGAAAGCATACTTTGTAATGTGGTTATGATTCACTGGAGGCCTCTTGCATGGCCGCTGTTACAGGTTCTGTTATTGGAAGACATGCTTGGTTAAAGGAGCAGAATCTGCCTGATCATGTTAAAGCAAAATTATTAGATGCACCATTACAGCATGATACTTTGTTTGGTACTAAAGCAGAAGAGGTGTTGAAAAAAATGGAGGATAAAGCAAAATCCATGCAGACAGTCAAGGATTTCTTACAGGTACAGCCACCCAGGTTTAGCAGGAACTGGCCTTCTAAAAATTGGTCCTTTCCAGTGTCAGACAGGCCACAAAGAGGCAGATACAGGCATCCCAGAGGCAGATCTCGGCCCCAAGGCTCATACAGGCCTAAACAATGGGATGCTCCTACCTCCAGAAGGGGAGAAGACAAATCACAGCCTTACAGGAAACAGTCCCGATGACTTTCCTCTACCAGATCCAAGCACTTTTCTTTGGCAGCCCCCTTAGGGGAAAACTATCACTTTTTTCATCCAATTGGCAAATGGTTACCCAAGACAAATGGGTCCTGAACATAGTGTCCCCATGTTCCATTTTCACACACTTCCAAGGTCAAAAGGTATGCCAGACCTGCCACACAATAAATGGGCAGAGGCACAAAAACAAGTTGCAGCCCTCATGGACATGAGGGCCATTCAGCAAGTACCACAACAAGAGCAGGGGCAAGGATTTTACTCCAGACTTTTCCTAGTACCCAGAAAGGACAAAACCTGGAGACCAATACTGGACCTGTCTATACTAAATATGTTTCTGGAAGTTTCAGAATTCAAGATGTTGACTCTACAGCAGCTACTCCCCATGATGGGCAAAAAGGCTTGGCTCGTAACTTTGGACCTAAAAGAGGCATACCTGCATGTCCCAATCAGACAATCTTGCAGAAGATGCCTCAGATTCATAGCTGGCTCAATGCATTACCAATTCTCTGCACTGCCCTTTGGCTTATCTACTGCGCCCAGGGTCTTCTCAAAATGCCTGGCACAAGTAATTGTGTTTTGCAGACAAAAAGGAATTCAAATATATCCCTACTTGGATGACTGCCTAACTCAAGCAGAGAAAGTACAGTTTTGTACCTACCATAAATGTAGATGTTAGACTGTTCACTCTGCTGCAGTCATTACACTTGGGTTATCCTGCCGTGAGGCGGTCCCACAGTCGGCCAGCATTCCAAAGTCTTGGTCCGGCGTCTGTTGTTGTCGCTTCTTCCCTGGCGTCAGTGTGCCAGGTGTATATAAGATGCATCTGACGCCATTTTCTTCAGTTTTTCTTGCCCCAGATGTCAAGTGCCCCCAAGTAGGTAGGCAATACCTATTGCTAATAAAACATATCTAAAAAAAATAAACAATACCTTCAGTTACAAGCAAATACACCACAAAGGTTGTATAGGATAGAAAGGTATAGATAAGTCCAGCTAGGACAGTGGGGATGGAGGTAGGGTAACCTGGACTGCAGCAGTGTGAACACTCGAACATCTACATTTATGGTAGGTACAAAATTGTACTATGTTCATCGTGTTACACTGCTGCAGTCATTACACTTGGGTAGAATCCCAAAGCTAAGGTTGGGTGGCTGGTCTATAAAGAGTTAGGATTGGCTATGAGGCCCTGCAGAACTGCAGTGGCAAATCCTGCTCTGGATTTAGAGTAAAGAGGCAAGTGGTAATGCTTGGTAAAGGTGTGCACTGAACTCCAAGTTGCAGCCTCCAAAATTTCCTTGGTTGGTACTCCTCTGAGAAAGGCTGTTTAAGTGGCTGTTGCTCTGGTAGAATGTGGCCTAATGTTATTAGGGACTGATTTTCCATGATGTGTGTAGCAGTAACGAATACAGTGTCCTATCTATTTGGAAATAGTCTGCTTTAAGATAGCCTTGCCCTGTGATCCTGCAGCATATGCTACAAACAGTTGCTCTGTTTTCCTGAAAGCTTTTGTTTTGTCCAGGTAGAAGTGTAGCTGCTTGTGTATGTCCAAAGAGTGCAGAAGTTTCTCCCCTTTATTCTGGGGGTTTGGTTAAAAAGTTGGCAAATGGATGGTTTGGTTTAGAGCCACACTAGATACCACCTTTGGCATAAAGATAGGGTTTGTCCTTAAAGAAACCCTGTCCTGATGAAAAATTTTAAAAGGTTCCACTGCCATTAATGCCTCTAGCTCTGAGTCTCTTCATGCTGAAGTTACTGCCAGGAGCAGAGCTGTTTTCCATGATAAAAATTTTAGATCGGCTGTATTGGCTGGCTCAAAAGGTGGCAGTGTCAGTTTTTCCAAAATAAAATTGAGGTCCCAAGTTAGTGTTGGTGCTCTCCGGGGCAGTCTTATATTTTTTAGCCCCTCTGAGGTACTGCTTTAGCAAGGGATGAGAGAATAATGGAGGATCCTTGTTGTAATGTGCTGAAATGGCAGAGGCGTGGATCTTAATTGATGAGAAGGATAGGCCTTTGTCCAGCATCTCAGTTAAGTATTGTAAAATCTGAGGAATGTTTGGGACAAGGGGGGTCAAGGCTTTGAGCCTGGTTCCAGGCGCTGAATCTCTTCCATTTTTTCTGAGTAAGATTTCTTGGTGCTAGGTCTCCTGGCCTCCACAATGACATCCATAACAGCTTTAGAGAGAGGTGTTGCCTGTTTGACTAATGGATCTGCCATGCAGCCAGGTTTAGTGTTTTGAGCTGATCGTGCAGGATCTGATTGTTTTGTTGAGTCAGAAGGTGTGAAATTTGAGGCAAAATCCATGGTGGACCTTGAGCTAAGTTCTTTTAAGATTGGATACCAGTGCTGGCGTGGCCAGTCTGAAGCAATCATGATCATCTGGGATTTTTCTTGTCTGGCTTTTAGGAGTACCTTTGAAAGGAGAGGCAGAGGTGGGAAGGCATAAACTTTTAGGCTTTTCCAGTTGAACGAAAGAGCATCCACTTTCCATGCTTGTGTGTGGTGAGTCCTTGTGCAGAATTTTTGTAGTTGGCAATTCAGTGGGGAGGCAAAAAGATCTATGTCTGGACATCCCCATTTTTGTGTTACCATGCTGAAGATTTGTGGATTCAATTTCCATTCGTGAGGGTCCATGATATTTCTGCTTAGATAGTCTGCCAGAGTATTTTTCCTTCCTGGCAGGAATTGGGCTTGCAGATGAACTTGATAAGTTAGAGCTGTGTTCCACAAGGTCATGGCTTGCCTGCATAGGGGATAAGAATGAGTGCCCCTTGCTTGTTTATGTACCGCACAGAAACGGATAACTGGTGCCAGAGCCATGGCCTGAAGTTAAACGCCAAAAAATGCATAGTCATACCCTTCGGGAAAAAAAAGGTTACCCCTAGCTACCATATAGGTGACAATCCACTGAGCACAGAAAAAGTCATCAGGGATCTGGGGACCCAAGTTGACAGTAGTCTTTCGTTTGACACTCATGTTGCTAAAGTAGTTAGGAAAACCTTCTATATCGCCCACCTGATCATGAAGGGATTCACATCTAGATCAAGGGAGGTCATCGTCCCCCTGTACTCATCACTCATTAGACCTATGATTGAGTACAATGCCCGTTCGAATGTATCTGACCAGACACCTGATGCAGCTTGAAAGGCCCCAAAAGTTCCTCACCAAAAGGATAAAGGGTCTCAAAAATATGTCTTATGCTGCCCGACTGAAAGAACTCCAGCTTTATTCAGTCTCATACCGCTTGCTCAGAGGTGACCTGTGCCTGACATATAAGGCCATGTCAAACCCAGATTTGATGAATATGCTTCACCTCAAAAATCTAGATCCCTCAGAACCACAAGGGCGGAGACTTAAACCTTGACACGGTTATAAATAGAACGTGCTGGAGGGACAGATTCATCACCCAGAGACTCCCTATGCTGTGGAACAAAATCCCGGTACATGTGAGGCAGAGCACCTCGCTGGCCTTGTTCAAGAGGAATCTTGACCAATGGATGGGAGATCGCAGATATACCCCAGGGATTACTTCAGTGTCACTGCTTGACAGAGGCACAGAAAAATGATAGGCATAGTTTTTATTCAAACTAAAGGGGTGGCGAAAGCCACATAACTATGGGCTAGGCTTATAAATGCCCTTGGGCAGATAGCCTAGTATGAACCTATGAACCTATTACTGTGGTGTTGTCCATCTTTAATAATAATTGTCCTGGATGCAGAAGGTCCTTGAAAGCTGTTAGGGCATTTTGAACAGCCAACATCTCTTTTTGATTGATGCGAAGATGCAGTTGGTCTGTGGTCCACTTGCCCTGAATACATTTTCCTGCCAGGCGTAATCCGAAGCATCTGTTAGTCTGCCTGGCTGTGGGCAGAGTGAAAGGCTGACCCTTGTTGAGGTGACATGCCTATGCCCACCATCGAAACTCCTGTTGTAGGCAGGGAATTATTGGTATTACTGCTTCTAAACTGAGAGTGTTGAGTCCAAACACTTTTTAGGTACCATTGTAATTTCCTCGTATGCAGTCTGGCATATGGTATTAGTAGTATGCAGGATGCCATGAATCCCAGGGCCTGCAGAATTTTTCTTGCAGGGAGATGGGACTTTTTTGCCAGTAGTTGAAAATATTGAGTCAGTTGTCCTTGTTTGTCTGGCGTGAGATAAGCCATCTGGGCCGTTGTATTTAAGCTGGCACCCAGGAATATTATCTGTTGTGAGGGCACTAGTTTTGATTTCTTTTAGTTTACTGTGTACCCTAGAGAAATTAGCAACCTTCTTACAAACGCCAGATGCTTTAGAGGAATGTCCTTTCTCTCTACTTGAATGAGGCAGTCGTCCGGGTATGGATATATTTGAATTCCTTTTTGTCTGCAAAATGCAATTACTGGTGCCAGGCACTTGGTAAAGACCCTGGGTGCAGTAGATAAGCCAAAGGGCAGTGCAGAGAATTGATAGTGCATTGTACCAGCTTTGAATCTGAGGTATCTTCTGCAATCTTGTCTGATAGGGACATGCAGGTATGCCTCTTTGAGGTCCAAAGTAACAAGCCAGGCCTTCTTGCCCAGCATGGGAAGTAGCTGCTGTAGTGTCAACATTTTGAATTTCGGAACATCCAGGTAAGTATTTAGAGTTGAAAGGTCTAGTATGGGTCCCTAGGCTTTGTCCTTTCTGGGGACCAGGAAGAGTCTTGAGTAAAATCATTGGCCTTGTTCCTGCTGTGGTACTTTTTGAATAGCTCTCATGTCCATGAGGGCTGCAATTTGTTTTTTGAGCCTCTGCCCATTGATTTTGTGGCAGGTTTAGCATTCCTTTTAGCCTTGGTAAAGTGTGAAAGTGGAACCTGTAACCTTGAGACACAATATTCAGAACCCATTTGTCTTGGGTGATAGTTTGCCAATTTTGCGAAAAAAGTGCTAGCTTTCCCCCCTAAGGGGGCTGCCAAAAGGGAAGTGTTTGGCATATGAAGCGGAAAGTCGTTGGGACTGTTTCCTGTAAGGTTGAGACTTATCCTCACCTCATTTTGGGGTTGAGCTACCCCCACTGTCGTTGTCTGTTAGAGCCTTGGGGTTGAGATCTGCCTCTTGGGCGTCTGTATCTGCCTCTCTGAGGCCTGTCTGACACTGGAAAGGACCAATTCTTTGTAGGCCAATTTCTGCTAAATCGAGGCGGCTGTACCTGTAAGAAATCTTAGACTGTTTGCATAGATTTAGCTTTATCCTCCATTTTCTTTAACACCTCTTCTGCCTTAACACCAAACAAGGTATCATGCTGTAAAGGAGCATCCAGTAATTTTGCCTTAACATGATCAGGTAAACTCTGTCCTTTTAACCAAGCATGTCTTCAAATCACAGAACCTGTAACTGCGGCTCTACCAGAGGCCTCTAAAGAATCAAAACCACATTGCAGAGTATGTTTTCCCACCTGTTCAACTGCATGCAATAAATCCTGCATTTCTTTATAGTCAAGAGCTTCTGAGCTTGCAAGCATTTACTGTTTTAACTGAGCCATTACATATTGGTACTTAAGCATGTGAAACTGACAATTTAAAGCCCTTACTTCTAAAGTTGCAGAAGTGTAAACTTTCTTCCCCCATCTATCCAGTGCTCTGGAATCTCTGTCAGAGGGGACTGGATTTTTTGCAATGGAAGCCTTAACGCCTTTGGGACCCTGGGAAATGGTTTCTGGGTCAGCAGAAGGGTTTTTATAAAGAAACTTGTGAGAGTCAGGGACTCTTAATACCTATCTGGTTTGGCTGGTGCAGGAGGAAAAGAATCAGGAGATAAGCTGGATTCAGAGAACACATCATCCACAATGTCTAGCACAGGCAGAATAGCCAGGGGCCTGTGCTGAGGCAATAAAAGGAAGTCCCTGAGCCTTTTCTTGGATTCTGAATACTCCTGACTTTCCCAGTAGAAATGCTCCCTCATGGTATGTAAAGTTTCACCAAAAGAGTAATCCTCAGGAGGAGAGGCTGAAGGGATAGATTCTTCTGCATCAGAGTCCTCATAGGGGGGTAGAGAGTATCCGTGGTCTGAAGAGGAATCGGAGGAAATGGAAACCTGATCAGAGGAATCGGTCTGTATCCTTGCCTAGGCCTTTTCTCAGGAGGGGTATGGGAACCCCTTGATTAGAGTAATGAGGTCTTCTGCCATTTTAAGCATTTGTTTTAGGCATAGAGGACTGTCCAGGAGAATGCTGTACTTGCTTCTTCGTCTTTAATGGTGATTTTGTCCTGGCTGTTGCCCCAACGGGGTACTTAGCTTTATTGAAGACTTCGGATCTGAAATTTGACTTCAAAAATCTCAGGAGTCGGCTGACCGGCACTTGCGAAATGCTTTTGCTTCGGACACCGCGCGGCAAGAAAGACTGGGGAAAATGGCGTCGGATGCATCTTATATACCTCTGGCGCACTGACGTCAAGTGACAGCAACCGACGCCAGACCAAGACTTTGGAACTCTGGACAACTGTGGGACCGCCTGACGGCAGGATAACCCAAGTGTAATGACTGCAGCAGTGTAACACGATGAACATCAAAGACATTCTTCTAAAGCATCTGGCGTTTGTAAAAAGATTACTAATTGGCCTAGGGTACACAGTAAACGAAAAGAAATCAAAACTAGTGCCCCCTCAAGAGATAATATTCCTGGGTGCAAGCTTAAATACAACTGCCCAGATGGCTTATCTCACGGCAGACAAACAAAAGCATCTGACTACTTACTTCAAGAAATTGGCAACAAAAACCCACTTACCTGTAAGGAAAATCCTGCAGGCCTTGGGTTTCATTGCATCCTGCATTCTACTAATTCCATATGCCAGACTGCATATGAGGAAACTACAATGGTATCTAAAAAGTGTTTGCACTCAGCATTGCCACAGCGTGGAGACAGTAATTGCACTCATTCCCTGCCTGCAACAGGAGTTTCGATGGTGAGCAGAAGCCTGTCACCACAACAAGGGTCTGCCATTCAGTCTACCCACAGCCAGACAGACACTGACAACGGATGCGTCAGATTATGCCCGGGGGGGCCATATGGCAGGAAAATGTATTCAGGGCACATGGCCTGCAAACCAGATGCTTCTTCACATCAATCAAAAAGAGATGCTAGCTGTTCAAAATGCCCTGACAGTTTTCAAAGACCTGCTTCATCCAGGACAGTTACTGATGAAGACAGACAACACTACGGTCATGTGGTACATAAGCAGGGAGGTACACATTCCTACCCCCTCTTCAGACAAGCAATGACCTTATGGGACACAGCATTGGCTTTTCAAGTTCACCTGCAAGCACAATTCCTGCCAAGAAAAACAAATACTCTGGCAGACGAACTAAGCAGAAACCTCATGGATCTCCACAAATGGAAACTGGATCCACAAGTCTTCAGCATGAAAATAAGGAAATGGGGATGCCCAGACATAGATCTATTTGCCTTCCCTCACAACTGCCAATTGCAGAGATTTTGCACAAGGATTTATCATAAGCAAGCATGGAAAGTGGACGCCCTGTCCTTCAGCTGGAAAAATCTAACAGTATATGCCTTTCCTCCACTGCCTCTCCTTCCCAGGGTACTCCTAAAGGTCAGACAAGAGAAGTCAAAAATGATACTGATTGCACCAGACTGGCCACGCCAGCACTGGTACCCAATCCTGAAGAGCTTGTCTTAACGTCCAGCATGGATATTGCCTCAGACTTCTCACTTGCTGACCCAACAAAACAATCAGATCCTGCACAGCCAACTCAGGGCCTTAAATCTGGCAGCGTGGCGGATAATGCAGCCATTCAGAACACTCCTCTTTCAAAAGTTGTTATGGATGTTATTTTGGAGGCCAGGAGGCCCAGTACCAGAAAATCTTATGCAGAGAAATGGAAGAGATTCTGTGCTTGGAGCCAGGAACAAAGCATTGACACGTGCGTACCAAATATCCCTCCGATTTTACAATACCTAACTGAGATGCTGAACAAAGGCCTTTCTTTCTCATCAATTAAGATTCATGCCTCTGCCATTTCAGCCCATTACAATGCAGAACTACCCATCTTTTCTCATCCTTTAATAAGGCAGTACCTCAGAGGGGCCAAAAACATTAGGCCTCCAAGGAGAACACCAATTCCGTCTGGACCTCAGTTATGTTTTGGAAAAACTCATACTGCCTCCTTTCGAGCCAGCATCAACAGCAGATATAAAATTCTTATCCTGGAAACAGCTATGCTCCTAGCAATAACCTCTGCAAGGCAAGTCTCGGAGTTACAAGCACTCATGGCTGTGGAACCTTTCATCATTTTTCATCCAGACAGGGTTTCTTTGAGAACAAACCCTACATTTATGCCTAAGGTGGTGTCCAGTGTGGCCCTCAGCCAAACTATTCACTTGCCTATCTTTTATCCAAAAACACAGAACAAGGGTGCGAAAATTCTACATTCTTTGGACATACACAGGCAGCTACACTTCTACTTGGACAGAACTAAAGCTTTCAGAAAGACTGAGCAACTTTGTGTCATATGCTGCAGGATCACAAGGAAAGGCTATCTATTTCTAAATGGATAGGCCATTGCATCTGTTTCTGCTATTCTTAACATGGCAAATCAGTGCCCAAGGGCATTAGGCCTCATTCCACCAGAGCAGCAGCAGCCTTCCTCAGAGGAGTACCAACCAAAGATATCTTAGAGGCTGCAACATGGAGTTCAGTGCACACCTTCACAAAGCACTGCCACTTACCTCTTTACTCTCCAGAGCAGGCTTTGCCACTGCAGTCCTGCAGGGCCTAATAGCCTCTCCTAATCCTATTTAGCCCAGCCACCCATCCTCAGCTTTGGGATTCAACCCAAGAGTAATGACTGCAACAGTGAAACATGATTAACGTAGTACAGCTGTGTACCTACCATAAATGTAGATGTTCGAGTGTATTCACTGTTGCAGTCCAGGTTACCCACCCACCATCCCCCTTTTCTTTGCTGGGTCTTATCTGCACTTCTCTATCCTATACAATCTATTTGGTGTATTTGCTTGTAGATGAAGGAAATGTTATTTTTGTGCATGCATTTTTATTGGCATATTTTTCAGCCTACCAGTTTGGGGGCACCTGACATCTGGGGCAAGAAAAACTGAAGAAAATGGCGTCTGCTGCATCTTTTACACCCCTGGCGCATTGATGTCAGGGAAGATGCGGCAGCAACTGCCGCCAGACGTAGACTTTGGAATTCTGGCTGACTGAGGGTAGTCTGCCAGCAGGATAACCCAAAAGTAATGACTGCAACAGTGAATACACTCTAATATCTACATTTATGGTAGGTACACAACTGTACTTTATGTGGTACATAAACAAGCAGGGGGGGTACGCATCCTTACCCCCCTCTGCAGGCTAGCCATGGCATTGTGGAAAACAGCCTTGTGCTACCAAGTACATATACAAGCTCAGTTCCTGCCAGGGAAAACTAAATACACTGGCAGATGGACTAAGCAAGAATCCTCATGGACCCACACGAGTGGAAACTGGAACCAAGGATTTTCAACATGTTGACTAGCAAATGGGGGAGCCCAGATATAGACCTGTTTGCCTCCCCCCAGAACTATCAATTGGAAACATTTTGTGCAAGGACTCTCCACAGACAAGCTTGGAAAATGGATGCTCTGTCCTTCAGCTGGAAAATCCTGTTTATGCCATTCCTCCGCTGCCTGTGCGCTCCAAATTATTACTAAAGATCAGACAAGACAAACCAAGGATGATTTTGATTGCACATACTTTTGTCCAATTTCAAACTTTCTGCTTTTCTATCTCCGAAATGCCTTTTTTCCTATCAATGGGGTCCCACGTTAAGTACTTATTTTAATCATTACAAACATAGGACGGCCTCCAATATACAGCAGGTTTCATTATTTGGGGACAAATTGGTGGGATGCATACCTTGTGGCCATTGTTCAGCATGTAGTCTTGTTCTTAAGAGTAAACTATTTACTAGTAGTAATACATCTAAAGTGTATGATATTCGGTGCTTTGGTAACTGTAGTGCTGACTGGGTCATATATTTAGCTACTTGTTCTTGTTCAGCTTTTTATGTGGGGCAGACTTCTAGGTCACAGAGTTCGTATTTCCAAGCATCTCAGTGACCTTCGGAATAAAAGAATGCCTAGTTCACTATATAAACATACTATGACCCACATCACTGCTCAGTTTAAATTTATCATTATTGATAGGGTTACAGGCAATAGGATATTTAAGATAGGCTGGCATACTATTTTGAATAATAAAGAATCTTGTTGGATTATTAGGTTGGGAGGGTTTGTTTAAACCCGGTTTAAATGAGCAAAGTTGATTATCCAGTGAGATGCTTTTCTTGATGTGACTGTTATTTAATAATATGGAGCATTTTTCACTTTTGTTATTTCACTGAGGAAGGCTTATTACTGCCGAAACCGGTCTGCTTATTTGGTGCTTTTTTACACCAATTGCTTGAGCTGCCACGATAAATAGTTTATTATTTCACCTTTTGGTGCTGGACATTTGTGTTTGAAGAATGAAAATGGAAAACACAGATTCATAGGTGTTTTCTGGGCTAATGACCACAAGGGCCTTTTAAAGCCTAGCCATGCATCCCAAATCTCTGACAAGTTCTGATATTTGGTAGGACATATTTTGGTAGGACACACATCATCTGTCCTTCAAAGTTAAACAGCTAATTTTTTCTTTAGCAGGGAATGTTGCCTACATATTCTGAGCTTTACACTGTCAGCTACTGTTGTCCTGTAAATATCTGCTTGTGTACAGAGTTGTTCCTGGATATTCTTTACTAGAAACACGTTTTGTCGAAAGTACTTTTGTTCTAGATGTCTGACTTGCATGTAATTTCTACTTTTATCAGTAAGTAAACTGCCCTTGTCATTTATGAAGAACTGTTGCCAGTGAATTTATTTTATCTTGTTCTACTCCAGTTACCAATGTGAATGAAGGAATAAATAAATAGAACTTTATTACACTCATTATTCTGTCATTTTCTGCAGTGGTGGTGCTGCAGTAGCATTGTTGCCTCACAGTAAGATGTTGTCCTGTTCGATTCTCAGCTAAAGCGTCTTCTGTGTGGAGACGTGCGTGAATGGGCATACCTTCGTTGAAGGTTGTACGTCAGGGCTGGCAACTCAGCACGTAAAAAATCTACTGCCAATCATTAGCGGACCGGAATTCTGCTGTGGCGACCCCTAACCGGGAAAAGCCGAAAGACACAACAACATTCTGTCATTTTACATTTCACTTGCACACTTTAAAACAAATGTTTCTAGATGCCCATCAGAAATTTTACTTTTTATATAAGCATCATAACATTTAACTTTGGCACTTTCCTCTTCTGAGCTCACAGAGCTGCTTTGCCCAGATGACACTTCCACGTGGTTTAAAACTTCTGTTCCCTTTGTCAACCTGCTTTCAGTAAATCTCTTGCTTTATCATAGGTACATTGAGGATATTTTTGCTTTTTGAACTTCCCGTTATCAAGCAGAATCTTCAAGTGTGATGCACTGTATAATAAAGGTCTGTTACTTGTTTGAGTCCCTCAGTGATCTGATCCTCCACGTTCTCATTCTGTTTCTGAACTGATCTGAAGGACATGTTACTTTGATTTTGTAAAATGTGTTTGACCACAGTGGAATCGTATTTAGAACACTGCTGTGGTCTTTTCCTGCAGGATTACTTATGCTGCACACGAAGTAATTTTGTAAATCCAACTATGGGTAATAAGGAAAAACATTGTTTACCTTCCTTCCCAGCAACTTCACTTATATTTTCCTTTGCTCTGCTGAAAGTGCCATTTTCTCACTCTGCTTTCTGATCAGATAACTCCCCTCAAGGTCATCCTGTTGTGAGGTAAAGGATAATTCCTCCTCACCTACCAGTACAGGCACCGGGGCCATAGCATCCAACTCTTCTAGAAAAGTAACACGGGATCACCGGAGCACTACTAGACAAGTGATTGCAGGAATCATAAGATACCAAGTCATTTCCACTTTTAAGCAGACATACTTAAAAGTTCTTGCCACCCTTTTCAGTCACTTAATAATGCTTACCTCCCAAATTAAGCAGGGTTGTACATGATAACCCTGGTGAAAATTTGTCTACCCATCTGATTGTCAGTACTAGATTTAAAGGCAGACAAAACAGTACTTTGCTTGACATGTATTAGTAACTTATTCCATTGGCTGGAAATGCATTGATTTAGGAACATATCCCTTTAAAGTGACTGTTTATTTGTTGGCGTAGATATAGTAAAGATGTTAATACAGCCACTGGATTTACAAAGATGTGGGAGGTCAAATAGAACTGGGTCTTTTATGACTTGAAAAGTGAGACAAAAGTCACCTCAAAACAGATGATAGACTGCTGAGTATGAGGTTTGTTATTTTAATCGATCAGTACAATGTAAGGCCTTTAATTTTTTTTTTGGCTAAAAATAATTGGGGCTTTCCAGTTGCTTGGATTTGTACTACCAAAGGGTACTCCGTATTTAGTAGCATTTTGATAAGGGAAGAGTACCTCTTTGGATCATGACAATATTCCCTTGGAAATTAACTGGGTCAGATAGGATTTCAAGTACAAGTCTCTTGTGACTATGTATGCCTGAAGCAGAGTACCAATTATCACATGATAAGATATGATGAGGATAGAGTGACTTTTTAGTGGATCACTTCTGTGAAGCAGTTTTTGCATTTAGCTTGAGACAATTTTCAGTATGTAAGGGATGGGAATATTTCGGTGCATATTTTAGCAGTTTATAAGTGGATGACCGATAGTTATTAGTAAGCTTGGTCAGCTGCATTACTGATGTATTGGTTTGGATATCTGCAAAATAAATCCCAAACAGGTGAAGGCCTAGCACTGAGCCCTAGGGTACCTCACCTGTTACAGTTTCGCACTTAGAGTTTTACCAGCCACTTTCACAACTTTGGATCTGTTGGACAGAATTTGCAGTCCATCAGACAGTGCAGGGGTTCACGTTAAGGTTGGCTAAATTTTCAATAATACCACCATGGGGAGTACAGTGTTAAAATCCTTTCAGTTGTAGAAAAGTAGCATTCACAGAGTGACTACTGTCCACAGGCTCTTAACATTTCCAAAATGTACTCCATTCAGGAGGCATACAAGTTGCTGATGAAACTATAAATGTTCTGTAGTCCTATCTCACCTTCAATCTTACTGATGGGATCGGAGCTGATCCGGCCTATTTACAAGCTCGAAGTCTTCTAGTTGGCTCGTGGCTAGGTAGGTATCCCATGGTGCACCCGTACAATCCCCAGATCTCATTTGCCACGTCGACAAGTTCGGATGTGCTTCTTCTTGACCGTGGCTAAGTTTTACACATTTTGTTCAAAACTTTTGGATAATATTCTGTTTCACATTTTGATAGTGTTATATAGCATTGTATAGCCATAGTTAATGTAGTGCTGCATTTAGAATAGTTAGCGTTTGTTAGAGCGCTTTTTGTGTGCATTTCTTTAAGTACAGTTGGCCTTCTAGTACTTGGTATTCTGTGTGCCAGTTTTCACTTGGTTTATATATAGATATAGATTTCTGTATTACTGTTTTCATACCTTTGATATTAGTAGTTGTAGGCGCCTTTTGCACTTAGTTTAGGTTGTGTGTGCTGGTTTAAATACTTATAAGTAATAACATTTTTGCGGAGCTTTCCGCTTGCTGTTATTAGTGCTGCAGACAGAACGAGGATGTTCATCGTGTTTCACTGTTGCAGTCAGTACACTTGGGTTATCCTGCTGGCAGGCGACCCGCAGTCGGCCCGAGTTCCAAAGTCTTGGTCCGGCATCTGTTGCTGTCGCCTCTTCCCTGACGTCAGTGCACCAGGGGTATAAAAGTTGCAACCGATGCCATTTTCCCCAGTCTTTCTTGCCGCGCGGTGCCTGAAGCAAAAGCAGTTCGCAAGTGCTGGTCGGCCGACTCCTGAGATTTTCAAAATTGAGTTTCAGAACCGAAGTCTTCAATAAAGCTAAGTACCCCATTGCGGAAACTTTTTCTTGCTCCAGACCGATGTCAGTAAAAGTTAATAACTGTATTTCTTGTTGGAAGCAAATACATCATAAGGACTTACACTGTTACTGTATTCCTTGCCTAGGCCCTGACCACGACTTTACTAGTTATCGGTTTTGTGCTAGATTCAATAAACGCACTATTAAACGTCTGTTTGATTTTGCTTTACATTATTTTGGCCGATGGTTTAATTACATAATGCCGTCGGAACAACCGACAACCGGAAGTTATAAAAAAAAAAAAAAAAAAAGCAAAGACAAAGAAAAGGACAGGCATCTGAGGTCCAAAACTGACGACAAAGCCTCTTCTAGGCCAGTCGCCGGTTCTCAGTAAGGCGCTTTCGCAGCCCCTGACACCCGCTAACTCACAGCCATGGGGAGACACCGAGGCCTGTGGAAACCCAAGGTATTGGGCCTACGGAAACTATACCCTCAGATGGGTCCGGAGCCGCTGAGCAGGCATCGGCTTCTGAGGGTGTTTTCAGACCTTCACAGCTTACAATTAAGCCCACTACAGCAGCAAAAGCAAAGTCAAAAACACCATTAAAGACAAGGAAACAAGTACAGCATTCTTCTGAACAGTCATCCATGCCAAAGAAACAGATGCTAAAAATGGCCAAAGACCTAATTACTTTAATCAGGGGTTCCCATCTCCCTCCTGACAAAAGGCGTAGGCAAGATACTGATTTTGATTCCTCTGACCAGGTTTCCATTTCCTGTGATTCCTCTTCTGATCAGGGATATTCTCTCCCTCCCTATGAGGACTCTGATGCAGAAGAGTCCATACCATCAGCCTCTCCGCCTGAGGATTATTCTTTTGGGAAAATACTGCACACCATGAGGGAGCATTTCCATTGGGAGTAGTAGGATTATTCAGAATCCAAGAAAAGGCTCAGAGACTTCCTTTTGTTGCCTCAGCTCAGGCCCCTGGCTAATCCCCCCTGTGCTTGATATTGTTGTTTTTCCTGAATCCATTCTGTCTCCTGATTCTTTACCCCCCCCCCCCCTGCACCAGTCAAGCCAGACAGGTACTATAGAGTCCCTGACTCCCATAAATTCCTTTACAAAAACCCCGCTGCAGACCCAGAAACAATCTCAGGGTCCTAAAGGGGTTAAGGCTTCCACTGCTAAAAATCCTGTCCCCTCGGATAGGGACTCCAGAGCTCTGGATAGATGGAGGGAAAAAAGTTTACACTTCTGCTACTTTAGCTATAAGAGCTTTAAACCGCCAGTTTCACATGCTTAAATACCAACAATACCTCATGTCATTGTTAAAACAGAAAGTGGTTTCAGATACAGAAGGTCCTGACAGTAAGGAAATGCAGGATTTATTGCATGCAGTTGAACAAGTGGGAAAGCATACTTTGCAGTGTGGTTTTGATTCATTAGAGGCTTCTTGTAGAGCCGCAGTTACAGGCTCTGTTATTTGAAGGCATGCTTGGTTGAAAGAACAAAGTTTACCAGACCATGTTAAAGTAAAATTATTGGATGCTCCATTACAACATGATACTTTGGTGTTAAGGCAGAAGAGGTATTAAAGAAAATGGAGGATAAAGCCAAGTCAATGCAGACAGTGAAAGATTTCTTACAGGTTCAACCACCTAGATTTAGCAGAAACTGGCCTTCAAAAAATTGGTCCTTTCCAGTGTCAGACAGGCCACAAAGAGGCAGATTCAGACGCCCAAGAGGCAGAGCTCAGCCCCAAGGCTCCTACAGAGCTTAACAGTTGGGGTACTTCAGCCCCCAAAGGAGGGGAAGACAAATCACAACCTTATAGGAAACTGTCCCAATGACTTCCCTCTGCAAATGCCAAGCACATACCTTTTGACAGCACCCCTAGGGGGGAAGCTAACACTTTTCTCAAAAAATTGGCACATGATCACCCAGGACCAATGGGTGCTGAATATTGTTTCTCAGGGTTACAGGTTCCACTTTCACACGCTTCCAAAACCAAAAGGTATGCCAGACCTGCCACAAAACCAATGGGCAGAGGCACAAAAATAGATTGCTGCTCTTATGGACATGGGAGCTATTCAAAAAGTTCCACAGCAAGAACAGGGACGAGGATTTTACTCAAGACTTTTCTTAGTACCCAGAAAGGACAAAGCTTGGAGACCAATACTGGACCTGTCAATCCTAAATACTTTCCTGGATGTTCCAAAATTCAAAATGTTAACACTACAACAACTTCTGCCCATGCTGGGCAAGAAGGCTTGACTAGTTACTTTGGACCTCAAGGAGGCATACCTGCATGTCCCAGTCAGACAGTCTTGCAGAAGATACCTCAGATTCATAGCATGCTCAATGCATTACCAATTCTCTGCACTGCCCTTTGACTTATCTACTGCGCCCAGGGTCTTCACAAAATGCCTGGCACCAGTAATTGCATTTTGCAGACAAAAAGGAATTCAAATAAGTCCCTACTTGGACGACTGCCTTATTCAAGCAGAGAGCAAGGACATTCTTCTAAAGCATCTGGCGTTTGTAAAAAGATTGCTAATTTGCCTAGGGTACACAGAAAACGAAAAGAAATCAAAACTAGTGCCCTCGCAAGAGGTAATATTCCTGGGTGCAAGCTTAAATACAACTGCCCAGGTGGCTTATCTCACGCCAGACAAAGGCAACTGACTCATTACTTTCAAATGATGGCAACAAAAACCCAGCTCCCTGCAAGAAAATTCTGCAGGCCCTGGGCTTCATGGCATCCTGCATTCTACTAATTCCAAATGCAAAACTGCATATGAGGAAACTACAATGGTACCTAAAAAGTGTTGCGACTCAGCATTGTCACAGCATGGAGGCAGTTATAACCTTAATTCCCTGCCTACAGCAGGAGTTTCGATGGTGGGCCCAGGCCTGTCACCACAGGCCTGTCACCACAACAAGGGACAGCCTTTCACTTTACCCACAGCCAGGCAGACAATAACAACGGATGCATCGGATTATGTCTGGGGGGCACATATGGCAGGAAAATGTATTCAGGGCACGTGGACCAAGGAACAAATGCATCTTCACATCATTCAAAACGAGATGCTAGCTGTACAGAATGTCCTGACCGCTTTCAAGGACCTAATGCATCCAGGGCAATTATTAATAAAGACGGACAATACCACAGTTATGTGGTACATAAGCAAGGGGGCACACATTCCTACCCCCTATGCAGACAAGCCATGACTTCGTGGAACACAGCACTTGACCTATCAAGTACATCTGCAGGCACAATTCCTGCCAGGAACAAAAAATACACTGGCAGACGAACTAAGCAGACGAACTAAGCAGAAAACTCATGGATCCTCACAAATGGAAGCTAAATCCACAAGTGTTAAGCATGATCACAAGGAAATGGGGACTACTAGACATAGATCTTTTTGCCTCCCCTCACAATTACCAAATACAGAAATTTTGCACAAGAACTTATCACTCTCAAGCATGGAAAGTGGATGCTTTATCATTCAGCTGGAAAGGCCTGACGGTCTATGCCTTCCCTCCGATGCCTCTTCTCACCAAGGTGCTACTAAAAGTCAGACAAAGGCCAAAAATGATCCTGATTGCACCAGACTGGCCACGCCAGCACTGGTACCCAATCCTAAAGAATTTGTCTCAAGCCCCATCTTGGCTTCTACCTCAAATTCCTCCCCTTCTGACACAACAAAACAATCAGATTCTGCACAGTCAACTCAGAACCTTAAACCTGGCAGCATGGCAGATAATGTAGCCACTCAGACTGCACCTCTCTCTAAAGCTGTTATGGATGTTATTTTAGAAGCCAGGAGACCCAACACTAGGAAATCTTATGCAGGTAAATGGAAGAGATTCTGTGCTTGGAACCAGGTGCAAGGGCTCAAACCACTTGTCCCTAATATACCTCAGATTTTACAATACCTAACTGAGATGCTGGACACAGGCTTATCTTTCTTATCTATTAAAATCCATGCCTCTGCCATTTCAGCTCATTACAATATGGAACCTCCTATTTTTTCACATCCTCTACTACGACAGTACCTCCGAGGGGCAAAAAATATAAGACCCCCAAGGAGAGCACCAGTACCTACTTGGGACCTCAGTTTTGTTTTAGAAAAACTCACACTGCCTCCTTTTGAACCAGCCAGCACAGCTGATCTAAAATTCTTGTCATGGAAAGCTGCTCTGCTCCTAGCAATAATTTCATCAAGAAGAGTCTGAGCTGCAGGCATTAATGGCTGTGGAACCTTTCATTTTTCATCAGGACAGGGGCTCTCTTAGGACAAACCCAACATTCATGCCAAAAGTGGTCTCCAATGTGGCCTTAAACCAAACCATTCATTTACCTACTTTTTACCCAAATCCCCAGAATAAAGGGGAGAGACTTCTGCACGCTTTGGATATACACATACAGCTATGATTCTACTTGGACAAAACAAAAGCTTTCAGAAAAACTGAGCAACTGTGTTTGTAGCATATGCTGCAGGATCACAAGGAAAACCTATTACAAAGCAGACAATCTCAAAATGGATAGGACACTGCATCCGCTTCTGTAATGCACAACATGGCAAATCAGTGCCTAAGGGCATTAGGCCTCATTCTACCAGAGCAGCAGCCACTTCAGCAGCTTTCCTCAGAGGAGTACGAACCAAAGACACTTCAAAGCTGCAACCTGGAGCTCAGTGCACACTTTAACCAAGCACTACCACTTACCTCTCTACTCTAAATATAGAGCAGGCTTTGCCACTGCAGTTCTGCAGGGCTTGTTAGCCTCTCCAAATCCAATTTAGACCCAGCCACCCAACCTCAGCTTTGGGATTCTACCCAAGTGTAATGACTGCAACAGTGAAACACGATGAACATAGTACAGTTGTGTACCTACCATAAATGTAGATGTTCGAGTGTATTCACTGTTGCAGTCCAGGTTACCCACCCACCATCCCCCTTTCTCCATTGCTGGGACTTTTCTGTACTTCTCATCTTTATACTACCTATATGGTATATTTGCTTGTAGATGAAGGAAAGATTTATAGTAATATATGCATGTTTTTTGGCATACTTTTATCTTTCCTGTGGGCACCTGACATCTGGGGCAAGAAAAACTGAAGAAAATGGCGTCAGTTGCAACTTTTATACCCCTGGCGCACTGACGTCAGGGAAGAGGCGACAGCAACAGACGCCGGACCTAGACTTTGGAACTCGGGTCGACTGTGGGTCGCCTGCCAGCAGGATAACCCAAGTGTAATGACTGCAACAGTGAATACACTCTAACATCTACATTTATGGCAGGTACACAACTGTACTTTCTGTTGACCTTGTTCTTTGTGTTTTTCCACAACTTAGACTGTATTCCTGTTCTGTTGTGTGTGCAAGTCTCTCTACTTGTTTCTGTACCCCTAGGTTTGTTTTAGAGGACCTAGTCTCCCTTTCTTTCCTACCCGGGCTAGGCCCCTGGTCCTCGTGGTGTTTCTTTACTGGCTCTTGTAGGGCTAGGCCCGTTTAAGTTAGAGGACCTAGTCCTCCCAATTTCTTTTGTGTGTGTGTGTGTGTGTGTGTGTGTGTGTGTGTGTGTGTGTGTGTGTGTGTGTGTGTGTGTGTGTGTGTACCTCTTCTGTGAGATGTCTAAGGAAGGCAAGGACCGACCATAAGCCATCTGGCTTTAAAAAATGCATAAAATGCTCACAGAAGATGTCCATAATGGATGGCCACAGTAACTGCGTTTACTGTCTTGGGGCCATCCACTTAAAGGAAACTTGCTTATTTTGCCACTCTTTTAGTGCTAGGGTGTTGCAAGAAAGAAAAAAATAAGTTCATTCTAAAAGGTCTCCTAAAATCTTTGAAGAAGAGCTGGCTAGCTCTTCCTCCTCTGCTAGATCTCAGGGATCTAAAAAGGAAAAGTCCAAATCCTCTAAGAGGCCCTCCCTGGTGCTGGCTGGTGTTTCGGAGCCGCCTCTTAAAATTACTAAGCCTGACAAAATTGCTGTCTCATCGGCCCCACTGAGTTCGGAGCCGATAGAGGATTTTACTACTATGGTTACAGGGTCGGCACCAAGTAGTTCAGAGCCGACCACTGAGAGTTTTCAATGGAGCCGGTCTATAGACCCTTTACTGGTCTCCCCTACATTAGTCACCCATATTGCAGAGATTCCGTTCTCCTACTCTGTCCTCCAGGTCTTCCAGGAGTTTATCGGAAGAAGATGTGGAGAGGGTAGTGCTGAGACTTCTGAAGTAATCTGTCTTACCTAAATTGTTGTTGGCTCCAACCCAGTCTGTTTCGGGGCCACTTGAGTCCGTCCCCTCTTTGGTGATTCCTCCTCCGATCCATGCTAGTCTTTCAGAGCCGGAGTGTTTGGTACCGCTGATGGAACCCTCTGATGTGAGAGTGTTCAATCTCGCCGTTTGTTCTTACACCTGGGTTCGGAGCCGATCCTCGGCTCCGTGTCGGCCGCTTGGCAAAGCTCTGCATCGAGAAGAAGCTCGAGACCAACCTAACTCCCACAATCCCCCTCTGCCTTTACCTCAGATCTAGTTTGCCGCTGCAACGTTCGCATCATTTTTGATGAGCTCGGACCACCTCAAGCTAAGATTAATTATTTCTTATATTTTTCTTTTAAAAACTTTTGCTTAAAGTTCGATCACCGGTTTCACAGACTTCGGGGCTGAGTGTTGAACTGTTGTCAGTTACCGAGCCTCGAGTCTTGGAACCGGTGACTGAGCTCCCTCCTCCGGCACTTTTGAGGTTGGCTCCGTCTTCGATTCCTTCGACGCGTTCTTCCAGGCCCCTCTCCGATACCGATGTAGACCGCGTGGTGCAGAAATTGATGGAGAATACGGCCTTGTCCAAACTCATCTCTGTCTCCTCCCAGTTGGTGTCGAGACTTGAAGGCCTTCCCTTATCTCCACCTCTTCCTCCTCCGAGGCCTATCCAGTCTTCGGAGCCGGGAGAGGCTGATCTGGTGATTGTGGAGCCCTCGGTGCCGGAACCGTCCTTTTCTTGGTCGGCACTGTTCACCTCGACTCCGTCTGACCCAGTACCGGAGTCTCGGAGCCGAAGATCCATCCTTGGATCCGGGACTGAGAGTCGGACCGATGTTTCGGTTCCGACGCTCCCTCTCGGGGCCTCGGCTCGGATCGACTCGGCTCCGTCCTCGGGGTCGATACCTTCGGTGCCCGTCTCGGGAATTCCTCCGATTTCTTCGGAACGGGGGGATACCGCGACTCGGGACCCGGGGGCCTTCGACCTCATGAGGAAGGTGTTGTCTACTCAGACAACCACTTCAGCAGATACAGCTTCTCCTTCCCATAAAGGACCGTTATCCTCCTCTGCACCCACGGCTACATCTAAGCGTCGAGCACCAGTGTCTGTCACCCCTAGAGGGTGCCCCCTCTTCCTCGGAGGCTTCATCGGATGCCCCCCCCCCCCCGAGGAAGTTCCGAGGAACAGATTGTGTAAGAGGAGACACTTGGATTCTCCACAGGAATCCTTGACATCGGACACTGACTTAGATGAGTCAGAAGGGTCCCCAAAGTCACCCTCAGAGGATGTCTCTCTTTCTGACATCCTGGAGATTCTAAAGCAGAGAGGTGATTGGCAATCCCTTCCCCCTTCTGAGGATGAGTCAGTTTTGCTGAAGGCATTCGGTGCTCGCCCTTCTTCCTCCTGGGTTACTCCACCCTTCGATGAGTTGATGGAATTGATTGCTCGAAGGGCGTGGGAAGCACCTGACATGGTGGAGCCAGTCCCTAGAAAGCCCAATAAATATATTACTGCCCCCCAAGATAAGGCTTATCTGACAAAAGGAGTGCCAGTGGACGCTATGGTGGTGGCAGCGGCCACGAAAAAGGAGATGTCTGAATCTTCCTCATCTGTCCATCCGCCTAACAGAGATTCTAGGACTATGGACAGGTATGGGAAGCGCATTTTTAGTTCAGCGGCTTTTTCCATGCGATCCCTGAACTATTTGACCCATTTTACACGGTTACAGAGGGTTCTAATCAAAGAGTTGGGAGATACCCTTCAGGGTACTACAGATGCTGCTGTCTCGGAGAAAGTTACAGCACATCTCAATACCCTTACATCTATTGTGAACTCGTCCATGAGGCTGATCTCATACGCTGCCGAAGGATTGAGTAGGGCAGCGGCTTCAGCGATTGCTCTTCGTAGACAATCCTGGATGCGCTTATGTTCCTTTGCGGAAGCCTTCAAGTCTTCCTTTACTAACGCCCCATTTGATGGTGCCACTCTCTTTGGCCCCAAAGTAAAGGAGACCCTTACCCGGTGTGAGCAAGAGGGAAAGACTCTGTCTGCTGTCGGAGTCCGTTTTTCCACCCCATCCAGACCGTACCTCAAAGGGCAACGTGGTGGAAAAATGTGGTTTTGAAAACCCCAAGGCTCTTTCCCAGGCACACAGGGTGATGCCCCCTCCAGAGGCAGAGGAGGGGGCAGAGGTGGAAGACGTCGCCCTGGCGGCAGAGGGGGTCCGCAAAACCAAGGTGACAGGGATACACCCCCTGGGAAACCTTTCCAGCACTCCTGAGAGGAGGCCCGACTGTCCTGCTCTGGAGGCAGTCGGGGGTCTCTTAGCTTTATACCCTCAGGCCTGGCAAAGTCTTACATCAGACAATTGGGTAAAAAGCATTGTTACCAGAGGTTACAGAATTCCCTTCCTATTGCCCCCAATTCCGCAGAAAAGACTCCCAGATGTGCCTCCCCATCTGCGAGGCCCTGCAGCTATAGAAATTTCAAAGCTGCTAGAAACCCAACCAGTCCCAGCGGACCAAAGAGGATTCGGAACTTACTCAAGGTTCTTTTTAGTTCCAAAAAAGACAGGGGACTGGAGGCCAATTCTGGACCTAAGCAAACTCAATACCTTCATCAAGAAAGAAAAGTTCCGGATGGTCACGCTTCAATCGATCCTTCCATTTTTACAGAAGGACGACTGGATGTGCTCAATAGAGCTAAAGGACGCATACTACCACAT
This sequence comes from Protopterus annectens, assembly GCF_019279795.1. Lineage (NCBI taxonomy): Eukaryota > Metazoa > Chordata > Ceratodontiformes > Protopteridae > Protopterus > Protopterus annectens. Next base: position 1,884,837,276 of record NC_056726.1, read on the forward strand.
CAAAATGGCCAGGGCGTCCAGGGATCACTTGCGCTTCCGGCTGGGAGCCAGTCATTTTCAGTTTCGAGCCCTGCCCTTTGGTCTGACCTCAGCCCCCAGGGTTTTCACCAAATGTATGGCAGTGGTAGCGTCTCACTTGAGACGCCTGGGATTCCAGGTGTTTCCGTATCTGGACGCCTGGCTCCTTTCTGCCACCACCAGGCGTCAACTGATTCAGGCCAGGGATTACACACTACAGCTTTGTGTTCACCTCGGAATTTCCGTAAATTTCGAAAAATCTTTACTACAGCCATCACAGCATATCTCATTCATAGGAGCAGAATTGGATACACGTTGTTTAATTCTAAGGCTTCCTCCAGAAAGGATAGCCTCACTACAAAACCATATAGCTCTTCTGTCATCCAGAAAATCCCCAGCGAAACTGGTTCTGAAGGTTTTGGGTCTCATGGCAGCTTCTCTCATTGCGATACCCTTGGGAAGACTGCACATGAGAGTTCTTCAATGGCTACTGTTTGCACAATGGTCGTTCCAACAGTTACCCCCGACACACGAAATTTACATCACAAACATATGCAAATCACACCTGGCTTGGTGGCTTCGGACTTGCAATCTTTCCAGCGGAAGACCATTTGTGCTACCCACGCCGACAGCTACGGTGACCACGGACGCTTCCCTGATAGGGTGGGGGGGGCATCTTTCAGGGACACAGTCCAAGGCGAATGGACCAATTTAGAGTACAATCTGCACATCAATGTTCTAGAGTTGAGGGCAGTGTTTCTAGCGTTGCAACACTTTGCTCCCCTTCTTCCTCTAGGGACAATTGCAGTTCAGACGGACAACATGTCCGTAGTCTGGTACATAAACAAGCAAGGGGGAACCAAGTCTTATCAACTATGCAGAGAGGCCATGAGAATCTGGCAATGGGCGGAGTCCACGGGTCGCTTTCTGATAGCAACGCACATCCCGGGGTCATCCAACGTCATAGCCGACAGGTTGAGCAGAGCTATCCTGTTACCTCACGAGTAGTCCCTCAAACAGTCAGTTGCGAAGGAGATATTTCGCAAGTGGGGCCAGCCTTCCTGCGATCTGTTTGCGTCTCCAATGAACGCCAAATGCAGGAGCTATTTTGCCCTATTGCCCCCTCCAGGGGAAGTCCCCAGGGACGCTCTGGTTCACGATTGGCCCCCGGGTCTCCTGTACACTTTTCCTCCTGTTCCCCTGATTTCAAAATTTCTACAGAAAGCCAGCAACCTGCAAAGGACAATTATCCTCATTGCCCCATTCTGGCCTCGTCAAATCTGGTTTCCCTTTCTTCTGGCACACCGAATTCGGGAACCCTGGATCCTGGACCCGGAGCCGGATCTACTGACCCACTCATCAGGGGCTCCCCACCCGTCACTACTCTCCCTCAGACTAGCAGCTTGGCTGCTCTGCTTCCCTACTTAGCCAGGTCTGATCTTCTTTCCCCTGCAGTTCAGAGTATACTAGTGGCTTCTCATAAAGCTTCCACTACAAAGACTTACACTAGTAAATGGAAGCGTTTTGTGCACGGGGCAAATACACAACAATTGGACCCTGTGGATAGCTCCTTTGAATAGGATCTTGGAGTTTTTGACCGAATTGTTCCACCAAGGAGCTTCTCCTGCCACTTTGAGAGTGCAATTGGCTGCCATTTCAAACTTTCATGTGGAAGAATGTGGGGCTCCTATTATGGCTCACAGACTTTGTAAGGCCTTTCTCAAAGGATCTTTCCATATTAGGCCACCAGTTTGAACCCCTACATCACCTTGGAACTTGAACCTTGTCTTATCTCAGCTAATGCTACCACCTTTTGAACCAGCCTCTTCCTGTCCTTTGAAATATTTGTCATGGAAGACCCTCTTTTTGGTGGCCATTACATCGGCCAGGCGGGTGTCGGAGCTTCAAGCTCTTTCCATTAAACACCCTTATTTGATTTTTCACTCTGATAGAGTATCTCTTCGCACTAATCCGTCCTTTCTCCCCAAAGTTTGCTCCGTTAATAACATTAATCAGTCCATTGAGCTCCCTACCTTTTTCAAAAAACACTCCAATAAGTTGGAATATATGTTACACAAGTTGGATGTTCATAGACAACTCAGATTTTACTTGGATAGAACAAAGGATCACAGAAAGACAGACCAGCTTTTTATAGCCTTTGCAGACAGCAGGAAAGGTATGGCAGTTACTAAAAGAACCCTTTCCAAATGGCTATCTGATTGCATTATTTTTGTTTATGCTGCTTCGAAACAGACTTTACCTATCAAGCCCAAAGGTCACTCTACAAGATCAGTATCTACATCCCTGGCTCATGCAGCTCGCCTACCATTAGACACTATTTGTGCAGCTGCCACTTGGTCTAAACCACACATTCATTACTCATTACAAAGTAGACAAGGTTTCTAGGGACAGGGCAACATTTGGTTCCACTGTGCTCAGGAACAATCTCCCGTGAGTTCCTCAGGAACATGGAGCTAGGGACGCTACCCAGGTGTAAGAACAAACGGCGAGATTGAACACTCTCACATTTAGAAGTTATGTCCTTACCTAATGTTCCATGTGGAGTGTTCATCTCGCCTTTGTTCTTACATTCCCACCCTCCCACCCTCAGGAAGAACGTCTGGTTTAGGTGTCTGGTTTAGTTTTTCCTGCTTCTGCCTTAAGCAGTTGTTGTGTATATATATATATATATATATATATATATATATATATATATATATATGTATAAAGTTTTTCAGCTATGTTGTTCTTCGCATGAATGTGTTGTTCTCTCTGTTGACTTCTGGTTTGCTTGCAAACTATAGATCTGAGGTAAAGGCAGAGGGGGATTGTGGGAGTTAGGTTGGTCTCGAGCTTCTTCTCGATGCAGAGCTTTGCCAAGCGGCCGACACGGAGCTGAGGATCGGCTCCGAACCCAGGTGTAAGAACAAAGGCGAGATGAACACTCCACATGGAGCGTTATGGTAAGGACATAACTTCTAATTCCAGCTCCCCCTGAGGTTATTTCAGAGCAGAGTTCCACTCTGACACTCTCGGTGCCGTCCGTGGTGTCTAGGAGCCGAAGCTCCCCTGTCGGCCCTGACAGGGATGCCTGGAACCGAACCTCTTCGGTTCCGAGCCTTCCTCTCAGCACATCGGCTAGGGTGAGCTCGGACCCTATGTCTTTCTTGGAACCGATGGCATCCTCTGTCTCCTCGGAGCCAAGGAGGTCTTTGGAGCTGGAGAAGTCTGCATTCGAGATTAGTGTGCTGTCCCACTAACCAGCTCTTACGACTCTCCCCCTAGGACACCTACTTCTCTCTCAGCTCCTACTCTCTCTGGACAGCAGAGACCCGCAGCCTCAGGAGCCACTGGCTGGTGGCCCCCACTCTTCCGAGACCTCCCTGGAATATCCTTCTGAGGAGCCCCCACGGAAGAGAACATGCAAAAGGAAGCATGTAGACTCCTAGGATGAGTCTCTTTCCTCGGACATTGACCTCGAGGAGTCAAAAGGGTCTCCCAAGTCATCCTCTGATGTCTCCTTCGTAGACATCCTGGAAATCCTTAAGCAGAGGTGCGGCTGGCCCAGTGTCACCCCTTCTGATGAGGAGTCAGTGTACCTGAAGGCTTTCGGGTCTCAACCTTCAGCCTCTTGGGTGTCTCCACTCTTCGAACTGATGGAGCTAGTTAGTCGGAAGGTGTGGGATACTCCTGATGCCATGGAGGCAGTCCCCAGGAGACCAAATAAGTTTCTTTCTGTGCCCACGGAAAAGGAATTTTTGTGTAAAGGTGTTCCCATAGATGCCATTTTGGTGGCGGCGGCCATTAAGAAGGAGCTAGCGGAAACTTCTTCTGTTCATCCACCAAATAAGGAGTCTTGAACGATGGACAGATACGGGAAGCATATCTTTCGTCAGCGGCATTTACTCTTGGATCGCTCAACTACCTTACACACTTCACGAGGCTTCAGAGAGATCTCTTAAGGAGTTTGTAGATTCTCTACAAGATGCATGTACTGAGGGAGTCCCTGATAACGTGTCTGCCCAGTTGTCCACCTTGAACTCTATTGTCAACTCGTCAATGAGTCTTCTCTCGTATGCAGCCAATGGAGCGAGTAGAGCAGCGGGTTCAGGAATTTCCCCAAAACTTCATTCCTGGATGCGTTTGTGTAATTTTGCGTAACCGTTCAAGACTACCTTTCAATGTTTGGACCCAAGGTAAAGGACAAACTCACTCGGTGTGAGCAAGAAGGAAAAGCACACTGCCGTGGGAGTATGTTTTACTGTCCCCCTCTAGACCATACCCTAAGGGTCAGAGAGGTGGTAAAATGTGGTTCAAGAAGTCCCAGAGGTTTTTCAAAGATGCACAGGGTAATTCCTCCTTCAGAGGAGGAGGAGGAAATGGTAGACGTCGCCGTAGAGGTAGGGGCGGACCGCAAAACCAGGGAGGCTACGATTCGTTTCGGGGCCGGCCTTACCAACACTCCTGATGTGGGCCCAACTGTGCTTCTCTGGAGCCGGTCGGGGGTCACATTTCTTTGTATCCAGAAGCCTGGCTAAGTATCACTCAAGACAAATGGGTACAAAGAATTATTTCCAGAGGTTGTCATACCTTTTTCTCTGCCACCCTATGTTCCCAAGAGGATCCTGGGTGTTCCACCCAATCACAGGGATCACGCAACTGTGGAGGTCAACAAGTTGCTGGCAAAAAGAGTCATCCAAATAGGATCCGGAACTTACTCCAGATTCTTTTTAGTGCCAAAACGTACAAGGGACTGGAGGCCCATCTTGGACCTTAGCAGATTGAACGAATCAGTAAAGGACAAGTTCCGGATGGTGACACTGCAGTCTATGCTCAGTAGACCTCCAAGATGCTTACTACCACATAAAAATGGACAGGGCGTCGAAGAGTCAGCTACGCTTCCGGCTGGGAGCCAGTCATTACCAGTTTCGTGCTCTGCCCTTTGGTCTCACCACAGCCCCCAGGGTGTTCACCAAGTGTAAGGCAGTAGTGACAGCTCACCTGAGACGTCTGATTCCAGGCGTTTCCCTATCTGGACGTCTGGTTCCTGACCGCCCCCACCAGGCATCTACTTCTTCAGACCAGGGACGCTACCATTCAACTTTGTGGTGAGTTGGGGATTTCTATCAATTGGGAAAAATCTGCCTTATTGCCCTTGCAATTTGCGAATTTCAGCGCAGAGATAGACACAGTAGACATTTTGGCGCATCTGCCAGTAGAAAGGTAACAAAATCTGGTTCTTCAAATTCAGTTTCTTCTCCCCCTATGAAAAGTCAAGGCCAAGACTACTCTGAAGCTTCTAGGGACAATGGCTTCCACCATACTACTAGTGCCGCTAGCCAGACTACATGAGGGTTCTTCAGTGGCTGCTGTCTTCCCAGTGGTCCTTTCAACATATACCATTACCTCATCACATACTGCTGACAGACTCCTGCAAGAAGGACCTCATTTGGTGGACTCAACCCAACCAATTAACCACGGGCACTTCATTTGTCCCTCGCCAACCCATTGCCACTGTGACCATGGATGCCTCACAGATGGGGTGGGGGGGCATTATCCTAGGTAGGACTGTCCAAGGCACATGGCAAGATCACGAGGCCCACCTGCATATCAGTGTTCTAGAGATGAGAGCGGTGCTCCTGGCATTACAAGCACTTCACGACCTTCTGCCTCTTGGGATGATTGCGATACAATCAGACAACATGTCGGTAGAATGGTACATCAACAAACAAGGCGGAACCAGATCATACCCACTTTGTCGAGAGGCCATTCGGGTTTGGAAATGGGTGATATCTTCCCAGCATTTTCTGGTGGCAACGCACATTCCAGTGACAACCAACGTGATAGCCGACAAGCTCAGCCGGGCATTCTTGATGCCTCACGAGTGGTCTCTGAAACAGGAAATAGCGGAGCAGATTTTCCGCAGATGGGGACAGCCTTGCTGCGATCTCTTTGCCAGTCCGATCACTGCCAAATGCAGCAGCTTTTTCTCCCTCATCCCTCCTCTGGGGGAGTCACCGAGAGACACACTTTTTCACGATTTGCCCCTGGGTCTCCTTTATGCTTTTCCTCCCTTTCCTCTCATACCCAAGGTTATTTAGAAAGCGAAACAGCTGTGAAGCAAATTGATCCTCATTGCTCCTTACTGGCCTCATCAAGTTTGGTTCCCCTTCCTCGGACCTCTTCTCCTAGACGATCCTTGGATTCTGGACCCAGTGCCAGATCTCTTGACGCACCTGTCTGGTTCCCTTCATCTTGCATTACACACCCTCATTTTGACAGCTTGGCTTCTCCAGTTCCATCCCTAGTTAGGCTTCATGACTTATCACCCTCCGTGACTCCTATCCTTACGTCCTCTCGTAAACCCTCCACTAGGAGACTATATTCCAGTAAATGGAGGAGATTCTCTATCTGGGCCTTGACCCTTATACCGCCTCCATTCCGCTGGTTTTGGAATTCCTGTCTGAGCTTTTCCGCCAGGGATCTGTTAAGGTTCAATTGACAGCAATTTTTAATTTTCATTTTGGCATACAAGATTCTAATTTGATGTCACATAGACTGTGCAAAACCTTCCTCAAAGGCGCCATTTTAAGATCCCCTTTTCAAGAACCTGTTGCTTCATGGGATTTGAATTTTGTGCTATCCAAATTGACGTCTCCTCCGTTTGAGCCTTCTCATTCATTGCCTTTGAAATTTCTTTCTTGGAAGACTTTGGAAAGACTTTGTTTCTGGTGGCTATCACATCTGCCAGAAGGGTGTCGGAGTTACAAGCACTGTCTGTTAAACCCGCTTATCTGATTTTTAACAAAGACAGAGTATCTCTTCGTACTAATCCATCCTTTGTCCCCAATGTCTGTTTCCATAGCACTTTGAACCAGTCCAGAGAACTTCCGGTGTTCTTCCCAAATCATTCCAACGCAGCAGAATACAAGTTTCTTCAGTTGGATGTTCATAGACAATTACGTTTTTTTAATTTGCACCGGACTAAGGACTTAAGGAAGTCAGATCAGTTATTTGTTTCCTTCTCCGAATCCAGGTCAGGTTTACCAATTTCCAAAGTAACCCTATCAAATTAGATATCTAGCTGTATAGCTTACATTTACACCTCTGAGGGCAGGCCTTTACCTTTCAAAATCAAGGCTCATTCTATGAGATCTGTCTACCTCTGCAGCCTTTCAAGCCAGGGTCCCCACTTGTTAATGTCTGTGCAGCAGCAACTTGGGCTACACCTCACACTTTTTTATTACTCATTACAAATTGGATTTAACCTCCAGTGGTAGAGCATCCTTTGGTTCCACGGTACTCAGGAGTATTTTTCCTTGAGCCACCCAAGAATAAGGTGCTAGGGAGTCTGTCCCATCAGGAAGAATGAAGGTGAGATAGGATTACAGAACATAAAGAAGTTATGTACTCACCATAATGTTCCATGTTTGTAGTCCATCTCGCCCTTCATTCTTACGAACCTACCCCCATCCTGGATGTGCCTGGAGATGGAACAATATTGTTATTATTCACTGGAGAATATTATTGGCTTTTTTCTGTATTTTGGTTATTTCTCCTGGTTAGCAGCAAACAAGATCTGGGTATTGTACTGGTGCACCATGGGATACCTACTTAGACACGAGCCAACTAGAAGACTTTGAGCTTGTAAGTAGGCCAAGTCAGAGCCGTGGATCGGGTCCGATCCCCTCAGTAAGAATGAAGGGCGAGATTGACTACAAACATGGAACGTTATGGTGAGTACATAACTTTTTTACTTGGGTCTGTGGAGTGGCCACTCTTGTGTAGAGGGATCGCAGTGTTTGATCTTCAGCCAGTAAGCACAAACCTTGTGGGTAGGCTGAGACTGAGCAGTTTACGTAGATCACAGAATACTGCACATTTGGCACTGATGTCAACACAGTCTGGTCTACTATCTGGTCCCATAGAACTACTGTTTTTTTTTTTTTTTTTTTTTTTTTTTGCCTTATGATGAGTACATACATTTTTGGCAGAATGCAGCTATGACGGAGGTATGCAGAAATATGTCTTGCAGTTGTGATTTTGGTAATGGATTCTGGGAGAGCCCACTGAATTGGGCTTTAAGAGCTGTGCTTCCAGGCCATACTTGCTTTGTGTTAGAATCAAAGCTGGATTACTAGAGCTTGGTTAATGGGCATTGGACTTGGCTGGAATCATGAGGTTATTGGTCATAGGACCAAGTTGTACTAAGAGGCAACATAGTATATGTAGCAGTCCTTTTTGTGCTGTTGGTTGTAAAAATCCTCACTGATTTTTTTTTTTCCATCGTGATGTCTGTGGCATAATTAAGATTTTTGCTTTTGTATTTTGATTCCCTGCAATTTTGTAGTGTTCTACTCTTCCTATTCAGACACAAAACAAGTCACTGTATCTCCAGTGTTCTTGCAGTATTCACATCAACAGTACACAGTCTTAAACATTTTATTAACCTTTTTTCCCTTAGGATTATATGCGTCAAGCTGGTGAAGTCACCTACGCAGATGCACACAAGGAAAGAAGAAATGAGGGAGTGATTGAGTTTAGATCCTACTCCGACATGAGAAGAGCAGTGGACAAGCTTGATGGAACAGAAGTAAATGGCAGACAGATTAGACTGATTGAAGATCGACAGAATTCCCGACGTCGCAGGTCATATACTCGGAGCCGCACTCGTTCAAGGTAGTGTTGCTTAATACTTTCTAAGATGTGTATTTTTTTTTTCTTGTTTAACCAGATTGGTTCATTATTTATAAATTAACTTTCTCAGATGTTGCCTCGTTTCCAGACATGTACAATCAACATTGTTTGTAGACGAAATAAAAAAAAACTGTATTAAATGGTTAGACAAAGTTAAAATAAATAAATGAATAGTTACGTACAGCTAAAGTAATTAGAATTTAAGTAATTGAAGTTCAAAAGAAAAACCTCAGCTACTGCAATGGTTGGGCATCATTGTTCTACCATTATCTGTGAGAAAAAAAAGAGAGACTGGAAAGAAATCAGTAAGGTGGGACCTACCTTTTGAAAAATCATGTCGCAGTTTACTTTCACATGACATGATTTTGCTTTATTCATTACGTAGAGCTAGCAGTTTACTCTTTCATTCTTCAAAATAATAAATTAAAAGTTTTATGCCTTAATCTCATTAACTTGTCTATGAGGGAGTGGTATTCGTCTGATAAACATTTTCCTCACACAGAACAAACAAGTAAGAGTCAAACAGCCTTCATAGATTTTGTCACCTGGAAGCCATAACTAGAGAATTTCTGTTGGCTCTGGAGTGTCTTATTGCATCTTTCTGGTAACTCGTGTAAGACTTTTGATTAGAGAAAGTAATTATTTTTTCATAAACTTGTGTCCTTAAGAATACAAGATGTTCTTCGTGTTTCACTGTTGCAGTCATTGCATTTGGGTTATCTGCTTGCAGTAGCCCTCAGTCGGCCTGATTAAGAAGGTCTTTGGTTCTACGACGGTTGCTCTCTCTCCTGTGACATCAGGTCATCAGGGATATAAAACATGCAGCAGACGTCATTACATCAGTCTTTCTTGCCGTGTAGTGCCCGAAGCAGAAGCAGTTCGCAAGTGCCGGTCGGCAGACTCCTGAAATTTTCGTTTTCGAGTTTCAGAACTGAAGTCTTCAACTAAAAGCCAAGTACCCCGTTGGGGAAACGTTTTCTTGCTCTAAACCAATGTCAGTAAAAGTAAATAATTGCATTTCTTGTGGAAAGCAAATTCCTCATAAAGATTTTCATTCATACTGTGTTCCTTACCTAGGCCCTGACCACGACATACCTTGCTGTTGGTTTTGTGCCTTATTTAAACCACACTATCCGTCGTCTGTATATTTGCGCTTCTACATTTTTTGGTGCTCTGTTCAATTATTCTGATATGTCTTTGGTAAGCCATCCGACTACCGACATTCCGAAAAAACGCAAAGATAAAGACAGACAGGCTGCCCAGTTCGCTGGTACTTAGTGAGACGCTTTTGCAGCCCCTGATACCCGCTACTTCAGATTTGCAGGCCTCTACTGAGACCCATTCGGAGTCTGGTATGCCGCGAGATGCTTCAACTGTGGCACCTGCGGATGTCTCTACCTTGGATGGGTACAGAGCCGCTGTGCAGGCACTGGCTTCTGAGGGTGTATTCAGGACTACTGACTTGTGTATTAAACCGGTGCCATCTTCTTCAAGGCCTAATACCCGAACCATGCCTAGAAAGCGGATGCCCAGACCGCATGGTCAGGTCTCTATGCCTAAAGAACAAATGATAAGAATGACTGAAGACCTTATTACTTTAATCAGGGGAAGCCAACTGTCCCCCTCTGAGACCTAGGACTGAGTTTGCTTATGATACTCTTCTGAGCAGGATTCTGAAATTTGTTTCATCTGATGAGCAGGATTTACCCTTGTCTACCTATGAGGATTCTGATGCTGAGGACTCTGCTCCCCCCCCCCCCCCCCAAGAGGATTTCTCTTTTGGTGAAACCTTGCATATTCTCAGGGAGCTTTTTCGTTGGGAAAGTCAGGATTTCTCTGATTCTGAAAAGAGGCTTAGGGATTTCTTACTCCTGCCCCAGCACAGGCCTTTAGCTATACCTCCTGTACTGGACATTGTTGATGCCATTTCGGAATCTAGCATGGCCCCTGAGTCTCTACCTCTTACTTCCAGAAAACCTGATAGATATTACATGGTTCCTGACTCTCTCAAGTTCCTTCTCAAAAAACTACTGCGGATCCTGAAACTATTTCACAGGAACCCAAGGGCATTAAAGCTACTACTGCCAAAAATCCTACCCCCCCCCCCCCGATAGAGACTCCAGGGCACTGGATAGATGGGGTAAGAAGGGTGTACACTTCTGCAACTTTGGCCATTAGGGCCTTGAATTGCCAGTTTCATATGTTAAAGTATCAGCTGCATATTATTGGATTGCTTAAGTAGAAAATGATGTTGATTCCTGATTGTGCTGAAAATAAGGATTTACAGGATTTTATGCATTCTGCTGAACAAGTTGGTAAACATGCATTGCAATGTGGTTTTGATTCACTAGATGCATCTTGCAGGGCTGCGGTAACTGGGTCGGTACTTAGATGGCATGCTTGGCTTAAGGAGCAATCTTTGCCAGATCATGTTAGCGAAATTACTGGATGCTCCCTTAAATCAGGTCCACCTGTTTGGCAACAAGGCAGAAGAAGTTCTTAAAAAGGTGGAGGAAAAAGCTAAATCTATGCAAACTGTTAGATTGTTACAAGTACAACCTCCAAGATTTAGTAGGCATTGGCCTTCTAAGAATTGGTCCTTTCTTGCCTCTTCCAGATCTTCAGTCCAAACCCCAGATCCAGCAGAGCAGCCAGGCTTCAGTCCCAGGGGACGCACAGGACTAAGCAGTGGGAGGGCCTCCACTTCCAAATTTGAGAGTAATAAAACTCCCCCCAATGGTAAACTGTCTCAATGACTTCTTTTTAAAACTTCCAAGCACTTGTCAACTGACTGCCCCTTTGGGCGAAAAGATTGCACTTCATGCAAAGAACTGGGGACTCATTACCCAGGACAAATGGGTTTTAAATATAGTGTCCCAAGGATACAGATTTCACTTCCACACGTCACCAACTCCAAGCGGTTGGCCGGATCTACCTCCAAAGCAGTGGGCAGGGGTCCAAAAGCAAGTACTCTCTCTCTTAAGCGTAGGGGCTATTCAGATGGTACCAGAAGAGAAAAAGGGACAAGGTTTCTACTCAAGATTTTTCCTGGTACCCAGAAAAGACCATTCATGGCGTCCTATCCTGGACCTGCCTACTCTAAACACATTTTTGGTGATTCCATAATTCAAGATGCTGACTCTTCACCAGTTGCTACTATGCTAAGCAAGGATGCCTGGTTGGCAACACTAAATTTAAAGGAAGCATACCTGCACATCCCAATCAGGCAATGTTGCAGAAGATACCTACGCTTCAAAGCAGGCTATACACACTATCAGTTCTCTGCACTTCCCTTTGGCTTATCTGCTGCGCCCAGGGTATTCACAAAGTGCCTAGCTCCAGTCATTGCATTTTGCAGGCAAAGAAATATTCAGATATACCAATACCTGGACGATTGTCTAATTCAGTCAGAAAAACAGGACATACTTTTGAATCATCTGGCTTTTGTACAGAGGGTGCTAACTTGTCTGGGGTACACCATAAACGAAAAGAAATAGCACCTGGTACCCTGTCAACAAATTATATTCCTGGGAGCAAGCTTGAATACAACTTCCCAGATGGCTTTCCTCAGGCCAGAGAAACAAGTTCACTTGACAACCCACTTCAGACAAGTGGTCACAAAAACGCTGCTTATCTGCAAGGCAAATACTACACGCCTTGGGGTTCATGGCCTCCTGCATTTTTCTAATTCCATATGCAAGACTGCATATGAGGAAACTACAATGGTATCTAAAAAGCCTATGGTGTCAACATTCTCAGGATCTAGAAGCAATGATTCCTATCATTCCTTGTCTACGCCTAGAGTTCCTTTGGTGGGCAGAGGCCTGCCACCAAAACAAGGAACTGCCATTCACACTATCCCCTGCTGCCCAAACCCTAACAGACGCATCAGATTATGCATGGGGGGGGGGGGTGCACCTGGCAGGGAAGTGCATTCAGGGCAAATGGAACCCAATTCAAATGCACCTTCACATCACTCATAAAGAAATGTTAGCTGTACAGAATGCTCTGACAGCCTTCAAGGACCACATTCTTCCAGGACAATTAATGGTAAAGACGGGACAACACCACTGTTATGTGGTACATAAACAAGCAGGGGTTGTTGTGTTTGCATTTTACATTAAATGAAGACGATGCTTCTTCCTCTCTCAGTGGTATTTATTACACACGTGTGGAAGCATACTGGAAAGTACCAGGGAGACTCCCCGAACAAAGGAATGCATAAGCTTATATACTGGTAATATTGCTGACAGTACAAAAATGTAAACTAGACCAATTAAAATAATACAGAAGACAATTAACCAATAGGTGGTTTACCCGTAGGCTTTAAGCAGTTCACACTACTACATCTCCAGGCAGAGAAAGAAAATCTGATACACTTCCATATAAGGCACATTTCCTGCTATCAGACAGGCTCTTGTTTTTCAGTACTTTTCCACTATTCACAGTTTACTTAATAGTTCATAGTACAGAGTTCACATCAATATGTACAAGTTTTCATATACTCAGTCTCCTTTGAACACATGCTTTGACCATTCATATTCTACAGGGGGTACACATTCTTACCCCCTCTGCAGACTAGCCATGGCATTGTGGAACACGGCCTTTAGTTACCAAGTACATCTACAAGCTCAATTCCTGCCAGGAAAACTAAGTACACTGGCAGATGGACTAAGCAGAACCCTCATGGACCCACACGAGTGGAAACTGGAACCAAAGATTTTCAACATGTTGACAAGCAAATGGGGGAGCCCAGAGGTAGACCCGTTTGCCTCCCCCCAGAACTATCAATTGGAAAAATTTTGTGCAAGACTCCCCACAGACAAGCTTGGAAAGTGGATTCTCTGTCCTTCAGCTGGAAAAACCTATCGCTTCATGCCTTTCCTCCTCTGCTCTCCAAAGTACTACTAAAGATCAAGCAAGACAAAGCAAGGATGATTTTGATTGCACCAGCCTGGCCACGCCAACACATGTACCCCCTCCTGCACAGTGTGTCACTGTTGGCCCCATGGCACCTGCCTCAGAATCCTACCCTGCTGTCTCAGCAGAACCACCAGATTTTGCACCCTCAGCTTCAAACACTGAACCTAGCAGCCTGGCTAATTACCTAAGCTCTCCTTTACCATCCCTCAGTAAACCAGTGATGGATGTCATTTTAGAGGCAAGGAGACCTAGTACTAGAAAATCTTATGCTGAAAAATGGAAAAGATTCTGTGCCTGGAACCAATCTCAAGGGATGAGCACAACAGTGCCCAATTTATCTCAGATTTTACAATACTTAACTGAGATGCTTCACAAGGGCCTGTCTTTTTCCTCAGTAAAAATTCACGCCTCAGCCATTTCAGCTCATTATAACACAGAACCCTCCCCTCTTCTGTCTTCCACTGCTCAAGCTGTTCCTCTGAGGGGCCAAAAATTTAAGACCACCCAGGAGAGCTCCAACACCAGCCTGGGACCTTAACTTTGTATTGGGGAAACTCATCCTTCCTCCTTTCGAGCCAGCTGCTACTGCAGATTTAAAATTCCTTTCTTGGGAAACTGTTTCCCTTTTAGCCAACACTTCTGCAAGAAGGGTATCTGAATTACAGGCCCTTCTGGCAGTGGAGCCTTTCAACTTTCATGTGGACAGGGTGTCCCTCAGGACCAATCCCTCTTTCATGCTAAAGGTGGTATCCAGTGTGGCCTTTAATCAGTCCATTCATTTGCCTACCTTCTTTTCTAATCCACAGAACAAAGGGGAACGGATACTGCACTCTTTAGATGTGCACAGAAAACTTGGATTCTACTTGGACAGGTCTAAACCTCAAAGGAAATCTGAACAACTTCTGGTGGCATTTGCTGCAGGGACAGAGGGGAAGGCTATGTCAAAGCAAACCAGATGGCTAGGCCATTGCATTCATTTCTGCTATAAGCACCATGGAAAACCTATCCCACAGGGGATCAGATCCCACTCAACCAGGGTTGCATCTACCTCTACAGCCTTTCTCAGAGGCGTACCTATCAGGGACATCCTAGAACCTGCTACCTGGAGTTCTGTACATACTTTCACCAAGCATTACCATTTGCCAATTTTCTCTAAATCCAGAGCTGGCTTTGCCACTGCAGTTTTGCATGGCCTTATAGCTGGTCCTAATGCTATCTAAATTCCTCCTCCCATTCTTAGCTTTTGGAAACTACCCAAATGTAATGACTGCAACAGTGAAACATGAAGAACATAGTACAGTTGTGTACACGTACCATAAATGTAGATGTTAGAGTGTATTCACTGTTGCAGTCCTGGTTACCCTCCCTCCAGCCCCCTGACTTAGTTTGGCTATACCTCTTCTCTCCTTTTCACTGCTTCAAAGCTTTTTGATGTATTTGCTTTTTTATTTGAGTTATAACCTTGTATATTTATAGATTTAATTGCTTCCCATTAGGGAAGCACCTGACATTTGGGGCAAGAAAAACTGATGTAATGATGTCGGCTGCATGTTTTATACCCCTGACTACCTGACATCATGGAAGAAGAGACAGCAACTGACGTAGGACCCAAGACTTTGTTAATCAGGCCGACTGAGGGCTACTGCAAGCAGATAACCCAAATGTAATGACTGCAACAGTGAATACACTCTAACATCTACATTTATGGTAAGTGTACACAACTGTACTGTCAAGTTTTAGAAAATGTTTTACAACTTTGTTGAATGTTTATATGTAAGATCGGCTGAAATTCTACTTCTTGCCAAGAAGTGTATCCTATAACTGATTTGTGCAGTTAAAAGCATTCTCTAGAGTCTCCTTGCTCCTTTTTTTTTTTTTTTTGTTTAAAGTTTTCATTTAGTGTCTCTGCTGTTTTCCTGCTGGAGTAAACATTTCTGTAATGTTTTCTGACCAAAATAGTGTAGCTAGTAGCTGTAGCATTGTCCATTTTCAGGATTGCTGTCTCTGGGCCTAGTTGTTTGTTTGTAGTGACTGTGTGTTTTGAGCACATTTCCCAGGCCATTTTGAATTAGCAGATGCCATTCTCCACTTTAGTGAAATTATAGTATTTATTGACCACTGGCTGGTCTAGGGCTTGGAGTAGGCACCTCACTGGTTCTTTTAAGCTTTTTTTTAAGTTTTCAGGTTTCAACCTTCTTTTACTTAAGACCTACCTTTGTGAGTGTTTCTGCTGATGTTCATTGTGTTACCCTGCTGCAGTCATCACACTCTGGTTATCCTGCCATCAGGCGGTCCCGCAGTCTGCCTGAGTTCCAAAGTCTTGGTCCGGCGTCGGTTGCTGTCACTTCTTCCCTGACGTCAGTGCGCCAGGGGTATATAAGAGGCATTCAATGCCATTTTCTTCAGTTTTTTCTTGCCACGCGGTGCCCGAAGCAGAAGCAGTTCGCAAGTGCCGGTCGGCCGACACCTGAGATTTTCGATTCAAATTTCGGTCCGAAGTCTTCAATAAAGCTAAGTACCCCATTGGGGAACCTTTTCTTGCCTCAGTCCGATGTCAGAAAAAGTTAACAATTGCATCTCTTGTGGGAAGCAAATACCTCATAAGAACTTCCATTCTTATTGTATTCCTTGCCTAGGCCCAGTCCACGACGTCACAGGTGGTCGGTTTTTTTGTGCTAGGTTTAATAAACAAACTATCATACGTAGTTTTGACTTCACACGACATTATTTTGGTAGGAAATTTAATTATATCATGCCGTCAGAGCAGCCGACGACCGGCATGCATAAAAAAACGCAAGGATAAGGACAGGCAGCCTAGGAACAAGCCAGACTCCGAGGCCTCTGCTGGGCCTGTCGCCGGTTCTCCAGTTTTCAGTGAGGTGCCTTCGCAGCCCCTGACTACCGCAGAATTGGAACCCCAGACAGCTTCGGATTCTCAAGCGGAGAGTACTAGGCCGTCGCAGCCATCTTCATTAGGCCCTTCCGACACCGGAGCAGAAGGAGATCCCGGTGCAGTAGAAACACCTTCGGTTGCAGAAGGTGTCTTCAGACAGACTACACTCACCATTAAATCTTATGCTAAGCTTAAAACTCCATTAAAACCAAAAAAGACTGTACATCAGTCTCCAGTTCAAGGCTTCATGCCTAAGAAACAGATGCTTAAGATGGCTGAAGATTTGATTACCCTAATCAGGGAGGGGTTCCCATCCCCCTCCAGATAAGACCACGAGAAGAGGAGGATTATGCTTCCTCTGACCAGGTTTCAATTTCCTCAGATCCTTCTGAGGAACAGGATTACGTCTTTCCCCCTTATGAAGACTCTGATGCTGAAGACTCTTCCCTCAGCATCTCCCCCTGAAGACTACTCCTTTGGGGAAACTTTACATACCATGAGGGAACATTTCCACTGAGAAGGCCAGGACCACTCTGATTCTAAGAGAAGGCTCCGAGAGTTCCTTTTACTACCCCAGCACAGACCACTTGCTATCCCTCCAGTTTTAGACATTTTGGATGATGTTTACTTGGAGTCTAGTCTAAATCCAGACTCTCTACCTCCTGCTCCAGCTAAACCAGACAGATACTACAGAGTACCTGACTCACACAAATTCCTTTATAAAAGCCCTGTGGCTGACCCATAAACAATTTCCCAGGGTCCCAAAGGGGCTAAAGCTTCTATGGCTAAAAATCCTGTGCCCTCTGAAAGGGATTCCAGAGCCCTAGATAGATGGGGAAAGAAGATATACACCTCAGCTACTCTGGTTATGAGAGCATTAAATTGTCAGTTTCACATGCTGAAATGTCAGCAATTCCTAATGTCTCAATTAAAACAAAAAATGAGCACACATTCTGAACAGTCTGAATTCAAGGAAATGCAGGATCTGTTGCATGCAGCTGAACAGGTGGGCAAACGTACTTTACAATGTGGATTTGATTCATTGGAAGCTTCCTGAAGAGCAGCTGTTACTGGGTCTGTCATACGTAGACAAGCTTGGTTAAAAGAACAAACCCTGCCTGATCATGTTAAAGCAAAATTATTGGGTGCACCTTTACAGCGGGATGTATTTGGTGTCAAAGCAGAAGAGGTCTTAAAGAAAATGGAGGATAAGGCAAAGTCTGTGCAGACGGTCAAGGATTTCTTACAGGTACAACCCCTTTGTTTCAGCAGAAATTGGCCAACAAAAAAATGGTCCTTTCCAGCTTCTGACAGATCACAGAGGGACAAATACAGACGCCCAAGGGGCAGAGGTCAGTCACAAGGCCCTTACAAACCTCACCAATAGGGTACTGCTACCCAGAAAGGAGGAGAAGACAGGCCCCAAGCTAGCAGAAGACAAACACAATGACTCAACAAACTACCAAGCAAATTTCTCCTGGCAGCTTCCTTGGGAGGAAAATTAGCAGTTTTTGCAGACAACTGTCACATCATCACAAAAGACAAATGGGTCCTAAACATTGTCTCACAAGGATACAGATTCCACTTTCATACCTTGCCAAGGAAAAAAGGAATGCCAAACCTGCCACCAAATCAATGGCCAGAGGCACAAAAACAAATTACAGCTCTCATGGACATGAGAGCCATTCAACAGGTCCCTACACAGGAGCAAGGACAAGGATTTTAGTCAAGATTCTTTCTAGTCCCAAGAAAAGACAAAGCATGGAGACCCATTCTGGATCTTTCAGTTCTGAACACCTATCTGCAAGTACCAAAATTCAAGATGCTAACACTGCAGCAGCTTCTTCCCATGCTGGGCAAGAATGCTTGGCTAGTTACGTTGGACCTCAAGGAGGCATACCTGCATGTCCCTATCAGACAAAATTGCAGAAGATACCTCCGCTTCATTGCAGGTTCAACACATTATCAATTCTCTGCACTGCCCTTTGGCTTATCTACTGCGCCCAGGGTCTTCACAAAATGCCTGGCACCAGTAATTGCATCCTGCAGACAAAGAGGAATTCAAATATACCCATACCTGGATGACTGCCTTATTCAAGCAGAAAGCAAGGACATTCTTTTAAAGCATCTGGCATTTGTCAAAGTTGCCTATTGTACACAGTAAACGAAAATAAATCAAAACTAGTGCCCTCACAAAACATAATATTCCTGGGTGCCAGCTTGAATACAATGGCCCAGATGGCTTATCTCACTCCAGACGAACAACAGCTAACTCAATATTTCAAAATAATGGCAACAAAGACCCAACTCCCTGCAAGAAAAATTCTGCAGGCCTTGGGATTCATGGTATCTTGCATACTACTAATACCATTTGCAAAACTGCATATGAGGAAATTACAATGGTACCTGAAAAAGCGTATGGACTCAGCACAGCCACAGCTTGGAAACAATGATACCACTCATTCTCTGCCTTTAACAGGAGTTTCTGTGGTGGGCACAAGCATGTCACCTCAACAAGGGTCAGCCTTTCACCGTACCCACAGCCAGGCAAACTATGACAACAGATGCATCGGACTATGCCTGGGGAGCACACATGGCAGGACAGTGCATTCAGGGCAAATGGACTACAGATCAAAGGCATCTGCATATCAATCAAAAAGAAATGCTAGCAGTACAGAATGCCCTAACAGCTTTCAAGGACCTCTTACACCCAGGACAACTTAATAAGGACGGACAACACCACAGTAATGTGGTACATAAGCAAGGGGGCACAAATTCCTACCCTCTATGCAGGCAAGCAATGACGTTGTGGAACGCAGCACTGTCTTACCAGGTTCAGTTACAAGCACAATTCTTGCCAGGAAAGAAAAACACTTTGGCAGACGACCTAAGCAGAAACATCATGGATCCACACGAGTGGAAACTAGATCCACAAGTATTTGCAATGATGGCTCAAAAATGGGGATGCCCAGACATAGATCTGTTTGCCAGCCCCCAAAACTACCAACTTCAAAAATTTTGCACAAGGGCATTCCATCCACAAGCTTGGAAAGTGGACGCCCGCTCATTCAGTTGGAAAACCTTAACAGTGTATGCCTTTCCTCCACTGCCTCTTCTAGCAAAGGTACTGCTGAAAGTCAGGTTAGAGAGGCCACAAATGATACTCATTGCACCAGACTGGCCACGCCAGCATTTGTATCCAATTTTAACAAACATGGCCCACGGCCCACCATGGATTTTACCACAAATTCCTCACCTGCTTACCCAGCGAGACAATCGGATTCTACACAGCCAACTCAAGACTTTAAACCTGGCTGCATGGAAAATTACCTAAACAACCAACCAACTCCTCTATCCAAAGCTGTTATGGATGTCATTCTGGAGGCCAGGAGGCCCAGCACCAGAAAAACCTATTCAGACAAATGGAAAAAGATTTTGCGCCTGGAACCAGGTAAAGGCCAAAATCCCCTTGATCCAAACATTCCTCAGATTCTACAATATTTAACTGAGATGTTGCACAAAGGACTTTCCTTTTCATCTATTAAGATTCAGCTCATTACAACACGGATCCTCCTTTATTCTCACATCCACTCCTAAGACAGTACCTCAGAGGGGCTAAGAACATAAGACCACCCAGGAGAGCACCAACACCTACTTGGGATCTCAACTTTGTTCTGGAAAAGCTTACACTGCCGCCCTTTGAACCAGCGTTTTCAGCTGATTTTAAAATTTCTTTCATGGAAAACTGCCCTGCTACTAGCAATAACCTCATCTAGAAGAGTGTTAGAGCTACAGGAACTAATGGCAGTGGAGCCTTTCCTCATTTTTCACCAAGACAGTCTCTCTACAAACTAACCCTACCTTTATGCCAAAGGTGGTATCCAGTGTGGCCCTAAACCAAACCATTCATTTGCCCACCTTTTTCCCAAATCCCCAGAGCAAAGGAGAAAAACTCCTGCACTCTTTGGACATTCACAGGCAATTACGTTACTACTTGGTTAAAACTAAGCCATTCAGAAAATCTGAACAGCTCTTTGTATCCTATGCTGCAGGATCACAAGGAAAAGCTGTCTCAGAAAACAAACCATTTCTAAATGGATAGGGCATTGCATACGTTTCTGCTACACACATCATGGGAAACCGGTACCTGCTAACATTAGGTCCCACTCCACCAGGTGCTACCGCTACATCAGCAGCCTTTCTCAGGGGAGTGCCAGCCAAGGATATTCTGGAAGCTGCAACTTGGAGTTCAGTGCACACCTTCACCAAACACTATCACTTACCCCTATATTCTAAGACTAGAGCTGGTTTTGCCACTGCAGTTTTGCAGGGCCTATTAGCTTCTTCTAACCCTGTTTAACTCCACCACCCATCCTTAGCTTTGGGATTCAACCCAAGTGTGATGACTGCAGCAGGGTAACACGATGAACATAGTACAGTTTTGTACCTACCATAAATGTAGATGTTCGAGTGTTCACCATGCTGCAGTCCAGGTTACCCTCCCTTAGCTGAATTTATCTATGCCACTCTATCCTCGGAAGGTATTGTTTTATATGTGTATATATATACTGTTGGGGGCACCTGACATCTGGGGCAAGAAAAACTGAAGAAAATGGTGTCGGATGCCTCTTGTATACCCCTGGCGCACTGACGTCAGGGAAGAAGCGACAGCAACCGACGCCGGACCAAGACTTTGGAACTCAGGCCGACTGCAGGACCGCCTGACGGCAGGATAACCCAAGTGTGATGACTGCAGCAGGGTGAACACTCTAACATCTACATTTATGGTAGGTACAAAACTGTACTTTCATCCACCCAACAGGGAGTCCCGGGCAGTGGACAGGTTAGGGAAGCAAGTTTTTGCTGCAGCGACCTTTGCTGAACGTTCACTGAATTTCCTGGCACACTTTACGAGACTCCAGAGAGACCTAATTTCCGAACTCTCTGGTAGCCTCGTGGGTCAGTGTCGGATGGAGCACGTGACACAGTGGCTTCCCAACTTGCCACCCTTGAAGCGATTTTGAATTCCTCCATGAGGTTGTTCTCCCATGCAACCAAAGGAGCAGCTAGAGCAGCAGGTACTGGCGTGGTTTTCCGACGTCGTGCCTTAATGCGCATTTCTGACCTACTGGATTCCTTCAAGTCTTCCTTTTTGAACGCCCCTATTGAGCCCTCTGCACTCTTTAGTTCTAAGGTCAAGGATACTTTGGCCAGGTGTGAGCCAGGATACTTTGGCCAGTTGCGAGCAGGATGGAAAGACCTTGTCTGCCGTGGGCCTGCGTTTCTCCATTCCTCAGCATTCCTTCTCCAGGAACCAGAGGAGTGGAAAGTTGTGGCACAAGAAGTTGCAAGTTTTTTTCATGACACGTGTGGCGAGTACTCCTCCAGAGGCAGAGGGGGGGGGGGTCTGACGGAAGATGCCCCTTTAGGGGCAGGGGGGGTTACCGGAATCAGGGCTCCAGAGGTTCTTTCTCCTGTAGACGCTATCAGTGCTCCTGAAGCGTTTCCCAATTTCCTCTGGAAGCAGTCGGGGAGCGTTTCTCTCTGCACCAAACAGCCTGGTCCTCCATTACCGACGATCTATGGGTGCAGAGAATTATCACCAGAGGCTATCACATTCCCCTCAAATCCTTTCCAAGACCTCAATTCTCCCTTCCCGACGTACCACCCAGTCAAAGGGAGGAGACAGCTTCCGAAATCAAGAAGGTTCTTCTAAAGCGAGTCATCCAACAGGTCCCCCCAGATCAATGCAGATTAGGGTTCTACTCCAGACTCTCTTTGGTGCCAAAAAAACGGGGACTGGAGGCCCATCCTGGATCTCAGTCGTGTGAACGAGTCAGTCATACAGACCAAGTTCCGCATGGTCACTGTTCAATCCATCCTTCCATTTCTTCGGGAGGGTTTGTGGATGTGCTCTCTAGATCTCCGGGATGCGTATTACTACATCAAAATGGACAAACGCTCCAGGAGACTTTTACACTTCTGGCTAGGAGCCAATCATTTTTGTTTCAGAGCCCTGCCTTTTGGTCTCTCAATGGCCCCCAGAGTGTTCACGAAATGTCTAGCAGTGGTGACAGCTCACTTGAGACTTCACAGATTCCAGGTGTTTTCTTATGGACGATTGGCTCCTCTCCGCCCCCACCGAGCGTCTACTGACCAAGACCCTTCGCTACGCTCTGTCTCTGGCAGAGTCTCTGGGTATTACTATCAATTGGGAAAAATCAAACCTTCAGCCCTCACAACAACTGGAATTTATAGGGGCTATGTTCAACACTCAGCTCTGCCTAATATCTCTTCTCATCATACTCTATTTAAAGACTGAGAACGCAAGTGCAAGTGATACTCGACCGCAGGAAAGTGTCTGCAAGGGAAGTTCTGCAGGCTCCGAGTTCCATGGCGGCAGCCATTCCCATTGTTCCGTTGGCCAGACTTCATATGAGCCTGTTACAGTTACAATGGCTTCTTCAAACTCAGTGGATACACAGTCATCATCCCTTGAACGCACTAATCCTCATCACCGATCTCTGCCAACAGGATCTCCTCTGGTGGATGAGAATGGACGAAAGTCTTTGGTGTCACCCCTTTCAACCTCTTCAGCCCAACGCCACGGTGACTACGGACGCTTCCCTGATAGGGAGGAGGGGCCACTTTCAATGAAAATCTGTTCAATGCACATGGTCTAGTCTAGAAGTCAACTTGCATATCAACGTTCTTGAGCTTAGAGCTGTTACTGGTGTTACAAGCTCTCCATCCTCTTCTTCCTCTCGGACAGATTGCTATCCAGTTCGACAACATGTCTGTGGTCTGGTACAACAACAAGCAGGGAGGGACCAGATCTTTACCTCCTTTGCTGCGAAGCTATGAGAATTTGGCAGTGGGCGATGGCTTCCAACCGTTTCCTGATTGCTACACACATCCCGGGGAGTTCCAACAGTTTCCTGATTGCTACACATATCCCAGGGTGTTCCATCGTGATGCGGACAGGTTGAACAGATGCATACTGCTTCCTCACAAGTGGTCTCTCAACCCGAGAGTGGCAGAGGAAATTTTCAGCCGCTGGGGCCGACCTTGCTGCGATCTGTTTGCCTCCCCCTCCAATATGAAGTGCAGCAGTTACTTTGCCCTCTTTCCTCCGTACGAGTAGTCCCCGAGAGATGCTGTGACTCACGATCGGCCCCGCGGGTCTCCTGTACACTTTTCCTCCCATCCCCTTGATACCCTTGGTCTTAAGGAAAGCTACTCAGTTGGGAAGCAGAATGATTCTCATTGCTCCGTTCTGGCCTCAACAGGTTTGGTTCCCCTTCTTTCAGTCACACCTGCTCCGACCTCCTTGGGTCCTGGACTTCCGTCAGGATCTCATTTCTCACCCCAAGGGTTGTCTCCAAATCTTTTTTTTTTTTTCCAAAACAGGTTTATTGTTTTAACATACAAGAGAAATATCATAACAATTTTATACAAGTAATTAAAAATAGGTATTATTATAATATTCAACAAAACAACTAAAGTATTTACAAAGACATCCACTACAACCAGATCAATTAATTAAACTAAAATACCATGCTATTGAAATTAAAATTTTTTTAACAAATTTTGTAAATTATCCCATACAATAAAATAAGATGTTTTTCTATTTGTTCTAGTCCTAATTGTGTTTATTTCCATATGGCACACTATATTCATAACATTTTTAAATTCATTGAACGAAGGAGGTGTGTCTGAAATCCAATTTCTAGTTATTATTTTCCTAGCCACTGCTAGAATAGACCATAACAAGGGAAGCTTAACCTTTTTAACACTTTGAGGTACAGGTGTGTTGAATAATATAAGAGATTTAGAAATAATGAAATTATCTGTAAAAAGAGCCTGCAAAAATTCATTAATTGACTTCCAGTATTCTTTCAATTTTATACAGTCATAAAACATATGAGCCCAGTCAGCATTAATTTCTACATTACATCTCTTACATAGATTATCTTTATTATTTATTTTATTCCTCATCAAAGGTGTATAAAAAGATCTATGTAAAAATTTCCATGTATAAAGTCTCCAGACAATGGAAGACGTAGTTTTATAAGCAGATTCCAGTATATATTGTTTATCTTGATTTGGTGGGTCCCCATTAATAGAAGTGAAATAATTCCAGTATGAATCTACACTGTAAAAAGTTTCTTGTCTGATAACTTTATGTATGTATGGAAGTTTACCTTTATCAGAAACTTTGTTGTAAATTTAATATCAAGTAATCAATCAGTGTTGGAATAGATTCTTTAACAGTTATAGACATTAAATCTATTTTATTAATGAGATGTTGTCTAAAGGTCTGAACCTCTAACCAGCAAGTTTCTCTTAGATCAAATTCTTGTTTTAAGAAATCTAGATTTTTAACTTTATTATCAGATATCAACTGATACCAGTACTTTAGATCATTATCTATAGCTAAATGAGTTCCTTCAGAAGTAGATGACAAAAGCATACCCTGAGTATACATTATAGGAAATACAATAAAATTCCATTCCCTATACTTATGGTGCATGAATATAAAGTTACGATAACTAATAATAATATTTAATGGGTAACAAACCATATGTTTAGATGTAATAGGTGAAGAACAAAATTCCTTTAGTAACCATAACATGGAGTTATTTACAATCATATTTTTATGTGTTAAGGAGATTTTCATGAAGTGTATACTAATTAGCTCCCAATAATCTTTCCATTTTGTGACATATGACTGATCTATTAATAAAGTAATAACTTTTACAATAGAAGAGATAGTATATAAATTAAAGTCTGGAAAAGAAATACCCCCTTGAGACCAGCTATTAGTATGTTTCTTTAATGCAATCCTAGGTCTATTAGGTGCCCATAAGAAATTTAACATTAGTGTGTTCAGTTTCTTGATAATTATTTTTGTAGGTGGAAGTATTATTGATTGTATTAAGTATAAAATCTTGGGGAATATTATCATTTTAATAATTGTAAGTCTCTCCTCCATAGTAAAAAACATATTATTCCAGGTGTTAAAAAAGATTTTGTATATTAAGAAAACGGGTATTATAATTATTATATATAATAGATTTAATATCTTTAGATAGTATTTTACCTGTTAAAAAAGATTTTGTATATTAAGAAAACGGGTATTATAATTATTATATATAATAGATTTAATATCTTTAGATAGTATTTTACCTAAATAAGTTATCTGACCTGAATTGGGTACATATTTAGTAAAATCACTAATGAGAATATTTTTTCGTGTATATATAGGTAGTATTTTAGTTTTTTCTTCATTGAATATTAAACCAGAAATACTTTTAAAATTCATCATGTTGTCAAATAGAGACTGTATAGAAGAATTAGATCCTGCTGATGTAATTAGAACATCATCTGCAAAAAGTTGAATTTTGGGTGTTGTATTTTCATCTATTTCAAAACCCTCTATGTCAGTACTGTTTCTGATCAAATTAGCCCAAGGCTCCATTACTAAAGTGAATAATAGTGGAGAAAGTGGACATCCTTGTTTTGTACCTTTAAGAATGGGTATTTTTTGTGAAACATATGTTCCTACCTTAATATAAGCCAACGTTCCTTTGTATAAATGTTCAATTAGATTTACAAATGCATCCGAGAAGTTTGTGCACTTCAATAAGGTAAACAGATAGTCCCAACTTACTGAATCAAATGCTGAACTTATATCAAGACTAATAAGTGTTAAATCTTTCTTTTTCCTATTTGCAAAATCTATTAATGTTAAAGTTCTTATATTATCAAAAATATTTCTATTTACAATGAAGCCTGTCTGATCTATATCTATAATGCCGGGAATGATTGTCTTCAAACTATCAGCAAAGATATTCATAAACATTTTATAATCAACATTAAGTAATGAGATGGGCCGATATGAAGAACATCTAGTTGGATCTTTATTAGGTTTTAAAATTGGCGAAATAAATGTATATTGCCAAGATGGGGGGGTTATTAACTCAGTTTGTGCCAAAATAAAAACCTTATGTATTAATGAATATGTATTTTTAGAAAGGATTTTATATATCTCTGGTATAATACCATCATTACCCGGTGCTTTGTTTGATTTAAGCTTATTTATTTGTGTAATAACTTCTGTATATGAAATACTCTTGTCCAATAGTTTAATCTGGTGTTTATTAAGCTTTTTATTCATATTTGTGGTTATAAACTCCTTTATTTTATCTTTAGGTTCCATGTTAATATTATTATGGTTAATTTTGTGAAAGTGATTTCTAAATTCATCTAGTATTTCTGGTATACTAGAAACATTCTTCTTTTTTCCTTAGAGAAAAGATTTCTTTGATATGGTTTTGTTTATTCAACCTTTTTGTTTTATTTTTAAGTCTATGTAAGTATTTGGGGCTTATTGAATAAGACAAAAACTTGTATTTCTCAAGTTATTTTAACTTTATGAGTTAAAATTTCTTTGTATTTCTCATTTAGTTTGTTTATTTCTTCAATAACTTTCTTGTCCATAATATTTTCTTTATTATTATGTTTATAAGAGTCTAATTTACTTTGAATATCTAACAATTCCTTATCCCAAGATTTCCTTTTATTATTATACCATCTGATACTTTGTCCATATAGATATGATTTTAAGGCATCCCAAACATAAACAATGGAGACTTCAGGAGTGTTATTTATGTCTAAAAATGTTTTACTTCTGAAAGTATATATTCTTTATAGTCTTTTAGTTGAGTTAAGTATGCTGGTATCCTTTTGATCTGAACATTGAGTATTTTTTATCATGAATTCAAAAACAATTGAATTATGATCAGATATAGGACATGAAATGATTTTGAAATTAATTAAATATGTTACCATCTGGTTAGAAATAAAGACCCTATCTATTTTGAATAAGTTTTGTATCTGTTAGAAAAAAAGGTGTATGGTAATGATTTTGAATCTATCTGATTATTAATATCATTCAAATGATAAGAATTAGCAAAATCCTTTAAATGTTTTGCATTAGATGTAATTCTTCTCTTTCCTATAGTGGTAGTATCACTTTCATGTAGTATACAATTAAAGTCACCAGCTAAAATAATATCTCCTATAGAGAATGATATGATCTTATCAAGATGATGTTTCACTGTATTAATACCAATTCCAGGTATCCAATATACATTAATTAAAGTGTAAGTCTTCCCATTAATTTGTATTGTAACCATACAAAACATTCCTTTGTCATCCTGATAAGACTTAATGGTTTTAGGAATGGGCATACTTTTATTCCATAAAATAGCCACTCCTCTTTTTTTCTGAGTGTGCTCTGAACTAACCAGTACTGTATATTTGTTTGTGGCTAGTTTTATCAATATCTTTTTTCAAGAGATGGGTTTCTTGTAGGAAGACTAAGTTGGCCTTATGTAAATTAATGTATCTTATTAGGCTTGCCCTTTTACATGGATTATTCAATCCATTAATGTTTAAAGAAATTCCTTTTAAAGATGTCATTTGGCATTTTTAAAACTTAAGAATCTTATGATCAAAATAACAAGATAAGTAATGTTACATCTCCTCATTTAGGTGTACCTTTAAATATAGCTGTATTTATTGAATCTCTTATGGGATTTTGTATAGGATTCAATTTTGTTTGTAGTGACAATGAATGTACAAAATATATTGTGGATGTCAAAACTATATACAAATAACAATGAACAAGTGAAAATAATGTAAGGATTAAACCTTGCATCCAGCCTGGAGTTGTAAACTCCAACTTAGAGTAGTATTTACCACTCAAGTTAACCCCCTACCCTAAGCAGCAGTATGTCAGCTACCACCTTATCAATTTAATACTAGTTATATTTAACTGAAGTTAACAGTTTTCAATTCAATTATCTAGCAAGACAAGACTACACATTTGGTAAAACAGCATCATATAAACTAAAATAAACCTTTTTTTTTTTTTTTAACTGTTCATACTACTATATACATCCATGTAATATAAAACACTTGTATTCAAATAGCATTCAAGTAATCTTGATGTTAGAAATCAAGAGGAGAGAAAAATAAGTTCTAACATTCATTTAAATCAAAAACTTTGGCTAATATGTTTCAGACATTACATATATTAGGATGCATCTATTTTCTGTCATGTAAATACAGTTAACAGCTTCCAAAAAAAACCTTGAATTGCTTGTATATGAGCATTTACTCAAACTCATTATTGCCAATAGAATAAAATATTGTATTCATAGAAATTGTTATAAATCATACTTCATAGTTAAGCAGATTCTCAAACATTTATATACATATCTACATACACACACATACACACACACACACACATTATTATATATATATATATATATATATATATATATATATATATATATATATATATATACACACATGCATACACACACACACATACACACACACACACACACACACACACACACACACACACACACACACACACACACACACACACACACATACACACACACACACACACACACACACACACACACACATACATATATATATATATATATATATATCTGATCTCACTGAGTTGTATCTTTACTGAGCACCATCTTACATTGCTGTCCCTTCAATAAATCTGTCTGCTTTATACAAAATAATGCACAGCAAACACATTTTAGTAACCAGATTTTACAAACATGCTATACTACTGCTTTAAAATATATCACATGACAATTTCTTCCAGTATAGAGTTATAAAATTATTTATGCTTGTCAATCAGATGAATTAAATGAGTTATAGTAATGTATATGTTTGGGACATAGGTTTTTAACACATATTATTCATCTGCTATTCCTGTATCTGTGATGTGTCAGTGTGATATCTAGGTCAAAGGTGAGACCAGCTGCTTTCAGCTTCTCTGTGAGAATTCTGAGAGTTGAAGCTTTTGAAGTAGCTCATGGACACTGTGCATGAGACAGCCCACATCCCAGATTGTCTCTCTTAACATTTTGGCGGGAAACTTATTAAAAACTAGTGACAAACATTCATTTAGCAGTGTAAATGCATCTAAACATGACAAAACCTTCACAATGCATTCTACAGGTTATTACAGACTCTATGTAAGTGAAATCAAGCCCCAAATTATTAATAAGTAACAAAACATTTTTGTCCCAACTCAACTCCTATGCGAATCTTATTATTTACTGTGTCTATATGATCAAAAGTATTTCTATATATTAATAAAGAAAAGAAAAGAGAGTAGAAAGTAAAAGGGTGTAAGGCAGAAATAAAAAAAATGTAAGAGAAAGCTATAAGAAGTATATACAATAGAATATTACTTACTGTTTATATTAATAGAGTTAAAAATAAAACATATTTACTATTATTTAGTTCTAATTATTATTAGTTAAAGCATGACAGATTATTTACAAACAAGCATAAGCAGTGTAATCAAGAAAGTATAATTAGGAATAGCATTTGAAGAACATATAAACTTTTAAAGGAAAAAAAAATGTATCAAATTACTGACCTTATTTTTCCTCTTCAGAAAGAGAAACAAGTTAAATCACAGCTTGCCATTAAATCTCCAGATATTTTGACTAGTTATGAAACAAAACATTTCTTTGCACACAGAGAATAACTTTGATTAAATCTTTTTCAAAATATTTGTTGCTTCTTGGAAATGCAGGAACTATATTTAAAAAGATTAATAATAAAATAAAATGATGAGAGAGAAAAAAAACATAGTACAAATCATTTGTTTTTTAGTCTCTTCTTCTTCTCTGAAGTCTTCCACGAAGTTTCAGTTGCCAGTCTCTTTAACGAAGGACTAGCCCATTCCATTTCTTCTATTTTTTCCAAAATCTTATTTTTTTTGATAAACAGTAAAGCAGAGTCTAAGTCATCGAAAATTTTAGGACCATCAGGAAGGAAGATTTTAAGCTTGGCAGGAAACAGAAGGTATGTTTTAAATTGTGCTTTTTAAGCTCCCTTATTAGTGGCAGAAAAACTTTTCTTTTAGCTAATACCATGGAAGAATAGTCATTGTCAAACGCACAGTTGTTTCATTAATCTTAACAGGAGCTTTAGCCCAAGCAGATTTAAGAACCATCTCTTTATCAAAAGATGATAGAAATCTAACTATAACTGATCTAGGATAGTTTTGTTTGAGTTAGTATTAGCTATAGATCTATGTGCTCTTTCGATACCAAAAGAGAATGCTTCTGGTAAATCTAAAGTTTTAGGGAGCCATGTTGTTAAAAAAGAAGTAATATTGTTACCTTCAATATTTTCTGGCAGTCCAAAAGTCCTAATGTTATTGCCTAGATCTATTTTCCAGGTCATCCAGCTTTGTTTGTAAATGTGTATTTTGTTTCAGCAGAAACTCAATGTTGATTTCCTCTTCTTGTATTCTATTTTCCATGTCATTCACAGCTTCTTCTATGCCTGTCATCTGGATCTTCTGTTGTTGCAGGTCCATATGTAACAAGTCTATTTGTTTTGTAGTTTTTTCTATGAAAGTGTCTATTTTAGTATCCATTTTATCCATCTTAGCAGTAAATTGCTGGACTATAATTATCAGAGACTGAAGTTCTTTCTTGATGCTGGAGTCTTGAGAATTTGTCTTACTGGAACTCATTTCAGACTGATAAACTGACAGGAAAATTTCCAAAGTAATTTCTGACAGGAATATTATTAAGATTTCCTTTCTTTTTTAGATATAGTTCAAGAACTATATAAAACAAACATATTTAGAAAGAAAATTACTTCAAAAATTATTTTTTTAAGTAATTAATTCCTGTCAATGTAATGAAATTGGTGGAGCTGAAGAAATCTGCTGCTATCCTGTGTTCATCCTTGGCCACGCCCCTCGGTTGTCTCCAAATCTGACCATGCTCAAACTGACAGCTTGGTTGCTCTACTCCCATTAGTAGCCAGGCTTGAATCACTCTCTTCTCCGGTACGAAATGTTATTTTGGCATCCCATAAACTTTCTACCAGAAAACTTTATAAAGACAAGTGGAAACGCTTTTCCTTGTGGGCACAAGAGCTGTCTCTGGATCCTGTCTCTGTTCCGGTAGCTATGGTTCTTCAATACCTGACCATTCTTTTCCTTAACGGGGCTTCTGCATCCACGATTCAGGTGCATCTAGCTGCCATCTCCAATTTCCATGATGGTTCAGACGGAATTCCTATTATATCTTCTCGTCTGTGTAAGACCTTTTTGAAGGGGATTTTTCATTCTAGTCCTCCCATTAGGCAACCTGTGGAATCATGGAATCTATCTGGGGTGCTTCAAACTTTGGCTCTACCTCCCTTCGAGCCGGCTGCAACCTGTGATGTGAAATTTCTGTCCTGGAAGACCTTATTTCTGGTGGCGATTACTTCAGCCAGTATCAGAGCTGCAAGCATTATGCATTAAGAGTCCTTAATTGATTTTGCATAAGGACAGTGTATCACTTTGCACCATTCCCACTTTCTTACCCAAGGTGGTTTTGGAATTCTCTCTCTCTCATCAGTCCATTGAGTTGCCCGTGTTTTTCCCTAATTATACCAACAAAGGGGAATACTGTCTCCATTCTTTGGATGTCCACAGACAGTTACGTTTTTATTTGGACAGGACAAAGTCATTTTGTAAGTCAGATCAGCTTTTTGTTGCCTTTGCGGGTTCTAGAATGGGATTGGCAGTGTCTAAGGTTACCTTGTCTAAGTGGCTTAGGTTGGGAGGGTGGCCTAATGGTTAAGGTGTTTGCCTTACAAACACAAGGTGCAGGGTTTGAATCTCACAAGGGATAATTGGCTAAGCTTAAAATGGCTCACAAGGGCAGTTAGCTTAGTACTAATCTGTGAACCTATTGCATCTCCTTTGTTTATTCTCTGGAGGAGGAATCTGCTCCTGGCCGCATGAAACCTCCTTCCACTAGAGCTGTGGCTGCTTCTGTCACCTTTCATGCTAGGGCTTCCATGGATGATATTTGTGCAGCCGCCACTAGGGCTAAACCCCCATACCTTGATCAAGCATTACAAATTGGATCTGATCTCCAGAGGAAGAGCTGCCTTTGGCTCTATGGTACTCTGGAATGTTCTTCCATGAGGGCCACTCAGATTCTGTAGTAGCTAGTGACTCTGTCCCATCAGTGAGGAATGGAAGAAGATTAACAACTTCAGATAAAGATGTTGTCTTATCATAACGTTCCATCTGAGTTGTTGGTATTCTTCCATTCATCACACCCTCCCACCTTCCCCGCCAAAGGCTCCTGGTGGATCTTCGGGTCATTTCGGTGTGTTAGGGTTTTTGCACAGAGATGGCCTCTGCCTTTATTTCTGTTTCTAATATATGGTTCTACTATATGTTCTGCAAACTTCATCTGAGGTATGGGATGAAGGGCATTGTGGGTAGTAGCGTGGCTCGAGTTTGGCCTACTCGGTTTTTGAAGGTTCGGAACCGTACCCATCAGTGATGAATGGAAGACTATCAACAACTCAGATGGAACGTTATGGTAAGACATAACTTTTTTTATTATCTTAATATCCATTTTTCTCTTAAGGATTTTTTTTTGCCCTCTAGTATATCCTTTTCTGTACCCGTTCCTCTCGTTAGCTAATTTCCATGTGCATCTCTTTCTCGCTCTCTACTCTACCATTGGTAGTTTTCTTCATAGTACCGATGTTGGTACTCCTCCTTTTTACCATTAAAGATATTCTTTCTTTACCATAATTGGTATCCCTGTATTTTCTGTCAGTTGGTGTGTGTGACCGTTTACATTTTTTTCATTATGGATGACAAGGCTGAGTTTCCAGCCAAATCTTCCAAATGCACCTCTGGTTTTAAAAGGTGTCTCAAATGTCACAGTAAAATGCCCAATTTGGACAGGCATACACTATGTGTATATTGTCTAAACAAAGTTCATTTGCAGGAGACTTGTTCTATTTGTCATGCTTTCTCTACTAGGATACTTCAAGATTGTAAGAACCAATCTCATTCTTAAGGGCCTTTTGAAGAGTGAGTTTGAAGAGGCCCTTTCTGTGTCAAAAACAAAAGCCAGTTCTCCATTGTCATCTTTTTCCTAAGAAATGTCCTTTTTTGGTTCCAAGTGTTTCAGAATCTCCTAAGAAGGTTTCACAACAACATTCAGGGCCGCTGAGTTCCACAGCACCAAATGGCAAAGAAGGTTAGACACAGTCAAAAATTTCGGAGCAGACTTTAGATTCCTCGGCACAGAGAGAAAAGCTGGTACTGGAGCAATCACTTGATCTCTGTATCAAAATTCAGGTATTCTCCCTCAATTGATTCTTTTAAGGATAGACTTCCAAGCCTTTTCATCGATGTCAGACCCCCAGGTCTCAATTGAGACTAGTGGATCAGCTCCTGATGGCGAGGTGATTCTGTGGTTCCTAGCCAAGCTGGTGTCTGAACCAGTCCTACTTCGACACCACCTGTTCCTCCTTCAACTCCTATGGAGACATTGGAGCCCTCGATTCTGACATTCCCAGCGTCGGCTGTATCTGTTCCGCTAGCAGATTTCTCTCTAATGCCAAGAGTTGCCTGGAGTTCCTAAGGCTTTTTGGAACCAGAGGCCTCCCGGGGTCGAGACTCCCTGGTCATGGCAGAGGTGCATGGATCGGCCTCTTTAATCAATGAGACGTCCATGACCCTTGGTGCTTCCGCCTTTGTTGGATCGACTCGGGTTTTTGTTTCAGGGGGCCGCCTCCTCAATGTGGAGTGGGACCTTTGTTCTGAAGGAGTCTATTTCAGTTCCAGGCTCCCATCTTTCTGGGGGGGGGGGGTGGCCTTCTGAATCATGGATAAGGCCTTGGCCATTGGGGACTTTGTCTCTGCCATCCCTGTCGGGACAGATTTCTACATCTCATCTGGAGCTTCTTCAGTTTCCTCCATCGAACTGATCCCCAAGAGACCTGATCGGATCCTTTCAGCCCCCGAGGAGGAACAACACTGGTCAAAAGGCATACCTGTTGATGCCATGGCGATAGCAGCAGCCACAAAGAAGGAACTTGCTGAGGAAAGTCAGACTATCCATCCTTCTAACAAGGAGTCTAGGACTATGGATAGGTTTGGGAAGCATGTTTGTTTCAGCGACCTTTGCTGTTAGGTCTCTGAATTACATGGTGCATTTCACGTGGTTGCAGAGGGATCTGATCAAAGAACTCTTGAATACCTTCTCAGGAGCAGTAGCTGAAGAGGTATGGGACAAAGTTGCCTCTCATCTCGCAACCCTTGAAGCGATTTCTAAATCGGCCATGAAGCTGATTGCCCACACAGCTGAAGGGATGACAAGAGTGGCAGGTTCAGGCATAGTGATTATAAGGCATTCCTGGATGTGCTTGTGTGATTGTTGCGGAGCCACTTAAAGCGTCATTTGTCAGTACTCCGTTTGATGGATCCTCCCTTTTTGGCCCCAGAGTTGGAAATCTCGCCAGATTTTAAAAAGATGGGAAGACACACTGCTGTAGCCGTATGTTTCTCCACTCCTCAGAGGTCTTACTCTAGGAACCAGAGAAGTGGGAGACTATGGTTTAAAGAAAATTCCAAGGGCCTTTCCAGGATTCACATGGCAAAGACTTCCCCGGGGCAGAGGTGAAAGTAATGGAAGACACTGCCCCAGAGACAGAAGCGGCCTGCAGAACCAGGGGTCCAACGATTCTTACTTTGGTACATCCTATCAGCACCCTTGAAGGGAGGCCCGATTGCCCTCCTTTGGAGGCAGTCTGGGGATGGCTGTCCCTGCACCAGTCTGCCTGGCATCTTAAAATTTCGGATAAATGGGTGCAGGGAATAATATCCATAGTTTACAAAACCCCACTGTCTGTAAATACAAAACCCTAAAGAAGACTCGCGGATGTTCCACCCAGTCACAGGGAAGCCGCAGTCAAAGAAATCCAAAAACTGCTCGACAAGAGTCATCCAGAGAGTTCCACCAGACCAAATAGGGTCAGAGTTTCTCAAGGTTCTTTTTAGTGCCCAGAAAGACAGGCGACTGGAGACTCAATTTGGATCTCAAGCAGTTCAGCAAACCAAATTCTGGAAGGTCTTGGTATAGTCTATTTTTCCATTCTCGGAAAAAGACTATTGGATGTGCTCTATAGACCTCCAGGACGTTACCACAAAAAAAATGGACAAATGCTCCAGGGAGGTTCCTGTGCTTCCTGCTGGGAGCTAGTCATTTCCAATTCAGAGCACTGCCCTTTGGACAAACCTCTGCTCCCAGGGTGTTCACCAAATGCATAGCAGTAGTTGCAGCTCATCTCAGACTGCAAGGATTTCAAATTTTTCCATACCTTTATGACTGGAACCTCACTGCTACAGCCAGGTGTCAGAACAGGCAAGAGATTACACACTGCATCTCTGGGCATCATAATAAATTACGAAAAGTCAAATTTACAGCCATCTCAACAATTAGATTTCATTGGTGCCCAGCTGGACTCTGTTATAGGAATTGCTTCACTTCCACTAGAAAGACTACAAAGGGTCAAATTTCAGGTCGGCCAAACTATCCAGAACAAAAGGGTTCCTGCCAGATTAGTCCTGTGAGCATTAGGCTTAATGGCAGCCTCAGTCATTCTTGTTCCCTTAGGAAGATTTCACATGCGAATCTTACAGTGGTTGCTTGCCTCCCAATGGTCTCTGATAACATCAACAAGCGCTTTACCTAATCGAGATTACCAATTGCTGCAAACCGGATCTTTCATGGTGGCTCCATTCCAGTGAAATTCTCTCTGGCTAGCCATTCATTCTTCTGCAACTCCAGGCCATATTGACCACGTATGCTTTCCAGTTAGGGTGGGGGGCATTATCTGAGAAGGACAGTCCAGGGCACCGTGGTCCCAACTGTAGGCCAACTTGCAGATCAGTGTTCTAGAGATGAAGGCAGTGCTGTTAGTGTTGCAAGCATTCCAGGCTGCCCTTTCTCTGGAAACGGCAGCAATTCAAATGGACAACGTGTCAGTAGTTTGGTATATCAGCAAACAAGGGGGAACCAAACCTTGCCCATTGTATCGAGAATCATTCAGGGTTTGGCAATGTGCGATTTCTTTCAACTGCTTTCTCACAGCAATGCACATTCTGGGGAGCTCCGACGTGATAGTGAACAAGCTGAGCAGAACCATTCTCTTTCCTCACGAATGGTCTCTCAATCCTGTTGTGGCAAAAGAGTTTTTATGTCACTGGGGCCAATCTTGCTGCAATCTTTTTGCTTCCCCTCTGAACAACAAGTGCAGCAGTTGCTTTGCCCTAATTCCCCCTCTGGGGGAATCGCCTGAAGACTCTCTTCTCCACAATTGCCCCCCCCCCCCCCAGTCTTCTCTATGCCTTTCCCACAACTCCTTTGATATCCCAGTTTCTAAAGAAAGCCAAGATGTCTGAGAATTCAGTAATCCTCATTGCCGCCTTCTGGCCTTGACAAGTTTGGTTTCCCGTCCTTTGGCCTTATCTTCTTTGGAAACCATGGATACTGGACTCCGCTCCAGGTCTGCTCTCTCATCCGGAGGGCATGGGTCATCTACAACTCTGTTATCTCAAGCTCATAGTATGGCTTCTTCAGATGTCCTTCAAGGATGCATCTGCAGTCCTAACATATGGGTTGTCCTGCCTCAGGCAGCCCCTCGGTCGGCCGGATTCCAAAGTCTGGGTCTGGCCTCGGCTGATGTCGCACTTCACCCGACGTCATAGCTGCTGTCAATTGGGTATAAAGGCATCAGCCGACGCCATTTTCCTCAGTCTTTCTTGCCGCGCGGTGCCCGAAGCAGAAGCTGTTCGCAAGTGCCGGTCGGTCAAATCCAGAGATTTCTACTACCGAAGACTTCTAAAAAGCTAAGTACCCCGTTGGGGACTCTTTCTTGCCTCAGCCGATGTCAGAAAAAGTAAATAATTGTTTAACTTGTGGGAAACAAATACCTCATAAGGATTTCCACTCTTACTGCCTTCCTTGCTTAGGCCCAGACCACGACGTAGCAGCTTGTCTAGCCTGTGCTTCCTTCAACCGATGGACACTTAGACGTCGGTCGGAGTTTGCGGAGGAGTTTTTTGGTCCCACTTTTGCTTACAAAATGCCGTCGGACACTCCGACTTCACAATTAGCTAAAAAGCGTAAGGAAAAGGACCGACACTCGCGGTCCGTGGTTTCGGCCGAAACCACGGTTAAGCCAACCGCGAGTGTCTCGGTTTCGGCTGAAAGAGTCCTCGGTTCTTCCTTCGGCCGAAAGCATACCTCCGACAGCCGAGGCCTCACACAGCATGGCTGAATCTGCTACTGAAATTTCTCCTGCTGTAGCAGGCACCCAGGATTTATCAGATACTATTCCTTTAGACATATCTACTCCTGCACGTGGAGCTGCTAGGCCCCCTGCATCCATGTCTATCAAGGCTTTTTCTAGGGCTAAAGCAGCTAAATCTTCTAAGGCCTTGCCTGCTAAAACCCCCTCACACAGGCCTAGCTCTAGTTCCCAAATGCTCAGCCTGGCAGAGGATCTCATTTCTTTGATCAAGGGATCCCAACCTCACCCTGACAGGGCCTCTCCTCCCCCTCCCGAGAAGAGGCCTAGAGCAGAGCCCCCTGAGCCAGTTTCTACAGATTATTCCTCTGATGATTTAGAAAACTCAAATCCTCCAGAAGGCCCTTATTCTCCATATGAGGACTCTGACGCAGAAGACTCCATTCCTTCTGCCTCTCCTCCTGAGGAATTTTCTTTTGGGGAAACCTTGCATGCTATGAGAGAGCAATTTCAGTGGCAGGGCCAGGATTTTTCAGATTCTAGGAAAAGGCTAAGGACCTTTTTACATTTTGCCACAGCATAGGCCTTTAGCCATTCCTCCAGTACTAACAGTTGTGGATGATGCATTTAATGATGCTTGTACTGCCCCTGACTCTCTTCCCCCGGCCCCTGCTAAGCCCGACAGATACTACAGGGTCCCGGACACACATTATCACTTGTATAAGGCTCCTATTGCAGATCCTGAAACTATTTCACAGGGCCCCAAAGCTGTAGCAACTGCCTTTGCCAAAAACCCCCTCCCCTCTGAAAGAGAATCTAGAGCATTAGAGAGATGGGGTAAAAAAGTTTATACTTATGCTACTCTTTCGGCTAGGGCCTTAAACTGTCAATTCCACATGATTCAGTATCAGGAATTTTTGTTAGATCAGCTAAATAAAAAACTATCCTCTCCTGAATCTATAGACCGTAAGTCCCTTCAGGATTTGGTACATAACACTCAGCAGGTCTGTAATCATTCCTTAAAATGCGGCTATGATGCACTGGAGGCTTCCTTTAGATCAGCTATGACTGGTACAGTGATCAGAAGGCATGCATGGTTAAAAGAGCAATCCTTACCAGACCATGTAAAGTCAAAGCTCCTAGATGCTCCCATGGAGAAACACAGTTTGTTTGGCTTCCCTGCACAGCAAGTGTTAAAGAAGGTGGAAGAAAAAGCAAAATCTGTCCAAACAGTCAAGGATTTCTTACAGGTCCAGCCTCCGAGGTTTAGTAGAAATTGGCCTTCAAAGAATTGGTCCTTTCCAGACACCACCAGAGCACAGAGAGGCAGAAATAGGCGCCCAAGAGGCAGAGGTCAATCCAGAGGTGCCTACAGGGGACATCAGTGGCAGCCTAACAACCAGAGAAGTACTGCCACAGATCCAGCTACTACCACTTCCACAGGACAGTCACAGTGACTTGGCTCCGATACCGCCTACCAGGAAACAACTGGAAGCACCCTTAGGCGGAAAGCTAGCCTTATTTTCAGTAAACTGGCATTACATTACAGGAGACAAATGGATTTTACAGACAATAGACAAAGGTTACAGGTTTCACTTCCATACTCTACCAAGGAAGAGAGGAATGCCAAACCTACCACCAAACCAAAAAACAAACGCTCTAGGACAAATCAACCACTTACTAAGGATGAGAGCTATAGAAAAGGTACCGTCTATGGAACAAGGACAAGGATTTTATTCCAGACTCTTCCTGGTGCCAAGAAAAGAAAACCAATGGAGACCTATTCTCGACCTGTCCGCTCTGAACACATATCTCATTGTTCCAAAATTCAAAATGCTGACCCGACAGCAACTTCTTCCCATGCTGGGCAAGGAGTCTTGGCTGGTGACTCTAGATCTCAAGGAGGCATACCTGCACGTCCCTATACGACCAGATTGCAGAAGATACCTCAGATTTCTTGCAGGATCAGAGCATTATCAATTCTCAGCATTGCCCTTTGGCTTATCTACTGCGCCCAGAGTATTCACGAAATGCCTGGCATCAGTAATTGCTCATTGCAGGCTTCAGGGAATTCAAATTTATCCATACCTGGACGACTGCCTGATACAAGCGGACAACAAGATCAAATTAACAAAAGATTTGGAAAAGGTTATTCACCTATTGCAAGCCCTGGGATACACAGTCAACATAAAAAAGTCAAGGCTGATACCATCCCAAAGGATAACATTCTTGGGTGCAGAACTGGACACATCAAATCAAATGGCATTTCTCACAGCAGAAAAGCAAAAGCAACTACCACTCTATTTCATGGCATTAACAACGCAGAACCAGCTTACAGCAAGGAAAGTCCTGCAAGCCCTGGGTTACATGGCATCCTGCATAATATTGATTCCACATGCCAGACTACATATGAGGAAGTTGCAATGGTACCTAAGGAATTTATGGTCTCAGCACAAGCACAGCCTAGAAACCCAAATTCCAATAATTCCATGCCTGAAGCAAGAATTCCTGTGGTGGGCTCAGGCCTGTCAATTGAACAAAGGACTGCCTTTCCACAGCCCTCACCCAAGCCAGACTATCACCACGGACGCCTCAGACCTCGGTTGGGGGGCGCACATGGTAGACAAGTGTATACAAGGCCTATGGACACAAGACCAGCTGAACCTACACATAAATCAAAGAGAGATGCTGGCAGTGAAACAGGCAATTCAGACATTCAGACAGTTTCTTCAACAAGGCCATTTGCTGATAAGGACGGACAACACCACAGTTATGTGGTATATCAACAAGCAGGGAGGCACACATTCATATCCTCTATGCCGGATGGCAATGGACCTGTGGAATGTGGCCCTGAACCTCAACATTCAGCTCCAGGCCATATTTGTGCCAGGAAAAGAAAATATACTAGCAGACACCTTAAGCAGAACTACCACGGATGCCCACGAATGGATCCTGCATCCAGACATCTTCAAATCCATTACAAAGAAATGGGGGCTACCAGAAATAGACCTGTTCGCATCCCCACACAACCACCAATTGAGAAAATTCTGCACAAGGACATACCACCCACTTGCTTGGAAGGTGGACTCCCTATCCTTCAGTTGGGAAAACCTAACAGCATATGCATTCCCACCTCTTCCTTTGATGCACAAAGTGCTACTGAAGATCAAAGAAGATCACCCAAGGATCATCCTGATAGCTCCAGACTGGCCGAGGCAGCATTGGTACTAGGGTTGCCAGGTTTCTTTGCGGCTAAAACTGGACTAAAGTCACGCCCCTCGCATCACACAACTCCACCCATTCCCACCCCCTCTCCCGCCCATGCCCCACCTATTTTGTGACATCACAGTGACATCAGCTGATGGGACCACCCACTTTGATGACTTAAGCCGTACTTAAAGGGGAGAAAAGAACACAGGCGGCACTAGTTGCACTGCTAGGCTGCTGCAGATGTAAGTACCAGTATTGATGAAAAGTGTCAATATGGTGCATTTTTCTCCAGTTATTTATTTTCTATGTTCCTAAACCTAATTATGGATGATCCATGGAGATAAAAGGTCAAGAGCTAGCAGCCTGTGCACATGGTGGTAAATCTGATTAAAAAAATCCAAAAAAAATGTAAGCAGTTATCTTTGCTATTAAAAAATTGTAAGTTTTGATTTACCCCATAAGATCGTTGAAGTCAATGACATCACTTTACTGCTCATTCAGAAATGATGATCTTAACATTCCCTTGCATTTTGAAAGTTCTGTCAAATACTGTTTGTACTGGGGCGTGGGCAGGTACTCAGT
This sequence comes from Protopterus annectens, assembly GCF_019279795.1. Taxonomy (NCBI): domain Eukaryota; kingdom Metazoa; phylum Chordata; order Ceratodontiformes; family Protopteridae; genus Protopterus; species Protopterus annectens. The sequence continues at coordinate 1,884,878,791 of NC_056726.1, forward strand.
TGTTCAGATGTAACATATTTTCCGTTTCGTACTTCGGATTAGGAAGTTTCAGTCCTTGGCTGCGCCTGTATTGGGTGGGGGTCAATTGAGCTAAGTGTTACTGCCCCTAGTGTGATATTTCAGATGCTAGTACTTAAGATCTTGTACTGGGTCCAACTGACCTCCCACTCTTTTTCTTTACATGTCACATATGCAAAAAATGGGATAAAGGGGTTGTGGATGAATGGATTTCTAACAGGTGACATGTTTTATGTTACTTTCAAAGTATACGTCATAATCTCAGAAAAGCACACATACTTTAAAGAGTTTCATTAATGTTTTTCTATATCACGCCAAAGTTGCAGGTTAAAACAGGTAACTTCCTACAACAATGCGCTCTAATACAAGTTTACGAAGATGCAGACTGGACCGCTATGCAGTTGTAAAATGGCAATAAGACTGAATGAAATATGACTCAAGCCTCTAGATCTAAGAAAGATGCACGAGGAAAAGAAATCACATGCAGCTAGCACACATGCCATTTTCTGAACATGGCAAAGAGATAGTTTTATTTTTCAATGTGGTCCCTTGCGACAGAATCAAGTGAAAGCAAAATAATATTGGGTAACTGCAAGTGCCCAAAAAGCAAGACGCACAATTTCTTTCATGGAGTACGGTTCAACATAGTAGATGAGGATAATACAAATCAGGCGTGTTAATTGCTAGCAGTATTACACTGCATGGTGAAGTTCTAAAATCAGTCTGAGTGTACTACAATGCAACACTGGGCAATGTTGGCAGAGTGCTTAAGCATTTTAAATCTTGCTATAAGATTTCTATTGTCACTGCTTGGTAGTTGGTAGGATAATGATAGCTAAAGAAATACCGTTTTCCCACCGTGGAGTACTGCCTTCCAGTGATATCTCTACAATCCGTATAGCAGAAAATAAAATTTGACCATTTGTATTACATCACTGCCACTTAAGTTAATGTATGTACTGTCTAAACTATGTAGCTACCAGGAATACTGAAGTTAAAAGCATTTCATTGTTGTGTAGTAGCTAGTAGTGTATCGTACCGCACCCGTTTGAGCTGGATACATTTACTTTCTCCTCTCCTCTGGCGGCACAAAAAAAAACGGACTTCATGAGTTTAAATTTTTTAACTGGACAATTTGTCTGAAAACCGGACAGTTCGGTCAAAAACCGGACAGCTGGCAACCCTAATTGGTACCCGCTACTGAGGAGTATGTCTCGGGCACACGCATGGCCTCTACCTCTAGTTCCTTTACTGCTAACACAGAACAACTTCAAGATCCTGCATCCAAACTTGAAAACACTGCAGCTAGCTGCTTGGAATCTTACATAAAACAAAATAACCCAGATTTATCTCAGAGGGTTAAAGACATTATCCTGGAGGCTCGCAGACCCTCCACAAGGAAAACTTATTCAGCAAAATGGAAAAGATACCTCCATTTGGAGTGCAGCAAAAGGAGAAAATGTATCATTGGCAAACATAGCTAACATCCTGAAATATTTAGCAGAACTTTTCCACAATGGCCTGTCTTACTCCTCCATTAAGATTCATGCATCAGCAATTTCAGCAGAATACAACATGGATCCTCCAGTCTTCTCTCATCCTCTACTCAGGCAGTTTCTAAGAGGAATTAAAAATGTAAAGCCTCCAAGGAAGCCACCTTTGCCTACATGGGACCTGAACTTTGTGCTAGAAAAGTTAACACTTCCCCCTTTTCAACCAGCAGCAACAGCAGAATTACAGTTCTTATCTTGGAAAACTGCTTTCCTGCTTGCAATCACTTCAGCAAGAAGGGTTTCTGAATTACAGGCATTAATGGCAGTACAGCCCTTCCTTATCTTCCATCAGGTTAGAGTGTCCTTGAGAACAAACCCTACTTTTATGCCAAAGGTGGTCTCCAGGGTATCATTGAACCAAGCAATCCACCTACCAACATTCTTCCCCAACCCACAGAACAGGGGGGAAAGACTACTGCATACCTTGGATGTGCACAGGCAATTGCGCTACTACCTGGACAGAACCAAGAACAATAGAAAAACTGACCAGATTCTGGTAGCATGTGCAACAGGAATGGAAGGAAAAGCAATTTCAAAACAGACAATCTCAAAATGGATAGGAAATTGCATTAGATTTTTATTACTCTTCATGGAAAGACAACTCCAGAAAACATCAGACCTCACTCCACAAGGGCTACAGCCACTACTACTGCTTTCTTACGAGGAGTGGCTACCAAAGACATTTTAGAGGCTGCTACTTGGAGCTCCGTGCATACATTTGCCAAGCATTATAATCTACCTTTATACTCCAGATCCCGAGCAGGTTTTGCCACTGCTGTTTTGCAAGGGATCTTAACTACACCATAATCTTCTTAGTGCCTCCTCCCCCAGTTTGGCTATGGTATTCTACCCATATGTTAGGACTGCAGATGCATCCTTGAAGGACATAGTACAGTTTTGTACCTACCATAAATGTAGATGTCCGAGAGGTATGCATCTGCAGTCAGGATTACCCACCCTCCTTCCCCTCTGTGGTACTCCTAGGGTATTTGCCCATCTTGTAGCTGGCTGGGAATCTATTATGGTGTATTTGTTTGTATATATGTATATACATGTTTATTTTTGTTTGCTCTCTACTGTTTGGAATCATTTGCATTTATCCAAATTTAGCCTTCCTAGAGGGCACCTGGCATCTGGGGCAAGAAACACTGAGGAAAATGGCGTCGGCTGATGCCTTTATACCCAATTGACAGCAGCTATGACGTCTGGTGAAGTGCGACATCAGCCGAGGCCAGACCCAGACTTTGGAATCCGGCCGACCGAGGGGCTGCCTGAGGCAGGACAACCCATATGTTAGGACTGCAGATGCATACCTCTCGGACATCTACATTTATGGTAGGTACAAAACTGTACTTTCCCATGACTGCCAGGCATCCTTCCCTTTCCTGTATGTCAGATCATTGTGGCCCATCACAAACCTTCAGATAGGAAACTGTATCAAATTAAATGGGAAAAATTTGCAAGTTGGGCTTTCATAAATTAACTTGATCCTTATACAGTCACTGTTCATAAGGTTTTGGATTTTTTAGCAAACCTTTATCAGTCTGGTTCTTTTACCTCAACAATTAAAGTCCATATAGTGGCAGTCTTGAAGTTCCATATGGGGTTTGATGGGTCATCCCTATGTCACACGAACTTTGTAAAGCCTTTTTAGAGAGAGCCCTAATGTTAAGATCTCCTTTTAAAGAACCCATTCCTCCGTGGGATCTAACAATAGATGTTCTTCGTGTTTCACTGTTGGCAGTAATCACATTTGGGTTATCCCTGCCAGGGTAACCCACGGCCAGCCCGAATACCAGAGGCTTAGTATTTCTGCGTCGGTTGCTGTTGCTTCAGGACTGACGTCAGATTGTCAGTAGTATAAAGTAAGGCAGCCGACGCCGTTAAACCAGTCTTTCTTGCCGAGGAGCCCAAAGCAGAAGCAGTTCGCACGAGTGCTGGTTGGACGCTACCAGAGTTTCATCTTCCGAATTGAAGCTGAAGTCTTCTAAAGCTAAGTACCCTGTTGGGGATCCTTTTTTCTTGCTCTAACCGATGTCAGAAAAAGTTAGCAATTGTCTCGCCTGTTGAAAGCAAATACCGCACCAAAACTTTCATTCTTACTGCATCACTTGCTTAGGCCCAGACCAAGATGTCCCTCGCTGTCGCTTTTGTGCTTTAACTCCAGAACTGTACATTGTCTGGCCCTTATTGTAGTTAGATATTTTCGCTTACAATTCTCGAATTCCGATATGGCTTTGGTAAGCCTTCTGACAGCAGATCTTCCAAAAAAATGTAACGATAAAGACAGACAGAATCCCACATATCCAAGCCTACTGACGATACTTCCATTAAGCTAGTCGTCAGTTCTCTGGTCCTCAGTGAGGCACTTTCGCAGCCCCTGATGCCCACTTCTGTGGATTCCCCGGCCACTACTGAGAAACTTTTGGAGTCCGATATGCCGAAATACTTTTCTTCGACTAAGGATCCTGCGGTTGTCCCTACCTTGGATTGGCACAGAGTCGCTGAGCAGGCACAGGCTTCCGAGGAATTACTTTGACTACCGATTCTTGACACACACTGACTTTTTTCGCATCTGCAATTGTTTTTGTAAACTACCGAGTTTCTAAGGCCCAGTCTACAAACCACACCCAAGAAACCAACGGCCCAATGTCAGGAACCTGCTTCCTTGCTTTAGTCTCAAATGCTTAAAATGGCGGAAGACCTTATCATGCTGATCAGGGGAAGCCAAGCTACCCCTTCCAAAAGAGAGAGAGATCTGTCCCCAGTAATTTTATCTGAGCAGGAGTCTGACTCTGATGCATCTAAATATGAAGACTTACAACCCCTCTCTGCTTATAAGGATTCTGATGCAGAGGAATCCATTCCTTCAGCCTCTCCACCTGAAGACTTTTCCTGTGGGGAAACCCTTCATACCTTAAGGGAGCATTTCCAGTGGGAATGTCAGGACTACCCTCAGTCTAAAAAGAGACTCGAGAATTCTTAGATCTTCCACATCCCAGGCCCCTGGCCATTGCCCCTGTCCTGGATGTTGTGGATGATATTTTCCTGGAGTCCAGTTAAACTCCTGACACCCTCCCTCCTGCTCCCAAAAAACCTGACTGGTATTAGAGTTCCTGGCTCACACAAATTTCTTTTCAAAAATCATACTGCTGACCCTGATATTTCTCAAGGGCCTAAAGGAATTAAAGCAACTTCTGCTAAGAATCCCAACCCCTCAGATAGGGATTCTCGAGGACTAGACAGATGGGGTAAAAAAGTATATACCGCTGCTACTCTTGCTATCTGAGCACTAAATTGTCAGTTCCACATGCTAAAATTTCAGCAACATACCATGGAACTCCTTAAACAAAAAGTATCTTCCTTTCCTGCTTGTACAGAAAATAGTTACGAGAGTTAATGCATTCTGCAAGTGAAGTGACTAAGCACACCTTACACTCTGGTTTTGACACCCTAGCTTCTTGCGGGGCAGCAGTCACCGGTTCTGTACTTAGAAGGCATGCTTGGCTTAAGGAACAGCCTTGCCAGACCATGTCATATCTAAGTTATTGGATGCACCCTTGCACAAAGACAACTTATTTGGCACCAAGGCAGAGGAAATCTTAAAAAACATGGAAGAAAAAGCTAAATCTTTGCAGACAGTTAAGGATTCCTACAGGCCCAGCCACCCAGGTAAGAACTCACAATGACTCCCCTCCCACACCTCCTCCCTCTGCCCACCTGCACTTGCCCCTAGGAGGAAAACTCCTTCCACGCAAGCACCTGGGCCACCATTACCAACTTCTGCTGGGTCCTCAACATATTGTCCCAGGGATACAGATTTTCTTTCCACTCTCTCCCAATCCCGAAAAGGTTCCCAGATCTTTCTCCAAACCAGTAGGCAGAGGCAAAAAAGCAAGTCCTTTCCTAGCTCTCTGAGTGCAATAGAGCATGTTCCTGCAGAACCGATAGGCCAAGGTTTCTACTCCAGACTTTCCTTGTACCCAGAAAAGGGACACCTGGAGTCCCATCCTCGATCTATCCATTCTAAACACCTTCCTGGTGATAACAAATTTCCGAGTGCTCATCCTCCATCAACTGCTACCTATGCTGTCCAAGAATGCTTGGCTAGCCACCCTAGACCTAAAAGAGGCCTACCTCCACTTTCCTATCAGGGAATCATGCAGGAAATATCTATGTTTCAGGGATGGATCTCTGCACTTTCAGTTCTCTTCACTTCCCTTTGGCTTATCTACAGCTCCCAGAGTTTTCACAAAATGTCTGGCTCTCGCCATTGCCTTTTGCAGACAAAGGAATATCCAAATTTACCCATACTTAGTGACTGCCTAATTCAGGCAGACAGTCAGGAGTAGCAGCTCAAGCACCCTGGCCTTTGTAAAGTTCCTACTGACTCCCTAGGGTACACTCTCAACGAAAAGAAATCCAAACTAGTACCCTCCTAAAGGGTTATATTCCTGGGAGCAAGCCTGGACACACCATCCCAGATGGTATTCCTTACACCAGAAAAGCAAACTTACCCGACAGTCTGCTTCTGTCAACTAGCCACCAGACCCCAGTTATCTGTAAGGAAAAATCCTGCAATTTCTGGGGTTCATGGCATCTTGCTTTCTACTCCTTCCATATGCCAGACTGCATGTAAGAAAACTTCAGTGGTACCTAAAAGCCTTTGGTGTCAACATCCTCAAGACCTGGAAACTCTTACGCTAATGATACTGTGCCTAAGGAAGGATTTTCTTTGGTGGGCAGCAGCATGCTGCCACAACAAGGGGCTACCTTTATCACCAACCCCTCCGCCCAAATCCTCAACACAGACGCATCAGACTATGCATGGGGTGCACACCTGGACAAGCAGGTACATACAGGGCCAATGTAGCCCACAGCAAGTCTATCTGCACATCAGCCAAAAAGAGATGTTAGCTGTCCAGCACGCACTTACAGCTTTCAGGCCCCTTCTCTCCCCAGGGGCTCTCCTGATCAAAACAGACATCACTGTGATGTGGTACATCAACAAGCAGGGAGGGACTCGCTCCTACCCTCTATGCAGGCTGGCCTTGACCCTTTGACATACAGCCTCTGCCATGTAACTCCACCTGTTAGCACAATTCCTGCCAGGCTCTCTAAACTGTCTGGCAGACAACTTAAGCAGAAATCTTCTGGACCTACATCAATGGCAGTTCGACCAAAGAACCTTCACCCTAATAACTCAGAAATGGGGTACCCCAAAGGTCGACCTCTTTGCTTCCCACACCAGCCATCAGCTCAGCAAGTTCTGCACCATGGAGCCTCACTGCATGGCCTGGAAAGTGGATGCCCTATCCTTCCCCTGGGTCAACCTCTCAGTCTATGCATTTCCCCCTCTACCTCTCATTACCAGGGTACTGCTCAAAATAAGGGAGGAAAAAACAAGGGCAATTCTGATTGCTCCATACTGGCCTTGCCAGCACTGGTACCCACTGCTGCGCAGCCTGCCCCCGCTGCCACCATAGCATCTCCCTCCTGACCCAAACGGAAGGAGAATTCATGCATCCCTAATTGCAGACCCTCAATTTGGCAGCCTGGCTTATTCCCTAACCACTGAACAATCTGCCAATCTCAGTAAACAGGTTCTAGATGTTATACATGAGGCTAGATGCTCTAGCACTAGAAAATATTATGCTGACAAATGGAAAAGGTTCTGCACCTGGATTCAGGCTAAGGGAGCCGATATGGCACAGCCCTCCCTCCCTACCACTCATCCTGGATTTGCCTAGCTGACCTGCTGCACAGTGGTCTCTCCTTTTCCTCGATTAAAATTCATGCCACTGCTATCTCTGCTCATTTCAACGTTGAGCAACCCCCATTTCTCTCACCCTTTGATAAAACAGTTCCTAAGAGGGGCTAACAACTTGAGGCCACCCAGACCACCACCTACCCCAGCTTGGGAACTAAACTTTGTGTTGGAAAAGCTCACCCTGCTCCCCTTTGAACCAGCATCTTCAGCAGTTAAACTTTCTCTCCTGGAAGATAGCCTGGCTTCTGGCCATCACTTCAGCCAGAAGAGTCTTCAAGCTACAAGCACTCATGGCAGTAGAGCCCTTTATCATATTCCATGCTGACAGGGTGTTCCTCAGGACTAACCCATTCTTCATGCCCAAAGTGGTGTCCAATGTGGCTCTCATCCAATCCATTAATTTGCCTATCTTTTTTCCTAACCCACAAAGCAAGGGGGAAAGGATGCAGTGTGCTACCCATTTGGAAATGGTTTGTTTGGAGATGGCTTTTCCCTCTGGCCCTGCAGCAAAGCTGATCAGCAATTGATCAGTCTTTCTGAATGATTTAGTCCTGTCTAGATAGAATCTGAGCTGTCTGTGCACATCTACAGAGTGCATGATCCTTTTCCCCCTTGTTGTAAGCAACACGGGAAACCTCCCGCTAAGGGTGTCAGGACTCGCTCTACCAGAGCAGCCTCCACCACTGCAGCTTTCCTCAGAGGAGTCCCCACCAGGGACATCCTGGAGGCTACCACATGGACATCTGTTCACACATTCACCAAGCATTACCACCTGCCAATCTTCTCCAAATCTAGGGCAGGCTGTACCACTGCAGTCTTGCAGGCCATCCTAGCCAGCCCCTAGTCTCCTTGACTGCTTCCACCCTTTTCCTCAGATTTGGGAATCAACCCAAATGTGATGACTTCAACAGTGAAACACAAAGAACATTGTGCAGTTGTGTGCACTTACCATAAATGATGTTTGTATTCCTGGTTTCCCTCCCTTCTTCCCACTCTTCTTCTCTCACTCTCTCCTTACAAGGAACCTTTTGGTATTTACTTTCTACAGGTGGGGTTCGTCCACCATATCCTGGCTTCCACTTGGGGGCTCCTGACAGGGCAAGAAAAACTGATGTAATGGTGTCGGCTGCCTTACTTTATACTACTGACAACCTGATATCAGCCCTGAAGTGACAGCAACCGATGCAGAAATACTAAACCTCTGGTATTCGGGCCGGCCGAGGGCTACCCTGGCAGGGATAAACCAAATGTGATGACTGCAACAGTGAATACATTCGAACATCTACATTTATGGCAAGTGTACACAACTGTACTTTCTTCAATCCCTTACTTTGTCACCTTTTAAGCCATCAGCTACTTGTGACTTAGTCACTAAAAATACGCTTTTCAAGATTTAACTATTACATCTGCCAGAAGAGTATCTCAACTTCAGGCATTGATTATATTTCACAAAGACAGGGTCTCCCTTAGGACTAATCCATCCATTTTACCAAAAGTAGTTTCAGAATCTAATATCAGTCTGACACTTCAGCTACCGGTCTTTTTCCGTAATTTTTCCAATAAAGGAGAGTACTCTCTTCATTTATTAGTTGTCCACAGACAGCTACATTTTTATCTGCATAGAACAAAAGGTTTCAGAAAATCTGATCAATTGTCTGTTGCTTTTCATCTCTTAATGTAATCCACTTTCAAAGGTTACCCTGGCAAAATGGCTTAGAGACTATTACATTTATTTGTCAGTTGAAAGGGCTCCACCTTTCATGCCCACTAAAGGCCCATTCAGCTAGAGCGGTGGCAACTTCTGTAGATGTTCGTGTTACACTGCTGCAGTCATTACACTTGGGTTATCCTGCCGTCGGGCGGTCCTGCAGTCGGCCAGAGTTCCAAAGTCTTGGTCCGGCGTCGGTTGCTGTTGCTTATTCCCTGACATCAGTGTACCAGGGGTATATAAGATGCAGCTGACACCAATTTCTTCAGTCTTTCTTGCCGCGCAGTGCCCGAAGCAGAAGCAGTTCGCAAGTGCCGGTCGGCCGACTCCTGAGATTTTCGAAGTCGAATTTCAGATCCAAAGTCTTCAATAAAGCTAAGTACCCCATTGGGGAAACTTTTTTCTTGCCTCAGACCGATGTCAGAAAAAGTTAATAATTGTATTTCTTGTGGGAAGCAAATACCTCATAAGGACTTCCACTCTTACTGTATTCCATGCCTAGGCCCTGATCATGACGTCACTAGTTGTTGGTTTTGTGCTAGATTTAACAAACGCACTATAAAAAGACGTTTTGATTTTGCTTTGCACTACTTTGGCCGAAGGTTCAATTGTACTATGCCGTCGGATCAACCGACAACCGCAATTCCGAAAAAAACGCAAAGACAAGGATAGACAGGCATCCAAGGTCCAAAACCAACGATGAAACCTCTTCTAGGCCAGTCGCTGGTTTGACAGTTCTCAGTGAGGTGCTTTCGCAGCCCCTGACACCCACTACCTCAGAGCCACAGGCCGCCTCCGACTCCCACGTGGAGACAACTAGGCCTCTGGAAACCCAAGGTATTTGGGCGTATGGAAACTAATTCCTCAAATGGGTCTGGAGCCGCTGAGCAGGCATCGGCTTCTGAGGGTGTTTTCAGACCTTCACAACTTGCCATTAAAGTAACAGCCAAGACAAAAGTACCATTAAAGACAAAGAAGCAAGTACAGCATTCTCCTGGACAGTCCTCCATGCCTAAGAAACAGATGCTTAAAATGGCTGAAGACCTCATTACTCTAGTCAGGGGTTCCCATCCCCCTCCTGAGAAAAGGCCTAGGCAGGATACAGACTATGATTCCTCTGATCAGGTTTCCATTTCCTCTGATTCCTCTTCAGACCAGAGATACTCTCTAACCCCCTATTGAGGACTCTGATGCTGAAGAATCTATCCCTTCAGCCTCTCCTCCTGTGGATTATTCTTTTGGGGAAACTTTACATACCATGAGGGAGCATTTCCATTGGGAAAGTCTGCATTATTCAGAATGCAAGAAAAGGCTCAGGGATTTCCTTTTATTGCCTCAGCACAGGCCCCTGGCTATTCCACAATATTTAGCACAGGCGGATGATGTGTTCTCTGAATCCAGCTTATCTCCTGATTCTTTGTCCCCTGCACCAGCCAAGCCAGATAGGTATTATAGAGTCCCTGACTCTCACAAGTTTCTTTATAAAAACCCTTCTGCTGATCCAGAAACTATTTCCCAGGGTCCAAAAGGGGTTAAGGCTTCCATTGCAAAAAAATCCAGTACCCTCTGACAGATTCCAGAGCTTTGGATAGATGGGGGAAGAAAGTTTACCCTTCTGCAACTTTAGCAGTAAGGGCTTTAAATTGCCAGTTTCACATGCTTAAGTACCAACAATATTTAATGGCTCAGTTAAAACGGAAAATGTTTGCAAGCTCAGAAGCTCCTGACTGTAAAGAAATGCAGGATTTATTGCATGCAGTTGAACAGGTGGGAAAACGTACTCTGCAATGTGGTTTTGATTCTTTAGAGGCCTCTTGTAGAGCCGCAGTTACAAGTTCTGTGATTCGAAGACATGCTTGGTTAAAAGAACAGAGTTTACCTGATCATGTTAAGGCAAAATTATTGGATGCTCCTTTACAGCATGATAACTTGTTTGGTGTTGAGGCAGAAGAGGTGTTAAAGAAAATGGAGGGTAAGGCGAAATCTATGCAAACAGTCAAGGATTTCTTACAGGTACAGCCACCTCGATTTAGCAGAAATTGGCCAACAAAGAATTTGTCCTTTCCAGTGTCAGGCTACAGAGAGGCGGATGCAGACGCCCAAGAGGCAGATCTCAACCCCAAGGCTCTAACAGACAACAGTGGGGCACCTCAACCCCAAAAGGAGGTGAGGACAAGTCTCAACCTTTCAGGAAACAGTCCCAATGACTTCCCCCTTCGTACGCCAAGCACTTCCCTTTTGGCAGCCCCCTTAGGGGGGAAAACTAGCACTTTTTTCTCAAAACTGGCAAACAATCACCCAAGACAAATGGGTTCTGAATATTGTGTCTCAAGGTTACAGGTTCCACTTTCATACTTTACCAAGGCTAAAAGGAATGCCAGACCTGCCACAGAATCAGTGGGCAGAGGCACAAAAACAAATTACAGCCCTCATGGACATGAGAGCTATTCAAAAAGTACCACAACAGGAACAAGGACAAGGATTTTACTCAAGACTCTTTCTGGTCCCCAGAACGGACAAGACCTGGAGGCCCATACTAGACCTTTCAATTCTAAATACTTACCTGGATATTCCGAAATTCAAAATGTTGACATTACAGCCGCTCCTACACATACTGGGCAAGAAGGCTTGGCTTGTTACCCTGGACCTCAAAGAGGCATACCTGCATGTCCCTATCAGATAAAATTGCAGAAGATACCTCAGAGTCAAAGCTGGTGCAATGCAGTACCAATTCTCTGCACTGCCCTTTGGCTTATCTAATGTGCCCAGGGTCTTTACAAAATGCCTGGCGCCAGTAATTGCATTTTGCAATTTTGCAGACAAAAAGGAATTCAAATATATCCATACCTGGACGACTGCCTCATTCAAGCAGAGACCAACGACATTCTTCTACAGCATCTGGCATTTGTAAAAAGGTTGCTAATTTCTCTAAGGTACACAGTAAACAAAAAGAAGTCAAAACTAGTGCCCTCACAACAGATTATATTCCTGGGTGCCAGCTTAAATACAGTTGCCCAGATGGCTTATCTCACACCAGACAAACCAATTCAATTAACTCAATATTTTCAATTACTGGCAAAAAACTCCCATCTCCCTGCAAGAAAAATTCTGCAGGCCCTGGGATTCATGGCATCCTCCATACTACTAATACCATATGCCAGACTGCATATGAGGAAGTTACAATGGTACCTAAAAAGTGTTTGGACTCAACACTCTCACAGTTTAGAAGCAGTAATACCAATGATTCCTTGCCTACAACAGGAGTTTCGATGGTGGGCACAGGCATGTCACCTAAACAAGGGTCAGCCTTTTACCCTTCCCACAGTCAGGCAGACTCTAACAGATGCTTCGGATTACGCCTGGGGAGCACACATGGCAGGAAAATGCATTCAGGGCAAGTGGACCACAGACCAGATGCGTCTTCACATCAATCAAAAAGAGATGTTGGCTGTTCAGAATGCCCTAACAGCTTTCAAGGACCTTCTGCATCCAGGACAATTATTATTAAAGACAGACAACACCACAGTAATGTGGTACATAAACAAGTAAGGGGCACTTATTTTTATCCCCTATGCAGGCAAGCCATGACCTTGTGGAACACAGCTCTAACGTATCAAGTTCATCTGCAAGCACAATTCCTGCCAGGAAAGAAAAATACTCTGGCAGACTATCTAAGCAGAAATATCATGGACCCTCACGAATGGAAATTGAATCCACAAATCTTTAGCATGGTAACGCAAAAATGGGGATGCCCAGACAAAGATCTTTTTGCCTCCCCACTGAATTACCAACTACAAAAATTCTGCACAAGGACTTATCACACACAAGCATGGAAAGTGGATGCTCTCTCGTTCAGCTGGAAAAGCCTAAAAGTTTATGCCTTCCCACCACTGCCTCTCCTTTCAAAGGTACTCCTAAAAGCCAGACAAGAAAAACCACAGATGATCCTGATTACTCCAGACTGGCCACGCCAGCACTGGTACCCAATCTTAAAGAACTTAGCTCAAGGCCCACTGTGGATTTTGCCTCAAATTCCACACCACCTGACTCAGCAAAACAATCAGATCCTGCACGGTCAGCTCAAAACCCTAAACCTGGCTGCATGGCAGATTCATTAGTCAAACAGGCAACACCTCTCTCTAAAGCTGTTATGGATGTCATTTTGGAGGCCAGGAGGCCTAGCACCAGGAAAGCTTACTCAGAAAAATGGAAGTGATTCGATTCTGTGCCTGGAACCAGGCTCAAAGCCTTGACCCTCTTGTCCCAAACATTCCTCAGATTTTACAATACTTAACTGAGATGCTGGACAAAGGCCTATCCTTCTCATCAATTAAGATCCACACCTCTGCCATTTCAGCACATTACAACACGGATCCTCCTTTATTCTCTCATCCCTTGCTAAAGCAGTACCTGAGAGGGGCTAAAAACATAAGACCGCCCCGGAGAGCACCAACTTGGGACCTCAGTTTCGTTTTGGAAAAACTGACCCTGCCACTTTTTGAGCCAGCCAATACAGCCGATCTAAAATTTTTGTCATGGAAAACAGCTCTGCTCCTGGCAGTAACTTCAGCACGAAGAGTCTCAGAGCTACAGGCATTAATGGCAGTGGAACCTTTTATAATTTTTCATCAGGACAGGGTTTCTTTAAGAACAAACCCTACCTTTATGCCAAAGGTGGTATCTAGTGTGGCTCTTAACCAAACCATCCATTTGCCAACTTTTTATCCAAACCCCCAGAATAAAGGGGAGAAACTTCTGCAATCTTTGGACATACACAGGCAGCTACGCTTCTACTTGGACAAAACAAAAGCTTTCAGGAAAACTGAGCAACTTGTTTGTAGCATATGCTGCAGGATCACAGGGCAAGGCTAGACTGTATCCAAATGGATAGGACACTGTATTCGTTACTGCTACACACAGCATGGAAAATCAGTCCCTAATAACATTAGGCCACATTACACGAGGGCAACAGCCACCTCAACAGCCTTTCTCAGATGAGTACCAACCTAGGAAATTTTGGAGGCTGCAACTTGGAGTTCAGTGCACACCTTTACCAAGCATTACCACTTGCCTCTTTACTCTAAATCCAGAGCAGGGTTTGCCACTGCAGTTCTGCAGGGGCTCGTAGTCAATCCTAACTCTTTATAGACCAGCCACCCAACCTTAGCTTTGGGATTCTACCCAAGTGTAATGACTGCAGCAGTGTAACACGATGAACATAGTACAGTTTTGTACCTACCATAAATGTAGATGTTCGAGTGTTCACACTGCTGCAGTCCAGGTTACCCTCCCTCCATCCTCTCTGAACTAGCTGGACTTATCTATACCTTTCTATCCTATACAACCTTTGTGGTGTATTTGCTTGTATCTGAAGGTATTGTTTTTATTTTATATGTATATTTTTTATTCGCAATATGTATTGCCTACCTACTTGGGGGCACCTGACATTTGGGGCAAGAAAAACTGAAGAAAATGGCGTCGGATGCATCTTGTATACCCCTGGCGCACTGACGTCAGGGAAGAAGCGACAGCAACTGATGCCGGACCAAGACTTTGGAACTCTGGTCAACTGAAGGACCGCCTGATGGCAGGATAAACCCAAGTGTGATGACTGCAGCAGTGTGAACACTCTAACATCTACATTTATGGTAGGTACAAAACTGTACTTTTTTCATGCCAGAGTCACTTTAGATGACATTTGTACACCAGCTATCTGGTCTTCTCCTCATACCTTTATCACTTATACAAACTGAATCAGGTCTCGGGATGGGCATCATTCGGTTCAATGATGCTCAGAAATATTCTTCTGTGAGACCTCACAAGATTTAGGTAGCTGGGAACTCTGTCCCACAGTCAAGGATTACGTCAAGTTTGACATCATCAGAAAAGAAGTTATGGTTTACTATAATCCATCTGTGTTGTCTATCTTCACTAATCCTTGACAATCCCCTCCCTCCATCCCCAAGCCTGAGACTCTTAGTGGATCGAATTCTCCCAGGACTGGCTTTTGTACGTTTTTTATTTTTTATTTTTTTTTCCCCCTAACAGATTTTTTGTTTTCAAATGGATTGTACAGGTTATAGGTCACATTAAAGATAGGAAAAGTGTTGAAATGATTTATTGTGGTGTAATTTTTTGGGTCTAGGTCATTTAATCGACCTTCCATATGTTCGAACACCAGAAGTTTGAACGGGGAAGTTCGAAAATTGAAAATGTCGAAGCCACAGAAATACGAATTCTTTCCCAGGGAAAGAATTCGGTTGGCTGTTTCTGCGGCTTCAACATTTTCTCCACTGTGGTGCGAAAGTTACGGAACGGGGAAAGGTAAGTGTGCGAGTGTGACGGACGTTGGGGTTAGGGTGTGGGTAAGTGTGCGATAGTGACGGACTTTAGGGTGCGGGTAAGGTAAGTGTGCGATAGTGACTGACTTTAGGGTTAGGGTGCGGGTAAGGTAAGTGTGCGATAGTGACTAACCTTAGGGTTAGGGTTTGGGTTAAGGTTAGTGCATAGATAGTTGTGTATGTAAGGTTTAGTGTAGGTTTTTTATGTTTTTGGTGTGCTTGTGTTGTGTGTTTTTTGGAACAGCGAAATTTTTCCCTGGGAAAAAATTCGCTCTTCTGAAGTTTTGATGTTACCATATTTCGAACTTCCAAGTTCGAACATATGGTGTTCGAAATTTTAGAAGTTCGATTATGTGACATAGACCGTCATGTTTTTTTATATCACAAAAACCTGACATTGTAAGAGGTGTGTGTAAACCTTTTTATATCCACTGTATACCAACTCCGAGATTGCACTACAGTGAGGAAAGGCAAATTTTCCGATCTTCAGTGTACCACAATCTCACTATAACAGTTAGCTGAGCGGCATTCTCACTATAACAGTTAGCTGAGCGGCATTTTCGATGTAAAATGCCGTTCCATGAACTGTCTTTTCGTGGTTCTAATAGACCCGGAAATGAGCCGTTTGTTTCGGAGGGATGAAGCTGAGAATGAAGGATGGGGGAGGGGCATGGATGCCCTCTGCTTAATACTGAGGAAGTAGTGTTTTACATATTGGGTGTTGGGACCTTAAAAACACGTGCATGCACATGCACCCATCACATGCACATATGCACACAAACACAATACAGGCAGATTGTGGTAGAAACTATTGTATTGGAGGTATTCGGAGCTAACTGGTAGAGATGGGAAAAGGTATTGTGTAGGAAAAGCAGAACATTCATGTAGGGTAGTTGTGCCATAAACATGGACTGTCCCGTATACTTAAGATTCAGTTTTGTGTGATGTGCAGTGAACTTTGCTACGTGTGCACTGTTTAGGATCAATAATCTGTCTGTCTCCTCCCGAGTTTCACCTGTTTTTGTTGGATAATTTATGAGTTGAAAAAAAGTTTAAAAAGGAGAAAAATAAGTTTACCAAACCTAGAAGATGTCAGCGTGGGGTGCTGCTTCCTGTTAGGCTTGTGGTAGTTTCCTGTACTGATTATAGCATTGCAGCCTGTGCCTTAAACATGGTGGAACAAAAGTTATCTTAAGGATTTAACTTATTTTTAGCGGGTCTATATTATAACATCGAAGTGTCAAAACTTTGAATGTTATAACATCGAACCGGAAACCTCGAAGACTGACAGTATCGAAGCCGCAGAACATCAAATTCTTTCCCAGGGAAAGAATTTGGTGGGCCGTTTCCACGGCTTCGCTATTTCCTCCACTGTGGTGCGATCTCAGACTTGGTATATTTAAGTAAGGAGGGTGTAGAGGGCACAGCCCCCCACATTAGAAATAGTTTGTAGTGCTTGTGTGTTTCTTGTTTTTGTACTGGAACAGCGATCCCCCCCCCCCCCCCGGGAAAAAAATCGCTGTTCTCAGTCTTTGGGATTTTCAGCTTTCGTGGTTTTGGGTTCGTTGTTATAACATTTGAAGTTTTGACACTTTGATGGTATAATATAGACCCATTTTTAGCAAGCAGTATGAAACGTATGAACATTTTCTGTCTGGGTATAGTGGATAAGAGCAAGTTAAATTGTTAATAATATGTGACTTTGTCAACAGAGAATAAATATATAAAAAAAGCCAGTGTAAGAATTGGAATTGTAAGTGTATGAACAGTTAAACGTTTTTTGCATGCTTAATGGTTCAACGCACGTACTTTCTTCCATTTAGTGATATCGTAAATTAACAGTATTGAAATGCATTCCATATCCAGTAGGGTGCAACCTGGTAGATTGGGTGCTTCATTAAAATTGTGTACTTCATTGGCATACCTGAGCCAGTATGCTAAATATTTGGTTAACTACACTTTTCCCAAGATGCCTTGATGGGGAATGTTTGTAAATATCGACATTTTTCTAAGACTTTTAGGACCTTAGTAGTAGCATACATAGTTTATTCTGTAATTACTGCAAATTACTAAAAAAAAAAAAAAATTAATTTTTTTCTTAGATCTCGTTCTCGAAGTAGGCGATCCCACAAGAGCAGAAGTCACAGCAGCAAGAGTTCAAAAAGTGCATCCAAAAGCAGATCCCGATCCAGGTATGTGAGTGTCATTGTACTTGTTGCTGTTAGTGACATTTTCTTTGTTGGTCAGGGGGTGCTGCTGTTGAAGCTTTGTTGGTTAGGTTAGAGTAAAATTAAGTGGTGATGTCACTTAATGGAAAGTAATGTGCAGCATGCTAGAACCCAAGTTGTCAGTATTATTTTGTAATATTTGTCTTAATTTGATGTCCTGCTATATCACTATTGCAGTGTTCCTTACCTTTGGGATCTCCTGCCAGGGATAGCCCAACATCTGGCCAGTATACCAAAGCCTTTAGATCTTGTATGTGCCATATGTCACATATGCTTCCCCATACAAGATGTAAGCCATAAAGGTGATATACAGACACAGACTGCCGCCAGTCTAAACGCCAACATCACTGATCAATCTTAATGCCCTTTTGCTATGCTGAATACCTAGCCATCAGATAAGTGCCCCATTGGGGTCTTGTTGTCTTTTGATCTTTTCCTTTGGTTACTTGGAGCTCATATCATCCAGGAAGGGAAAATCACTGTGGGAGGGCAGATTGCTCAAAAGGATTGTCACAAACAATGTGTGGCAGCTTCCTACACCCATACCCTTCTGTAGCATTTGTAAGGTGTTTCTGCCTGTGACTTTTAGAAGCTGGTTGTGTTCCGTGGCCATCTGTCTCGTGAACCAGAACTAAAACAGGCCAGCGTTACATGGTGGAGTTGATCAACCCTGAGGTGCTTCCATTTAGCAAGAAAAAGGCCGAAAAATGTTGGCTGGATTCTTTGGCTGTCCAGCTCCCACTGGATGTTTCTCTAGAAGCAGGTGATAGCCGTATATGCTGTCAGGTGTCTGTCTGTTGTTCATGTTTCACTTTTGCAGTCATCACATTTGGGTTATCCCTGCCAGGGTAACCTTCAGTCGGCCCGAATACCATAGGCTTAGTATTTCTGCGTTGGTTGCTGTCGCTCCAGGACTGACGTCAGGTCGTCAGTGGTGTAAAAACAGGCAGCCAACACCATTACATCAGTCTTTCTTGCCGAGGAGCCTGAAGCAGAAGCAGATGTTAATCGTGTTACACTGCTGCAGTCATTACACTTGGGTTATCCTGCCGTCAGGCGGTTCCCCAGTTGGCCTGAGTTCCAAAGTGTTGGTCTGGCGTCGGTTGCTGTCGCCTCCTCCCTGACATCAGTGCGACAGAGGTATACAAGATGCAGCCGACGCCATTTTCTTCAGTCTTTCTTGCCGCGCTGTGCCAGAAGCAAAAGCAGTTCACAAGTGCCGGTCGGCCGTCTCTTGAGATTTTCATTCCGAATCCAGAACCGAAGTTTTCTACAAAGCTAAGTACCCTGTTGGGGAAATGTTTTCTTGCCTCAGACCGATGTCAGTAAAAGTTAATAACTGTATTTCTTGTGGGAAGCAAATACCTCATAAGGATTTCCATTCCTATTGTATCCCATGCCTAGGCCCTGACTACGATGTCACTGGTTGTCTGTTTTGTGCTAGGTTTAACAAGCGCACTATTAAACGGTTTGATTTTGCCCGACATTATTTTGGTAGAAAATTCAATTATACCATGCCGTCGGAACTTCCGACGGCCGGAATACACAAAAAGCGCAAAGACAAGGATAGGCACCCGAGGCCCAAAACTGACGACGAAGCCTCTTCTAGGCCAGTCATCGGTTCTCCGGTTTTCAGCAAGGCGCCTTCGCAGACCCTGACGACCGCTTCGGTAGAACCACAAGCCGCCTTTGACTCCCACGTGGAGATGGTTGGGCCTTCGGACGCACAAGTTCTTCAGCCTACCGAGACTAACCTTTCAGAGGGATCCGGAGTAACTGTGCAACCCACAGCTACAGAGGGTGTCTTCAGGCCTACTCAGTTAAGCATTAAACCCTCGGCTAAGTCTAAGCCTCCTTTAAAGTCAAAGAAACAAATACAGCATTCTCCAGGACAGGCCTCCATGCCTAAGAAACAAATGCTCAAAATGGCCGAAGACCTAATCACTCTGATCAGGGGGTCCCATCCCCCTCCTGATAAAAGGCCAAGACAGGATGCAGACTATGACTCATCCAACCAGGTGTCCATCTCTTCTGATTCATCCTCAGACCCCTTTATGAGGATTCTGATGCTGAGGAATCAATTCCATCAGCCTCACCGCCTGAGGGCTACTCCTTTGGGGAAATCCTACATACCATGAGGGAGCATTTAAACTGGGAAGGACAGGATTACTCAGAATCCAAGAAAAGGCTCAGAGACTTCCTTTTATTACCTCGACACAGACCCCTTGCTATTCCGCCAGTGTTAGATATTGTGGATGATGTGTATACTGAATCCAGCTTAAATCCTGATTCCTTACCTCCAGCCCCTGTTAAACCTGACGGATACTACAGAGTCCCTGACTCACATAATTTTCTGTATAAAAGCCCTGTAGCTGCCCTGAAACTATTTCTCAGGGACCCAAAGGAGTTAAGGCCGCATCATCCAAGAATCCAGTTCCCTCTGACAGAGATTCCAGAGCATTAGACAGATGGGGATAGAAAGTATATATGTCTGCAACTTTAGCAATGAGAGCCTTAAATTGCCAGTTTCACATGCTAAAATATCAGCATTTTTTACTGTCTCAGTTGAAACAAAAAATGCTTCCAGATTCAGATCCTCCTAATTTTAAAGAAATGCAGGATTTATTGCATGCAGCTGAACAAGTGGGAAAACATACTTTGCAATGTGGTTTTGATTCTTTAGAGGCTTCTTGTAGAGCAGCAGTTACAGGCTCTGTCATTAGAAGACATGCTTGGTTAAAAGAACATACGTTCCCAGATCATGTTAAAGCAAAATTATTGGATGCACCTTTGCAGCGGGATGTGTTTGAAGTTAAGGCAGAAGAGGTATTAAAGAAGATGGAGGATAAGGCAAAATCTATGCAAACGGTGAAGGATTTCTTACAGGTTCAGCCTCCTTGATTTAGCAGAAATTGGCCAACAAAGAATTGGTCCTTTCCAGCTACAGAGAGACCTCAAAGGGGCAGATACAGATGTCCAAGAGGTAGAGGTCAACCACAAGGTCCTTACAGGCCTCGACAGTGGGGTGCACCAGGCCAGAAAGAAGGGGAAGACATGCCCCAACCATATAAAAAGCAGCCTCAATGACTTCCCACTACAGCTGCCAAACAGCTGTCTCTTGGCAGCCCCCTTAGGAGGAAATTTGTCACTTTTCTATCACAATTGGCATTGGATCACCAAAGACAAATGGGTTCTCAACATTGTATCTCAAGGTTACAGGTTCCACTTTCACACTCTGCCAAGGTTAAAAGGAATGTCAAATCTGCCACCAAACCAATGGGCAGGGGCTCAGAAACAAATTACAGCACTCATGGACATAAGAGCTATTCAAAAGGTATCACCACAGGAGCAAGGACAAGGATTTTACTCAAGACTCCTTCTGGTTCCCAGAAAGGTCAAAGCCTGGAGGCCCATTCTGGATCTTTCTTCTCTAAACACTTACCTGGATGTTCCGAAATTCAAAATGTTGTCACTACAGCAGCTTCTTCCCATGCTAGGCAAGAAACCTTGGTTCATGACCTTGAACCTCAAGGAGGCATACCTGCATGTCCCTATCAGACAAAACTGCAGAAGATACCTCAGATTCATAGCTGGTTCAATGCACTAGCAATTCTCTGCACTGCCCTTTGGCTTATCTACTGCGCCCAGGGTTTTCACAAAGTGCCTGGCACCAGTAATTGCATTTTGCAGACAGAAAGGAATTCAAATTTATCTGTACCTGGACAACTGCCTCATTCAAGCAGAGAGCAAGGACATTCTTCTAAAGCATCTGGCGTTCATAAAAAAGTTAAGTTGCCTGGGGTACACAGTAAACGAAAAGAAATCAAAACTAGTGCCCTCACAAGAGATAATATTCCTGGGTGCCAGCTTGAACACAACGGCCCAGATGGCTTATCTCACCCCTGACAAGCAAGGACAACTGACTCAATACTTTCAATTGATGGCAACAAAGACCCAACTCCCTGCAAGAAAAATTCTGCAGGCCTTGGGTTACATGGCATCTTGCATACTACTAATTCCATATGCCAGACTGCATATGAGGAAACTGCAATGGTACCTAAAGAGTGTATGGTCTCAACACTGTCAGGAAACAATACCACTAATTCCTCGCCTTCAACAGGAGTTTCAGTGGTGGGCTCAAGCTTGTCACCTCAACAAGGGACAGCTTTTTACTCAATCCGCAGCCAGGCAAACACTGACAACAGATGCATCGGATTACGCCTGGGGAGCACACATGGCAGGAAAATGTATTCAGGGCAAGTGGCCCGCAGAACAAAGGCATCTTCACATCAATCAAAAAGAGATGCTAGCTGTACAAAATGCCCTTATAGCTTTCAAGGACCTGCTGCATCCAGGACAACTATTACTAGACAGACAACACCACAGTTATGTGGTACGTAAACAAATAAGGGGGCACTCATTCCTACCCCCTCTGCAGACAAGACATGACCTTGTGGAACACAGCTCTAGACTACCAAGTTCATCTGCAAGCACAATTCCTGCCAGGAGAGAAAAACACACTGGCAGACGACTTAAGCAGAAACATCATGGATACCCACGAATGGGAATTGAGTCCACAGATATTCAGAATGATAACACAGAAATGGTGGAGCCCAGACATAAATCCGTTTGCATCCCCAATGAACTGCCAGCTACAGAAATTCTGCACAAGGAGTTACCATCCACAAGCATGGAAAGTGGATACCCTCTCATTCAGCTGGAAAAACCTACAAGTATACACTTTCCCACCTGTACCTCTTCTTCCAAAGGTACTCATAAAAGCCAGGCAAGAAGAGCCAAAGATGATCCTGATTGGGTACCAGTGCTGGCGTGGCCAGTCTGGTGCAATCTTAAATAATTTGGCACAAGAACCACCCTGATTTTGCCTCTTAATACCACATCTGCTGACTCAGAACAACAATCAGGTACTTCACAGCCAGCTAAAGACCTTAAACCTAGCTGCATGGAAAATTCCTTAGTCAAGCAAGCAATGCCTCTCTCCAAAGCTGTTATGGATGTCATTCTGGAGGCCAGAAGGCCTAGTACCAGGAAAGCCTATTCGGATAACTGGAAGAGATTGTGTGCCTGGAACCAAGCTCACAGCCTTGACCCTCTTGTCCCAAACATTCCTCAGATACTACAATATTTAACTGAGATGCTGGACAAGGTCCTCTCCTTTTCATCCATCAAGATCCACGCCTCTGCCATTTCGGCTCATTACAACACGGATCCACCAGATGTTCATCGTGCATACAGCTGCAGTCATAACAGATGGCTTTTCCTGCTGTCAGGCGGGTCCTCGGTCGGCCGAATTCCAAAGTCTAGGTCCGGCGTCAGTTGTAGTCGCTTCTTCCCTGACGTCAGTGCGACAGGGGTATAAAAGAACCAGCCAATGCCATTTTCTTCAGTTTTTCTTGCCGCGCGGTGCCCAAAGCAGAAGCAGTTCGCAAGTGCCGGTCGGCCAGCTCCTGAGAATACGAAAAATTTGGAAACTGAAGTCTTCTTAAAAGCTAAGTACCCCGTTGGGGAAACTTTTCTTGCCTCAGAC
This sequence comes from Protopterus annectens, assembly GCF_019279795.1. Taxonomy (NCBI): domain Eukaryota; kingdom Metazoa; phylum Chordata; order Ceratodontiformes; family Protopteridae; genus Protopterus; species Protopterus annectens. The sequence goes on from NC_056726.1 coordinate 1,884,901,957, forward strand.
CGATGTCAGACAAAGTTAATAATTGTATTTCTTATGGGAAGCAAATGCCGCATAAGGATTTCCATTCCCTCTGTATACCTTGTTTAGGCCCAGACCACGATGTCTCGGTCTGTCACTTTTGTGCTACATTCAACAAACGCACTATTAAGCATCGGGCGGAGTTCACCCAGCATTTTTTTGGGAAAGCATTTAACTATACCATGTCATCGGATCCTCCGACTCCAGTTTTGTCTAAAAAACGCAAGGACAAGGACTGACACTCGAGGTCCATGGCATCTACCGACACCACGCCAAAGCCGACTACACGTGGTCCGGTTCTCAGTGAGGCACCTACGCAGCCCCTGGTTACCGACGACATCTTTGGTGGCGTCTCCTGTACCCGAGGTCGCAGGCTCCTCGGCCCACACACCGACTACAGATACTGAAGCCACTCTTGGCGTTGAAACTCAAAATGTGGACAGGTCCACCTCCACTCAAGGTGTCTTCAGACCTTCCTCTTCTTTCTCCATCAAGGCTTTCACAAAGTCTAAAGCAACCATGCACCCTAAGAGACCAGCTACACAGGGCCCATCTCCAGGCCCCATGCCTAAGAAACAGATGCTTAAAATGGCTGAAGATTTAATTACTCTAATCAGAGGTTCTCCGCCACCTCCGGACAAAAGGCCCAGAGTGGAGGAACATTCCCCCTCCTCTGATCAGGGCTCCATTATTTCAGAACACTCTGATGATCAGGAACGGTCTTACTCCCCTTTTGAAGACTCTGATGCAGAGGAGTCTATTCCTTCTGTATCCCCCCCTGAGGATTACTCATTTGGGGAAACTTGGCATACCTTAAGGGAACACTTTCACTGGGAAGGTAATGATTATTCAGATTCCAAGAAAAGGCTCAGGGAATTTCTTTTGTTACACAGGCCTCTGGCTTTACCTACTGTCTTGGACATCCTAGATGATGTTTACTCGGAGGCCTGCCTTAACCCGGACTCTCTACCTCCAGCTCCAGTTAAGCCTGACAGGTACTACAGGGTTCCTGACTCGCACCAATTTCTTTACAAAAGCCATGCTGCTGACCTAGAAACCATCTCACAGGGGCCCAAGGGAGTTAAGGCTTCCATTGCCAAAAATCCATTGCCTTGCGAGAGAGATTCCAGATCCTTAGAAAGGTGGGGAAAAAAGGTATATACCTCGGCTACCTTAACCATGAGGGCTTTAAACTGTCAGTTCCATATGCTAAAATACCAACAGTTTCTGTTATCTCAATTGAAAAGTAAAATGTCACAACCTGAACAACCAGACTTGAAGGAGTTGCAGGATTTGATGCATAGTGCAGAACAAGTGGGTAAACATACCTTACAATGTGGTTTTGATGCTCTAGAAGCCTCATGTAGAGCTGCTGTTACAGGCTCAGTCATACGTAGGCATGCCTGGCTCCAGGAACAAGCCTTGCCTGATCATGTCAAAGCTAAATTACTAGACGCCCCTCTTCAAAAGGATGTACTATTTGGGGCAAATGTTGAGGAAGTATTACGGAAAATGGAGGAAAAAGCTAAATCAATGCAAACTGTCAAAGAATTTCTGCAGGTTCAACCCCCACGTTTTAGTAGAAATTGGCCTTCCAAAAACTGGTCCTTTCATGCCACAGACAGACCCCAAAGAGGCAGATACAGGTGCCCGAGGGGCAGAGGACAATCACAAGGATCGTACAGAGGCAGACAATGGCAAGCTCCTACACAAAGAGGTGGTGAGGACAACTCACAATCTTTCAGAAAGCAAACCCAATGACTTTCCCCTTTGCAGGCCAACCAGGTCTCAAATGGCAGCCCGCTTAGGAGGAAAGCTGGCACTATTCTCAAAAAATTGGCATGTTGTCACAAAGGACAAATGGATCCTGGACGTTATAAACAGAGGCTACAAATTCCATTTTCATACCATTCCAAAAATGAGAGGCATGCCAAAACTGCCACACAATCATAGGGCAGAGGCACAAAAGCAAATTTCAGATCTTATAAACATGAAAGCTATTCAAGAGGTACCTACACACGAACAAGGTCAAGTTTTTATTCCAGGCTATTTCTGGTGCCAAGGAAGGGAAAAGATTGGAGACCTATTTTGGATCTTTCCATCCTAAACACATTCCTACTTGTACCAAAATTCAAGATGCTCACTTTACAGCAACTTCTTCCCATGCTGGGCAAGGAGTCTTGGCTGGTAACATTGGACCTCAAGGAGGCATACCTGCATGTCCCAATCAGACAAAATTGCAGAAGATACCTCAGATTTCTTGCAGGTTCAACCCATTATCAATTCTCTGCATTGCCCTTTGGCTTATCTACTGCGCCCAGAGTATTCACGAAATGCCTGGCATCAGTAATTGCCTACTGCAGACTTCAAGGGATACAAATATACCCTTATTTGGACGACTGCCTGATCCAAGCGGACAGCAAGCACATTCTTCTGAAACATCTGGCTTATGTAATAATGTTATTAAACTCTCTGGGATACACAGTCAACAAAGAGAAATCAAGGCTAATACCCTCTCAGAATATAACTTTCCTGGGTGCCAATTTGGACACAAACACCCAGATGGCCTACCTCACGCCAGAGAAGCAGGGGCAACTAATTCTGTATTTCAGATCACTGGTAAATTGCACCAGGCTGACTGCAAGGAAAATCCTGCAGGCTGTGGGATTCATGGCATCTTGCATCTTACTAATCCCATGTGCAAAGCTGCATATGAGAAAACTACAATGGTACCTAAAAAACATATGGTCTCAACACAGCCACAGTTTGGAAACAATAATACCACTAATTCCATGTCTGCAAAGGAATTTCTGTGGTGGGCTCAAGCATGTCAAACAAACACAGGTCTTCCATTCAGCAAGCCTCAAGCAAATCAAGTCATCACAACAGACGCCTCGGACTACGCCTGGGGGGGCGCACATGACAGACCGGTGCATTCAGGGCAAATGGTCCCAAAAAGAAAAGCTAGCAGTAATAAATGCTATTATAGCTTTCAAGGACCTTCTACAACCAGGTCAACTATTGATAAGAACGGACAACACCACAGTTATGTGGTACATAAACAAGCAGGGAGGAACACATTCTTATCCCCTATGCAGACTGGCCATGTCACTTTGGAACATGGCCATGGACTTACAAATGGAACTACAAGCACAGTACTTGCCAGGCAAGGAAAACACGCTGGCAGACAACCTAAGCAGGAATATGACAGATCCACATGAATGGAAGTTGCATCCAAAAGTTTTTACAGAAATAATCCAAGAATGGGGAAGACCAGACATAGATCTCTTTGCCTCCCACAAAAATCATCAATTGACAAAATTCTGCTCGAGGATCTTCCATCCAAAGGCCTGGAGAGTGGACACTCTCTCTTTCAGTTGGACATCAATGACAGTTTATGCCTTCCCGCCTCTTCCTCTGCTGCCCAAAGTCCTATTGAAGACCAGAGCAGACAGACCAAAGATGATACTCATTGCTCCGGACTGGCCAAGGCAACACTGGTACCCACTCCTGAGGAGCCTGACGCATTCCCCTCCATGGACCCTGCCTCTAATGCATCTTCTTCTGACTCAGCACAGCTTCAAAACTCTTCACAGTCAGCTAAAAACACTCAATCTAGCCGCATGGAAGATTCCTTAGCATCACAGCAGGCCCTACTCTCCAAGGAGGTGCAGGATGTCATTTTGGAGGCCAGAAAGCCATCAACTAGAAAAGCTTACTCCGCAAAATGGAAACGTTTTTGTGTCTGGAATGAGAAAAAGGGCCAGAACCCTGGAAAACTGAATTTACCTCAAATACTACAATATTTGGCTGAACTGCTAAGCAGTGGACTTTCGTTCTCCTCCATCAAAATCCATGCCTCCGCCATTTCTGCAGAATACAACACTGATCCTCCTTTATTCTCTCACCTTTTAAGACAGTTCCTCAGAGGGGCTAAGAATTTAAGACCTCCATGGAAACAACCAATACCTGTTTGGGATCTTAATTTCATTCTGGAAAAAATGACTTTGCCTCCTTTTGAGCCAGCTGCCTCATCAGATTTGCAATATTTGTCCTGGAAAACAGCTTTCCTGCTGGCTATCACTTCAGCTCGTAGCGTTTCAGAACTACAGGCTCTCATGGCTGTCCAGCCTTTTATCATCTTCCATCAGGACAGAGTTTCCTTACGAACCAACCCGTCCTTTATGCCTAAAGTGGTATCCAGGGTAGCTTTAAATCAGGCCATACATTTACCTACTTTTTATCCCAATCCTCAAAACAAAGGGGAGAGATTACTACAGTCCTTGGACATCCACAGGCAACTGCGTTATTATTTGGACAGAACAAAACCTTTCAGAAAATCAGATTCGGTAGGAGCTCAAGGAAAGCCAATTTCCAAACAGACAATCTCAAAATGGATAGCCCACTGCATACGCTTTTGCTATTCCTTTCATGGCAAAACTGTACCTGCAGGCATTAGAACTCATTCCACCAGGGCCACAGCCACCTCTGCAGCTTTCCTCAAGAGGAGTTCCTACCAAGGATATTTTGGGAAGCAGCCACTTGGAGTTCTGTGCATACCTTCTCCAACCACTACAGCCTACCATTATACTCCAAATCTAGAGCAGGCTTTGCCACTGCAGTCTTGCAGGGCATTTTGGCTCCTCCTAGTTTCACCTAGTGCCTACCACCCCTTTCTTAGCTTTGGGATTCTACCCATCTGTTATGACTGCAGCTGTATGCACGATGAACATAGTACAGTTTTGTACCTACCATAAATGTAGATGTTCGAGTGCTAATACAGCTGCAGTCCAGGTTTCCCTCCCTCCTTCCCCTCTAGGGGTATTCTTTTATGGTGTATTTGCTTGCAACTACTGTTTTTTGATTATATTGCATTGCATTACTACATAATTTTATGTATTGCCTTCCTTCTGGGGGCACCTGAAATCTGGGGCAAGAAAAACTGAAGAAAATGGCGTCTGCTGGTTCTTTTATACCCCTGTCACACTGACGTCAGGGAAGAAGCGACGACAACCGACGCCGGACCTAGACTTTGGAATTCGGCCAACTGAGGACCCGCCTGACGGCAGGAGAACCCATCTGTTATGACTGCAGCTGTATTAGCACTCGATCATCTACATTTATGGTAGGTACAAAACTGTACTTTTTCTCTAATAATTGGCTAAAACAGTAATTCAGAGGGTTTAAAAACATAAGACCGCCCCGTAGAGCACCTACTCCAACTTGGGACCTCAACTTTCTTTTGGAAAAATTAACTTTACCTCCTTTTGAGCCAGCTAACGCAGCAGAATTAAAATATATCTCTTGCAAAACTGCTCTGCTACTGGCAATAACATCAGCACGAAGAGTTTCAGAATTACAGGCACTAATGGCAGTGGAACCTTTCCTCATTCTCCACCAGGACAGGGTGTCTTTAAGAACTAGCCCTACGTTTATGCCAAAGGTGGTATCAAGTGTGGCTCTAAACCAAATTATTCTCTTGCCAACTTTTTATCCAAAACCACAGAATAAAGGGGAGACTACTGCATTCTTTGGACATTCACAGGCAGTTGCGCTTCTACTTGGACAAAACCAAAGCTTTCCGAAAATCTGAGCAATTGGTAGCATATGCTGCAGGAGCACAGGGGAAAGCCATTTCAAAATGGGTAGCACATTGTATACGTTTCTGCTATACACACCATGGGAAACCTATACCTAACAGCATTAGATCTCACTCCACCATGGCAACAGCCACTTCAACTGCCTACCATAGAGGAGTACCTGCTAAGGATATTTTGGAAGCAGCAACATGGAGTTCTGTGCATACCTTCACCAAGCATTACCATTTGCCTCTATACTCCAAATCCAGAACTGGCTTCGCCACTGCTGTGCTGCAGGGCCTTATAGCCACCCCTAATGCCTTATAGAACCAGCCAGCCTACCTCAGCTTTGGGATTCCACCCAAGTGTAATGACTGCAGCAGTGTAACACGATGAACATAGTGCAGTTTTGTACCTACCATAAATGTAGATGTTAGAGTGTAAACACTGCTGCAGTCCAGGTTACCCTCCCTCCATCCCCTCTTACTTGCTGGTACGTACCTATGTCTTCTACCCTTTACTACCTATGGGGAGTATTTGCTGGTAACTTAAAGTTGTTGTTTGCTTTTCTTATGTTTACTTTACTAGCAATTTGAATTGCCTACCTATTTGGGGGCACCTGACATCTGGGACAAGAAAAACTGATGAAAATGGCGTCGGCTGCATCTTATATACCCCTGACGCACTGATGTCAGGGAGGAGCCGACAGCAACCGATGCCGGACCAAGACTTTGGAACTCAGGGCAACTGAGGGACTGCCTGACGGCAGAATAACCCAAGAAATGACTGTATGAAAGTAATGACTGCAGCAGTGTTTACAATCTAACATCTACATTTATGGTAGGTACACAACTGTACTTTATACAATGTCATCGGATAGCCATCCGACTACCGGAGTTCACAAAAAATGCAAAGAAAAAGAAAAAGACACAGAGGTCCAAAACCGAGCAAGTCGCTGGTTCTCAGTGAGGCATTTTTGCAGCCCCTGACGTCCGCTACTTTAGAGTCGCAGGCCGCTACCGACTCCCACGTGGAGTTTGCCAGGCCGCAGGAAACTCAAGGTATTGGAGCCTCTGAGATTATTCCCTCAGATGGGTCTGGAGCCGCTGAGCAGGCATCGGCTTCTGAGGGTGTATTTCAGACCTAAAGAATTATATATTAAACCGACTTCAAAGACTAAAACACCTTTAAAGACAAAGAAGCAAGTTCACCAGCCACAAGGACAGGCCTCCATGCCCAAAAAACAGATGCTCAAAATTGCAGAAGATTTAATTACCTTGATCGGGGGTTCCCATCCCCCTCCTGATAAGAGGCCTAGGCAAGAGACAGACTATGAATCTTCAGATCAGATTTCTATTTCTTCTGATCAGGAATGCCCCCCCCAATGAGGATTCTGATGCTGAAGAATCAATTCCTTCAGCTTCTCCTCCTGAGGACTACTCTTTTGGGGAAACCTTGCGTACCATGAGGGAGCACTTCCACTGGGAGAGCCAAGATTTTTCAGAATCTAAGAAAAGGCTCAGAGACTTCCTTTACTTCCTCAACACAGGCCTCTAGCTGTTCCACCTGTGTTGGACATTGTAGATGATGTGTTCTCTGAGTCCAGTCTGACCCCTGACTCTCTACCTCCAGCTCCTGTTAAGCCGGACAGATACTACTGGGTCCCTGACTCTCATAAATTCCTTTTCGAAAACCTTTCTGATGACCCAGAAACTATTTCTCAGGGTCCAGAAGGGGTCAATGCTTCTACTGTAAAAAAAACCCTACCCCCTCTGATAGGGATTCTAGGGCTCTGGATAGGATGGGGAAAAAAGATTTACACATCTGGTACTTTGGCTATAAGGGCCTTAAATTGCCAGTTTCATATGCTCAAATATCAGCAATATATCATGACACTGCTTAAACAGAAAATGATGGCAAATTCTGAATGAGCAGAAAACAAAGAAATACAAGATTTATTGCATGCAGCTGAACAAGTTGGAAAGCATACTTTGCAATGCGTTTTTGATTCTCTGAAGGCCTCCTGCAGGGCCGCTGTTACGGGATCTGTCATTAGGAGGCATGCTTGGTTAAAAGAACAAAATCTGCCTGACCATGTTAAAGCAAAATTATTAGATGCTCCTTTACAACATGATACCTTGTTTGATGTTAAGGCAGAAGAGGTGTTAAAGAAAATGGAAGAGAAAGCTAAATCTATGCAAACGGTCAAGGATTTCTTACAGGTACAGCCACCTAGATTTAGCAGACACTGGCCTACAAAGAACTGGTCCTTTCCAGTCTCAGACAGACCTCAAAGGGGCAGATCCAAATGCCCTAGAGGCGGATCACAGCCGCAAGGATCCTACAGGTCTAAGCAGTGGAGTGCCTCTACCTCCAAAGGTGGAGAGGACAAATCACAGTCATACAAGAAACAGTCCCAATGACTTCACCCTGCCTGCACCAAGCACTTATCTTCTGGCAGCACCCTTAGGGGGAAAACTAGTACTTTTTTCTCAAAATTGGCACATTATAACCCAGGACAAATGGGCTCTAGACATAGTGTCTCAAGGCTACAAGTTTCATTTCCATACCCTACCAAGGACAAACGGTTGGCCAGACCTGCCAAATAATCAATCGGCAGAGGCTCAAAAACAAGTTGCAGCTCTCATGGACATGAGGGCTATTCAACAAGTGCCTCAGCAAGGGCAGGGACAAGGATTTTACTCAAGACTGTTCTTAGTACCGATAAAGGGCCAAGCATGGAGACCAGTACTGGACCTATCTGTTCTAAACACTTTCCTGGATATACCGAAATTCAAGATGTTAACCTTACAGCAGATTCTGCCCATGCTGGGCAGCAAGGCTTGGCTTGTGACTTTAGACCTAAAAGAGGCATACTTGCATGTCCCAATCAGACAAACATGCAGAAGATTCCTCAGATTCAAGGCTGGCTCAAAGCATTACCAATTATCTGCACTGCCCTTTGGCTTATCTACTGCGCCCAGGGTCTTCACAAAGTGTCTGGCACCAGTAATTGCGTTCTGCAGACAAACAGGAATACAGATATAGCCTTACTTGGACGACTGCTTCATACAAGCAGAGAACAAGGACATTCTACTATAGCATCTGACGTTTGTGATGAGACTTTTAACATGCCTAGGGTACACCGTCAACAAAAAGAAATCAAAACTAGTACCCTCTCAAGCGATAATATTCCTGGGTGCAAGCTTAAATACAACTGCCCAGATGGCTTATCTCACTCCAGACAAACAAAGGCAACGGACTACCTATTTCAAGGAAATGGCAACAAAGGCTCAGTTATCTGCAAGAAAAATTATGCAGGCTTTGGGCTTCATGGCATCCTGCATCTTACTAATTCCATATGCAAGACTGCATATGAGGAAAATTCAATGGTACCTAAAAAGTGTTTGGACGCAACATTGCCACAATCTGGAAACAATGATTACTCTAATTCACTGCCTGCAATAGGAGTTTCGATGGTGGGCAAAGGCTTGTCACCAAAACCAGGAACAGCCATTCTCACTACCCCCAGCCTGGCAGAGCCTAACGACGGATGCATCAGATTATGCCTGGGGGCACACATGGCAGGAAGAGGAATTCAGGGCACCTGGTCCACAAATCAAACGCATCTACATATCAATCAAAAAGAGATGCTAGCTGTGCAAAATGCCCTGACACCCTTCAAGGACCTACTTCATCCAGGACAACTACTGATAAGGACAGACACTATGGTCATGTGGTACATAAACAAGCAGGAGGGCACTCATTTTTATCCCCTGTGCAGACTAGCCATTGCTTTATGGGACACAGCATTGACTTACCAAGTTCATCTGCAGGCACAATTCCTGCCAGGAAAGGAAAACACTCTAGCAGATGAACTAAGCAGAAACCTCCTGGATCCCCACGAGTGGCACCTGGATCCACAAGTCTTCAGCATGTAAAGAAATGGGGACGCCCGGACGTAGATCTATTTGCCTCCCTTCAAAACAATCCACTAAAAAGATTCTGCACAAGGACTTGTCACAGACAAGCTTGGAAAGTGGACGCCTTATCTTTCAACTGGACAAACCTATCAGTGTATGCCTTTCCTCCACTACCTCTCCTCCCCAAGGTACTCCTAAAGGTCAGGCAGGAGAAACCAAAAATGATTCCGATTGCCCCAGACTGGCCACGCCAATAATGGTATCCGATCTTAAGGAACTTGTCCCAGTGCCCAGCCTGGACCTTACCTCAAATACCTAATCTACTGTCCCAGCAAAATGATCAGATTCTGCACAGCCAACTCAGAACCCTAAACCTGGCAGCACGGCGGATAATGTAGTCATACAAGCCACACCTCTCAGTAAAGCTGTGATATATGTCATTTTAGAAGCCAGAAGGCCTAGTACTAGAAAATCCTATGCTGGGAAATGGAAGAGATTGTGTGCTTGGAACCAAGCTCAAGGAGCTGATACAGCTGTCCCAAATATTCCTCCAATTTTGCAATACTTAACTGAGATGCTGGACAAAGGCCTATCTTTCTCATCAGTTAAAATCCATGCCTCGGCCATTTCGGCTCATTACAATACAGAGCCACCACTCTTTTCTCATCCTTTATTAAGGCAGCACCTCAGAGGAGCCAAAAATGTAAGGCCTCCAAGGAGACCGCCAATACCTGCATGGGACCTCAATTATGTCTTGGAAAAACTCACCTTACCTCCTTTTGAGCCAGCTGCTACTGCAGATATAAAATTCTTATCTTGGAAAACAGCTCTGCTCCTAGCAATAACTTCTGCAAGATGGGTTTCGGAGCTACAGGCTCTCATGGCCATGGAACCCTTTATCATTTTTTATCCAGACAGGGTTTCTCTGAGAACAAACCCTACATTTATGCCTAAGGTGGTATCCAGTGTAGCCCTTAACCAAACTATTCATTTGCCAACCTTTTATCCAAATACACAGAACAAGGGGGAGAAAATTCTGCATTCTTTGGACATACACAGACAACTTAGATTCTACTTGGACAAAACTAAAGTTTTCAGAAAGAACAATTACTAGTGGCATATGCCACAGCATCACAAGGAAAGGCTATCTCCAAGCAGACTATTTCAAAGTGGATAGGTCACTGCATTCGTTTCTGCTACTCGCAGCATGGCAAACCAGTGCCTAAGGGCATTAGGCCACATCCAAACAGAGCTGCAGCCACTTTTGCAGCCTTTCTCAGGGCAGTACCAACCAAAGACATTTTAGAGGCTGCCACTTGGAGTTCAGTGCATACCTTTACAAATCATTACAATCTGCCTCTTTACTCTAAATCCAGGGCAGGCTTTGCCACTGCAGTTCTGCAGGGCCTCATAGCTGCTCCTAATGCTATTTAGCTCCAGCTCCCCAACCATAGCTTTGGTACTCAACCCAAATGTAATGACTGCAACAGTGAAACACGAAAAACATAGTACAGTTGTGTACACTTACCGTAAATGTAGATGTCTGAGTGTATTCACTGTTGCAGTCCAGGTTACTCACCCGCCACCCCCCCCCCTTATTTTTGCTAGAACGTATCTTTACTTCTCTAATCTATACATCCCAGGTGGTGTATTTGCTTGTAGATGAAGGTAAAGCTTATTTCTGGTGGATGTATGTTTTATTTACATGAATTTAGCCTACCCTTTTGGGGGGACCTGACATCTGGAGCAAGAAAAACTGAATAAAATGGTGTCTGCTGCATCTTTTATACCCCTGACGACCTGACGTCCGGGAAGAGGTGACAGCAACTGACGCAGGACCCAAGACTTTGGAATTCAGGCTGACTGAAGGCAACCTGCCAGCAGGATAACCCAAATGTAATGACTGCAGCAGTGAATACACTCTTAACATCTGCATTTATGGTAAGTGTACACAACTGTACTTTTTGTCTGAACAGGAGTCTAATGACTGATCCATCTGAATATGAAGACATGCCAACCCCTCACTGCTTATGAGGATTGTGATGCAGAGGATTCCATTCGTACAGCCACTACACCTGAGGACTTTTTCTTTGGGGAAACCCTTCATACCTTAAGGGAGCATTCCAGTGGGAATGTCAGGACTACCTTCAGTCTAAAAAGAGACTCAGAGAATTCTTAGATCTTCCACAGCACAAACCCCTGGCCATATCCCCAGTCCTGGATGTTGTGGACGATGTTTTCCTGGAATCCAGTTTGACTCCTGACACCCTCCCTCCTGCACACAGAAAACCTGACTGGTATTAGAGTCCCTGACTCACACAAATTTCTTTTCAAAAATCCTACTGCTGACCCTGAGGTAATTTCTCAAGGGCCTAAAGGAATTAAAGCAACCTCTGCTAAGAATCCCACCCCCTCAGATAGGGATTCCCGAGCACTAGACAGATGGGGTAAAAAAGTATACACCTCTGTGCTACTCTTGCTGTCAGAGCACTAAATTACCAGTTCCATATGCCAAAATTTCAGCAACATACCATGGAACTCCTCAAGCAAAAAGTGTCTTCCTTTCCTGCTTGCGCAGAATCTAAAGCGTTAAGAGTTAATGCATTCTGCATGTAAGTGACTAAGCACACCTTATACTGTGATTTTGATGCCCTAGAAGCTTCTTGCAGGGCAGCATTCACCAGTTTAGTCCTTAGAAGGCATGCGTGGCTTAAGGAACAGCCCTTGCTAGACCATGTTAAATCTAAATTATTGGATGCACCCTTGCACAAAGACAACTTATTTGGCACCAAGGCACAAGAGGTCCTAAAAAAGAAGCTAAATTTATGCAGACAGTTTAAGACTTCTTACAGGTCCAACCACCGAGGTTCAGTAGGCATTGCCCCTCCAAGCACTGTTCCTTTCCTGCCCTCCCCCAGGTCAGCACATCAACCAAAAAGAGAAGTTAGCTGTCCAGCATGCATTGACAGCTTTCAGGCCCCTTCTCTCCTCGGGGGATCTCCTGATCAAAACAGACAACACCACTGTGATGTGGTATATCAACCAGCAGGGAGGGACTCGCTCCTTCCCTCTATGCAGGCTGGCTATGACCCTTTGGCACACAGCCTCTGCCATGCAACTCCACCTGTTAGCACAATTCCGGCCAGGTTCTGTAAACTCTCTGGCAGACCACTTAAGCAGAAATCTTCTGGACCCACATGAGTGGCAGCTAGAACCTTCACCCTAATAACTCAGAAATGGGGCACCTCAAAGGTCAACCTATTTGCCTCCCACACCAACCATCAGCTCAGTAAGTTCTGCACCAGGGAGCATCACTGCATGGCTTGGAAAGTGGATGCCCTATCCTTCCCCTGGGTCATTGGGAGGGAAAAACCAAGGACAATTCTTATTGCTCCAGACTGGCCTCGCCAGCACTGGTATCTACTGCTGCGCAGCCTGTCCCCACTGCCACCATGGCGTCTCACTCTGACCCCAATCCTCCTGACCCAGGGGGAAGGAGAATTCATGCATCCTCAATTGCAGACCCTCAATTTGGCAGCCTGGCTTATTCCCTGACCACTGATCAATCTGCCAACCTCATTAAACAAGTTCTAAATGTTATAGGTGAGGCCAGATGCCCTAGCACTAGAAAGTCTTATGCTGATAAATGGAAAAGATGTTCTTCGTGTTTCACTGTTGCAGTCATCACATTTGGGTTATCTGCTTGCAGTAGCCCACAGTCGGCCTGATTAACAAAGTCTTGGGTCCTGCGTCGGTTGCTGTCTCTTCTTCCTCTTCTTCCATGACGTCAGGTTGTCAGGGGTATAAAACATGCAGCCGACGCCATTACATCAGTCTTTCTTGCCATGCGGTGCCCGAAGCAGAAGCAGTTCACAAGTGCCGGTCGGCTGACTCCTGAAATTTTCATTTTCAAGTTTCAGAACCGAAGTCTTAAACTAAAGCTAAGTACCCCAGTGGGGAAACGTTTCTTGCTCTAAACCAATGTCAGTAAAAGTAAATTGCATTTCTTGTGGAAAGCAAATGCCTCAAAGATTTTCATTCGTACTGTATTCCTTGCCTAGGCCTTGACCACAGTGTACCTCTGTCGGTTTTGTGCCTTATTTAAACCAAGAACTATCCGTTGTCTGTATATTTACACTTCTAAATATTTTGATGCTCGGTTTAATTATCCCGATATGTCTTCGGTAAGCCTTCCGACTACCGACATTCCGGATAAAGACAGAGACAGGCCGCCGAGGTCCAAAGCTGCCCACGACACTTCTCCTAAGCCAGTCGCCAGTTCACTGGTACTCAGTGAGGCGCTTTCACAGCCCCTGATTCCTGCTACTTCAGATTTGCAGGCCTCTACTGAGACCCATTCGGAGTCCGGTATGACGCGAGATATTTCAACTGTAAAACCTGCGGATGTTCTCTACCTTGGATGGGTCCGGTGCCGCTGTGCAGGCACTGGCTTCTGAGGGTGTATTCAGGCCTACTGACTTGTGCATTAAACTGACACCATCTTCTTCTTCAAGGCCTAAAACTCAAACCATGCCTAGAAAATTGACGCCCAGACCACATGGCCAGGCCTCTGTGCCTAAAAAACAAATGATAAGAATGGCTGAAGACCTTATTACTTTAATCAGTGGAAGCAAACCTTCTCCCTCTAAGAGACCTAGAACTGAGTTTGCTTATGATACTTGTGAACAGGATTCTGAATTTTCCATTTCCTCCGATGACAAGGATTTACCGTTCTCTACCTATGAGGATTCTGATGCAGAGGACTCTATTCCCTCTGCACCCCCCCCCCCCCCAGAGGATTTCTCTTTTGGTGAAACCTTGCATACCCTCAGGGAGCATTTCCGTTGGGAAAGTCAGGATTTCTCTGATTCTAAAAAGAGGCTTAGGGATTTCTTACTGCTGCCCCAGCACAGGCCTTTAGCCATACCTCCTGTACTAGACATTGTTGATGCCTTTTCAGAATCTAGCTTGGCCCCTGACTCTCTACCCCCGCTCCCAAAAAAACTGATAGATATTACAGTGTCCCTGACTCTCACAAGTTCCTTTTCAAAAATCCTACTGCGGATTTTGAGACCATTTCACAGGGACCCAAGGGCATTAAAGCTACTACTGCCAAAAATCCTACCCCCTCTGATAAGAGACTCCAGGGCGCTGGATAGATGGGGTAAGAAGGTATACACTTCTGCAACTTTGGCCATTAGGGCCTTAAACTGCCAGTTTCATATGTTAAAGTATCAGCAGCATATTATTGGATTGCTTAAACAGAAAAATTATGTTGATTCCTGATTTGTGCTGAAAATAAGGATTTACTGCATTCAGCTGAACAAGTTGGAAAACGTACTTTACAATGTGGATGTCCTTCAAGGATGCATCTGCAGTCCTTACATATGGGTTGTCCTGCCTCAGGCAGCCCTTCGGTCGGCCGGATTCCAAAGTCTGGGTCCGGCGTCAGCTGATGTCGCCCCTCTCCCGACGTCAGAGCACCTGGGATATAAAAGCGTCAGCCGACGCCATCTTCCTCAGTCTTTCTTGCCGCGCGGTGCCCGAAGCAGAAGCAGTTCGCAAGTGCCGGTCGGCCAGCTCCTGTAATTTCAGCTACCGAAGACTTCAAAAAGCTAAGTACCCCGTTGGGGACTCTTTCTTGCCTCAGCCGATGTCAGATCAAACGGTTAAAGTTAATAATTGTTTAACTTGTGGGAAACAAATACCTCATAAGGATTTCCACTCCTACTGCCTCCCCTGCCTAGGCCCAGACCACGACATCTCGGCCTGTGCAGCCTGTGCCTCCTTCAATAGACGCACTCTTAGGCGTCGGTCGGAGTTTGCAGAGGAGTTTTTTGGGGATAGTTACTGTTACAAGATGCCGTCGGAGCGTCCAAGTACTCATTTAACCAAAAAACGGAAGGACAAGGACCGACACACGTGGACCGTGGTTTCGGCCGAAACCACGCCTAGGCCTACCGCGAGTGTCTCTGTATCTGCTGAAACAGAATCCTTGGTGCTTCCGACCGACGAAACCGCACAACCGACAACCTCGGTCCCGGAGGCCACCTCTGTGTCGGTCATAGAATTCCCCTCTGAAACCGGTGCTCTGGAAACAACCGACACCATTTCTCTAGATAAAACTACTCCAGCACGTGGGACAGCCAGGCCGCCTGCATCCATGTCCATTAAGGCATTTACACGTGCTAAAGCTGCTAAACAGCCTAAATCTCTCCCTCCCAAGGCTATTCCTCAGGGATCCACTACCGGTTCACAGATTTTAAGTTTAGCTGAGGACCTTATTACCTTAATTAGGGTCTCTCAGCCACATCCGGACAGGGGCTCTCAACCTCCTCTAGACAAAAGGCCCAGGGTTGAGCACACTGATCCCCAGTCTTCTGATGAGGCCTCAGATGACTCTGCCCTATCAGACTACCAGGAGGAGGCCTTTACGGCCTACGAGGATTCTGATGCAGAGGAATCTATTCCCTCGGCCTCCCCTCCTGAAGAGTTGTCCTTTGGAGAGACCCTTCACTCCATGAGAGAGCATTTCAAATGGCAGGGCCAGGAATTCTCTGATTCCAGGAAGAGATTAAGGACTTTTTTGCATTTACCTCAGCATAGACCTTTGGCTATTCCTCCTGTTTTAAATGTCATTGATGATGTGTACTCTGAGTCTAACATTTCCCCTGACTCCCTTCCTCTGGCTCCTGTCAAACCCGACAGGTACTACAGGGTCCCGGACTCGCATCATTTCCTTTACAAGGGCCACTCTGCGGACCCAGAAACTATTTCCCAGGGCCCTAAAGGGGTTGCAACCACCACTACTAAAAATCCACTTCCTTCTGAAAGGGAGTCCAGGGCTTCAGAGAGATGGGGTAAAAAAGTGTATACTTCTTCCACTCTTTCTATGAGGGCATTAAATTGTCAATTCCATATGATACAGTACCAAGAGTATTTGTTAGATGAATTGCATAAAAAACTATCTTCACCTGAACCCCTAGATCGCAAGACACTTCAGGATCTGGTACATAACTCCCAGCAGGTTAGCAACCATTTCTTGCAGTGTGGTTATGATGCATTGGAAGCTTCATGTAGGTCAGCAATGACAGGTGCAGTCATACGTAGACATGTTTGGCTGAAGGAACAAACTCTGCCAGATCATGTTAAAGTAAAGCTTCTAGATGCTCCGTTGGAAAAGCAAAAGCTATTTGGCTCCATGGCTCAGGAGGTCTTAAAGAAATTTGAGGAAAAGGCTAAATCTGTACAAACAGTCAAAGATTTTCTCCAAGTCCAACCACCAAGATTCAGCAGAAATTGGCCTTCTAAGAATTGGTCCTTTCCGGACACAGACAGATCTCAGAGGCAGAAACAGACGTGCCAGAGGTAGAGGGCAAGCTCGAGGCTCCTACAGAGGACGTCAATGGCAGCCTCCTAACCAGAGAGGTACTGCAGGGCCTACAACTACTACACAAGGACCATCTCAATGACTTGACTTTGAACCCGCCAACCAGGGCTCAATTGGAAGCACCTTTGGGCGGAAAGCTATCTTTATTCTCAAAAAATTGGCACAATATTACAAAGGACAAATGGATACTGCAAATAATAGACAAAGGATACAGATTCCATTTTCATACATTACCAAAAAGACAAGGCATGCTAAACCTGCCACCAAACCAAAAGGCAGAAGCTTTCAAGCAAATTTCCAAACTTCTACAAATGAAAGCGATAGAAAGAGTTCCTCTCACAGAACAAGGCCAAGGATTTTATTCCAGACTATTCCTTGTTCCAAGAAAAGCAATGGAGGCCTATTCTGGACTTGTCCGCACTGAATACTTACCTCATCGTGCCAAAATTCAAAATGCTGACCTTACAGCAACTCCTTCCCATGCTGGGCAAGGGGTCTTGGCCGGTAACTCTAGACCTCAAGGAGGCATACCTGCATGTCCCTATCAGACAAAGTTGCAGAAGACACCTCAGATTTCTTGCAGGTTCAGAGCATTATCAATTCTCAGCATTGCCTTTTGGCTTATCTACTGCGCCCAGAGTATTCACGAAATGCCTGGCATCAGTAACTGCACATTGCAGACTTCAGGGGATTCAAATATACCCATACCTGGACGACTGCCTCATACAAGCGGACAGCCAGCTAACACTGGTAAAACACTTAAACTATGCCATCCGACTACTACAGGCCTTGGGATACACAGTCAACATTCAGAAATCAAGACTTGTTCCATCCCAATGAATAATTTTCCTGGGTGCAAAACTGGATACAAACACCCAAATGGCTTTTCTCACAGAAGAAAAACGAGCACAATTACCGGATTACTTCAGAAATCTGACAACACAAACCCACCTTACTGCAAGGAAGATCCTGCAGGCCCTGGGTTTCATGGCATCTTGCATTCTTCTGATTCCACTAGCAAGGCTGCATATGAGGAAACTACAATGGTACCTAAGGAGTCTATGGTCTCAGCACAGTCACAGCCTAGAAACTTTGATCCCCCTCATTCCATGCCTTCAAAAGGAATTCCTGTGGTGGGCAAAAGCAAGCCAGTCAAACAAGGGCCTGCCTTTCAGCAAACCACATACCAACCAAACCATTACAACGGACGCCTCAGACCATGGATGGGGAGCACACATGTAGGGCAAATGCATTCAAGGACAATGGACACAAAAAGAGTTGCATCTGCACATCAACCAAAAGGAAATGCTGGCAGTTATACATTCCATCGAGGCCTTCAAGCACTTCCTGCACCAAGGTCACCTGTTAATAAAGACAGACATTACCACAGTTATGTGGTACATAAACAAACAAGGAGGTACCCATTCATACCCTCTTTGCAGGCTGGCAATGAATCTGTGGGAACTTTCCCTAAACCTCAATACAGAGCTCCATTCCCAGTTCATACCAGGAAAAGACAATGTACTGGCGGACAGCCTGAGTAGAAACATCATGGATCCACACGAATGGATGTTGCACCCAGATATCTTTCTCCAGATAACACAATCATGGGGAAGGTCGGACATAGATCTATTTGCCTCCCACCACAACCATCAACTGAGGAAATTCTGCACAAGGACATACCATCCTCAAGCATGGAAAGTGGACGCCCTCTCCTTCAGCTGGAAAACTCTAACGGTATATGCATTCCCACCGCTGCCATTAATGACCAAGGTCTTACTGAAGATCAGGATAGAGCAACCAAAAGTAATTCTGATAGCTCCGGATTGGCCAAGACAACACTGGTACCCACTGTTAAGGAGCATGTCACGCACAAAACCTTGGCCTCTACCACAATGGCCACTTCTACTGACACAACACAATTGCAAGACTCTGCACTCCAGCCTCAAAACCTTACAGCTGACAGCCTGGAAAATACCTTGACTCCTCGCCAGGATAAGCTATCCAAGAGGGTACAGGATATCATCATGGAAGCCCCGACGGCCTTCCACAAGAAAAGCATATTCAGCAAAATGGAAAAGATTTCGTACCTGGAACACCACAAAGGGTCAAGATCCGACAGTCATGAGCATTCCACATATTTTGGAATACTTGGCTGAAATGCTCCATAATGGCCTTTCTTACTCCTCCATAAAGATTCATGCTTCAGCAATTTCAGCAGAGTACAACACTGATCCACCTGTATTCTCTCATCCTCTACTAAGGCAGTTTCTAAGAGGGATAAAAAACATCAACCCTCCAAGGAAACCACCAGTGCCTACATGGGACCTTAACTTCATGCTGGAAAAATTAACTCTCCCTCCCTTTGAACCAGCAGCATCTTCAGAACTACAATTCCTATCTTGGAAGACTGCCTTCCTTCTGGCCATAACCTCAGCAAGAAGAGTATCTGAATTACAGGCCCTCATGGCAGTTCAGCCATTTCTCATTTTTCATCAGGACAGAGTCTCTTTGAGAACCAATCCTTCTTTCATGCCAAAGGTGGTATCCAGGGTTTCACTGAACCCAAGCTATTCACCTGCCAACCTTCTTTCCATATCCACAAAATAAAGGAGAGAAACTTCTGCATACTTTGGACATCCACAGATAGTTGCGCTGCTACTTGGATAGAACTAAGACTTACAGAAAAACTGACCAACTATTTGTAGCATATGCTGCTGGTGTACAAGGAAAAGCAATTTCCAAACAGACAATTTCAAAATGGATAGGAAATTGCATTCGGTTCTGTTACTCCTTTCATGGAAAAGCTGTGCCAGTTAACATAAAGCCTCATTCCACCAGAGCAACAGCCACCTCCACAGCCTTCTTAAGAGGGGTGGCTACAAAGGACATTTTAGAAGCTGCTACATGGAGCTCTGTGCATACATTTTCCAAG
Organism: Protopterus annectens; assembly: GCF_019279795.1. Lineage (NCBI taxonomy): Eukaryota > Metazoa > Chordata > Ceratodontiformes > Protopteridae > Protopterus > Protopterus annectens. Next base: position 1,884,921,802 of record NC_056726.1, read on the forward strand.
CATTACAACTTGCCCTTATATTCCAGATCCAGAGCAGGCTTTACTAGTGCAGTCCTGCAGGGCATATTAGCTACACCATCTTTTTCTTAGGTCCTACCTCCCCCAGATTAGCTATGGTATTCTACCCATATGTAAGGACTGCAGATGCATTCTTGAAGGACATAGTACAGTTTTGTACCTACCATAAATGTAGATGTCCGATAGGTATGCATCTGCAGTCAGGTTTTCCCTCCCTCCTAACCCTCTGTGCTATACTATGGGTACATATCCCTCATTTTAGCTACTTGGGATTATCTTTTATGGTGTATTTGTTTTTTATTGATGTGCATGTTTGGAATTTTTTTCCATCTCCCCAAATTTAGCCATACAGGGCAACTGGAATCTGGGGCAAGAAAAACTGAGGAAGATGGCGTCGGCTGACGCTTTTATATCCCAGGCGCTCTGACGTCGGGAGAGGGGCGACATCAGCCGACGCTGGACCCAGACTTTGGAATCCGGCCGACCGAAGGGCTGCCTGAGGCAGGACAACCCATATGTAAGGACTGCAGATGCACACCTATCGGACATCTACATTTATGGTAATTACAAAACTGTACTTTTTGATTCGCTAGAGGCATCTTGCAGGGCTGCTGTAACTGGGTCTGTACTGAGAAGGCATGCTTGGCTTAAGGAGCAATCCTTGCCGGATCATGTTAAAGCAAAATTACTGGATGCTCCCTTAAATCAGGACCACCTGTTTGGCAACAAAGCAGAAGAGGTTCTTAAAAAGATGGAGGAAAAAGCTAAATCTATGCAAACTGTTAAATATTTCTTACAAGTACAACCTCCAAGGTTTAGTAGGCATTGGCCTTCCAAGAATTGGTCCTTTCCTGTCTCTTCTAGACCTTCAGTCCAAACCCAGATCCAGCAAAGCACCCAGGCTTCAATCCCAAGGTACGCACAGGACTAGGCAGTGAGGAGCCTCCACTTCCAAATCTGGGAGTAATAAAACTCCCCCCTATGGTAAACTGTCTCAGTGACTTCTTTAAAACTTCCAAGCGCTTCTCAATTGACCTCCCCTTTGGGGGGGAAGATTGCTCTTCATGCAAAGAACTTGGAACTCATTACCCAGGACAAATGGGTTTTAAATATAATGTCCCAAGGATATAGATTACACTTCCACACATTACGCATCGGTTCCCCCTTCTCCTGCAGTTAGCCAAGGCCTATCACCACAAGTTACCCCACAGAGTCTACCCTCTTACATAAACCAGAGGATCCCTTGTACATCCACGCCTGTCAACAGTACAGCTGACACTGATAGGATTCTAATTCCCTTCAGACACCTTTTCTCTGAGGATGTGCTTGGAATTTCTGGCCTCCTGCAAAACCCTAACACTACAAAGTCCTATGTTTCCAAATGGAAAAGAGTTTTGCTATGGTGTCTCTAAGACCCAAGACCCACTGGCAGTGGGAATACCACTGGTTCTGAAATGTGTGTGAGAACTGCTCACAGCTGGCCTGGCTTATTCGTCAGTTAAAGCTCACATGTCATCTCTTTCTGCTTGTCTGCCTTTATCCCCTCCTCTGGCATTCAGGTACGAGGTAAATCAATTCCTTAAAAGCATCCTCCACATTAAGCCTCCCAGAAAACCTGTTCCTCCTTCTTGGGACCTTAATTTTGTTGTAGAGAAGTTGATATTGCCCATTTGTGAACCTGCTGGTTCAGCCTTCCTCAAACATTGCTCTTGGAAAGCTGTCTTGCTAGTAGCTCTGACTTCAACTAGAAGGGCGTCGGAACTCCAGGCCCTGATGGCAATTCCCCCATTCTTGGTCTTTCATAAGGACAGGATATCATTGAGAACAAACCCTCCTTTTTGCCCAAGGTGGTTAAAAAACTGTCCTGTATCTATTCAACTACCGACCTTCCTCTTCTGCCTTAACACCAACCGACGCCGGACCAAGACTTTGGAACTCTGGCCGACTGCGAGACCGCATGACGGCAGGATAACCCAAGTGTAATGACTGCAGCAGTGAATACACTCTAACATCTACATTTATGGTAGGTACAAAACTGTACTTTTCTCTTTCTCCCAGCCATTCTGCCCTTGACATAGTGGAGAGAATCTCCTCTATTCTGTACCTTCTTCGGCTCTGACTCCTTAGCAGAGTCCAAGTCTAGAGCCTCTTCCACTGGGACAGCCAAAAAGAACCAGTCTCCAGACAACCCAGCAGGGTATAGTTATCTCTTTTGATACCTCCCCAGAGCGTTCCACCAAGGACGTTTCTCACAAGAAGTGCAAAAGGAAGCACTTGGACTCTCCCCAAGAGTCTGTCACTGAGGACACTGACTTTGATGAAGAGTCTCCCAGGTCACTACCGATGTCTTCTTTGGAAACATCTTAGAACTTCTAAAAAAAAAAAAAAAAAATGTGTGGCTGGTCCCTGAATAACCCTTCCCAAGAGGAGTTAGTGTTCCTGTAGGCCTTTGGCGCTGGCCTGTCTACCCTCCTGGGTGACTCTGCCCACTGATGAGCTCATTTATTTAGCCTCTTGACAGGCATGGAAAGAGCCAGACATGACTGAGCCAGTTCCTTAAGAGACCAGATAGGAGTCTGGCACCACTTAAGGATAGACCACACTGGAGTAAAGCAGCACCCATTGATGCCAGTGTCATAGTGGCGGACACTAAGAAGGAACTGACAGAACAAAGTTCCTCTATCCACCCCCCCCCCCCCCAACAGGTTCAGGAAGCATGTCTGTTTCAGCGACCTTCACCTTGAGATCATTGAATTATTGGGCACATTTTATGAGACTCCAGAGGGATGTGATCGAAGAACTGAACTTTCAAATCCCTCTCCTGGACCATATTCTCTGAGGTAGAGAGTACTGTTTCCTTGCATTTGGCTACCTTTCAGTCCATTTCACATTCATCCAAGAAGTTTGTCTTCCACGCAGCAGAAGGTACTTCATGGGCAGCGGGTTCAGGCATTTCCGTTAGAAGACATGCCTGGCTGCATTTATGTGACTTTGCAGCATATCTCTCAACTGTACAGATGTTCGCAGAATGTCCAGATTTTTGCTTCATATTTTTGGTCAGTTTTTCATAAAATTGTGGTTTTTCTGGCAAATAAATTGTAAGTCATTAAAGATTGAAGTTAGAAATTAATGACAGACATTTGAGTTTGACTTTATACTCCAGAAAATTCATGCCAATGCAAAACCTGTTGTTCTATCAACTTTCTAAGTTTGTAAGAGCAGTTTTTAAAAAGTGTCCCTATTTTTGGGCCTTTGTCCCACTTTTATTTATGGCTTTGTCCAGATTATTATTCTAAGAGGTTGGGAGGCATGCTTTGCAGAGCCCTTCAAATCGTCTTTTGTGAGTGTTTCATTTGGTGGAACCTCCTTATTTGGCCCCAAAGTAAAAGACATGCTCTCTAGGTGTCGGCAGGAAGGGGAAACCCTGTCTGCTGAGGGCATCATTTTTCGACTCCTCACCAAACCTTTTCCAGGAACAAATGAGGCGGATGGAAAATGTGATTCAAAAAATCCCAGGGTCCATTCCAAGATCCATGTAGAGACTGTTCCCCTAGGGCAGAGGGGAGAATTCACCTGGAAGATGCCATCCCTGTAGCAGAGGTGGTCTTCATAATCTGGGGTCTAGGGATAGTTTCTCTGACAGATCCTATCAGAACTCCTGAAAGGAGTCCAAACTTTCTATCTCTTGAGGCAGTCTGGGGTCATTTATACCTGCACCAGAAAGCCTGGCTAGAAATTACAAAAGATACATGGGTACTGAGGATAATATCCAGAGGTTATACAGTACGTTTCCCATTCACCCCCCTAGTGTCAAACAAAATCCCTGATGTTCCACCCAATCAGAAGGAAGCAGCAGCACTAGAAATAACCAGCTGCTAGAAAAAAGTCATCCGAGAGGTCCCCGCCAGACCAGAAAGAGTCCAGAACTCATTCAGGATTCTTTTTAGTGCCGAAAAAGATGAGACTGATTTAGTTTGCCGAGATCCACGACTGGTCTCCAATTGGGTAAGCATCAAAAGATGTTCTTCATGTTTCACTGCTGCAGTCATCACATCTAGGTTATCTGCTTGCAGTAGCCCTCAGTCAGCCTGATTATCAAAGTCTTGGGTCCTGCATCGGTTGCTGTTGTATCTTCCATGACGTCGGGTAGTCAGGGGTATAAAGCATGCAGCCGACTTCATTACATCAGTCTTTCTTGCCGTGCGGTGCCCAAAGCAGAAGCAGTTCGCAAGTGCCGGTCGGCCGGCTCCTGAAATTTTTGTTTTCGAGTATCAGATCCGAAGTCTTCAACTAAGCTTAAGTACCCAATTGGGGATCCTTTTTCTTGCTCTAATCCGATGTCGGTAAAAGTTAACAATTGTATTTCTTGTGGAAAGCAACCTCATAAAGATTTTCATTTGTACTGCATTCCTTGCTTAGGCCCAGACCACGACATACCTCGCTGTTGGTTTTGTGCCTTATTCAAACCTCGTACTATTCGTCGTCTGTTCATTTACTCATCCAAATATTTTGGAACTCTGTTCAATTATCCAGAAATTGCTTCGGTAAGCCACCTGACTACCGACATTCCGAAAAAATGCAAAGATAGACAGAGACAGACCACATAGGTCCAAAGCTGCCGACGACGCTTCTCCTAAGCTAATCACCAGTTCGGTACTCCAGTGAGGCGCTTTCGCAGCCCCTGATACCCGCTACTTCAGATTCGCAGGCCTATACTGAGACCCGAGTCCGGTATGCTGCAAGATGCTTCTTCAACTGTGGAACCTGCTAATGTCTCTACCTTGGATGGGTCCGGAGCTGCTGTGCAGGCACCGGCTTCTGAGGGTGTATTCAGGCCCTACTGACTTGCATATTAAACCGACGCCATCTTCTTCAAGGCCTAAAACTCGATCCATGCCTAGAAAACTGACACCCAGACTGCATGGTCAGGCCCCTATGCCTCAGAAACAAATGATAAGAATGGCTGAAGACATTATTACTCTAATCAGGGGAAGCCACCCTTCCCCCCTCTAAGAGACCTAGGACTGATTTTCCTTCTGATTCTTCTGATCAGGATTCTGAAATTTCTGTTTTCTCTGATGACCCGGATTTGCCCTTATCTACCTATGAGGATTCTGATGCAGAGGACTCCATTCCCTCTGCTTCCTCTCCAGAGGATTTCTGTTTTGGTGAAACCTTGCATACTCTTACGGAACATTTACGCTGGGAAAGCCAGGATTACTCTGACTCCAAAAAGAGGCTTAGGGAATTTTTGCTCCTGCCTCATCATAGGCCTTTAGCTATCCCATCCTGTACTGGACATTGTAAATGATGCCTTCTCAGAATCTAGCCTGGCCCCTGACACTTTACCTCCTGCTCCCAGAAAACCTGATAGGTATTGCAGGCTACCTGACTCTTACAAGTTCCTCTTTAAAAATCCTACTGCGGATCCTGCGACCATTTCACAGGGACCCAAGGGCATTACGGCCACTACTGCCAAAAATCCTACCCCCTCTGGTAGACATTCCAGGGCACTGGATAGATTGAGTAAGAAGGTATACACTTCTGCAACTATGGCCATTAGGGCTTTAAACTGCCAGTTTCATATATTAAAGTATCAGCAGCATATTATTGAATTGCTTAAACAGAAAATTATATTGATTCCTGACTGTGCTTAAAATAAAGAATTACAGGATTTAATGCATTCTGCTGAACAAGTTGGAAAACATGCTTTGCAATGTGGTTTTGATTCATTAGAGGCATCTTGCAGGGCTGCTGTCACTGGGTCTGGATGTGGAAGGCATGCTTGGCTTAAGGAGCAATCTCTGCCAGATCATGTGCTAAATTACTGGATGCTCCCTTAAACCAAGACCACCTGTTTGGCAACAAACCAGAAGTAGTACTTAAGATGGAGGAAAAAGCTAAATCTATGCTAACTGTTAAAGATTTCCTGCAAGTGCAGCCTCCCAGATTTAATAGGCATTGGCCCTCTAAGAATTGGTCCTTTCCTGCCTCTTCTAGGCCTTCAGTCCAAACCCAGGCTTCAGTCCCAAGGTACTCGCACGCCTAAGCAGTGGGGGGCTCCTACTTCCAAAGCAGGGAGTAGTAAAATTCCCCCTATGGTAAACTGTCTCAATGACATAACTTTAAACCTTCCAAGCCCTGCTCAACTGACTGTTCCTTTAAGGGGAAAGATTGCCCTGCATGCAAAAAATTGGGAACTCATTACCCAGGACAAATGGGTTTTAAATATAGTTTCCCAAGGATACAGATTCCACTTCTACTCCTTACCAATCCCAAACGGTTGGCCAGACCCACCCCCAAATCAGTGGGCAGAGGCTCAAAAGCAAGTTCTCTCTCTCATAAGCGTCAGGACTATTCAGCCTGTCACAGAAGAAGAATGGGGGCAAGGTTTCTACTCCAGACTTTTCCTGGTACCCAGAAAAGACAATTCCTGGCGTCCTATCCTGGACCTGTCTATCCTAAACACCTTTTTGGTAATCCCAAAATTCAAGATGCTAACTCTTCATCAGCTGCTTCCTATGCTAGGCAAAGATGCTTTGTTGGCAACACTGGATTTAAAGGAAGCCTATCTGCACATCCCAATAAGGGAATCTTGCAGAAGATACCGACACTTCAGAGCAGACTACATGCACTGTCAGTTCTCTGCACTGCCCTTTGGCTTATCTACTGCGCCCAGGGTGTTCACAAAGCGCCTAGCTCCAGTCATTGCATTTTGCAGGCAAAGAAATATTCAGATATACCCTTACCTGGACGATTGTCTAATTCAGGCAGAAAGCCAGGACATAGTATTAAATCATCTGGCATTTGTAAAGAAATCCCATCTTGTACCCTGCCAACAAATTGTATTCCTGGGAGCAAGCTTGAATACAACTTCCCAGATGGCCTACCTCATGCCAGAGAATAAAGTTCATTTGACAGCCTACTTCAAACTACTGGCCATAAAGACCCAGCTATCTGCATGGAAAATATTGCAAGCCCTGGGGTTCATGGCCTCCTGCATTCTTCTAATTCCATATGCAAGACTGCATATGAGGAAACTACAATGGTATCTAAAAAGCCTATGGTGTCAACATTCTCAGGATCTAGAATCAACGATTCCTATCATACCTTGTCTACAGATAGTGTTCCTTTGGTGGGCAGAGGCCCATCACCAAAACAAGAGACTGCCATTCACTCTACCCCCTGCCGCCCAAACCCTAACAACAGATGCATCAGACTATGCATGGGGGGCTCACTTGGCAGGGCAGTGCATTTCAGGGCAAATGGAACCCAAGTCAAATGCACCTGCATATCAATCAAAAAGAAATGTTAGCTGTACAGAATGCTCTGACAGCCTTCAAGAACCACATTCTTCCAGGACAATTATTGGTAAAGACGGACAACACCACTGTTATGTGGTACATAAACAAGCAGGGGAAAAACCCACTCATACCCTCTGTGGAACACAGCCTTGAGCTACTAAGTGCACCTACAGGCTCAATTCCTGCCAGGAAAGCTAAATACACTGGCAGACAACTTAAGCAGAAATCTCATGGACCCACACGAGTGGAAACTGGAACCAAAGATATTTGACATGTTGAGAAACAAATGGGGAGCCCAGAGATAGACCTGTTTGCCTCCCCCCAGAACTTAGCGATTGGACAAATTCTGCACAAGGACTCCCCACAAACAAGCGTGGAAAGTGGATCTCACTTGAGACTGTGGGGATTCAGAGGGTTTGCATATCTGGATGACTGGCCTTTCCGACCAGGCATCATCTGTCAAGCACGGAACTCCTTACTCCAGTTGTTCCCTCATCTGGGAATTTGTCAGTTACAGCAAAGCTCAACTCATGCTCTGGAATTCATCAGTGTTCTTTCAGTATGGTCACTCAGATTGCTTCGCTTCCTGTATCAAATTCAAACAAATCTGTCCCGGGTCAAAAAGATCATTCAAAGCTCTTCTCTTTCAGCTTGTCTGATATTCCGAGCACCGGTCCATGTCATTGACAATCACTCTTGTACTGCTGGCAGAGTACCACATGAGGATCCTTCATTGGACACTTGCAGCTCAATGGTCTGATGTTCATCGTGTTACATTGCTGCAGTCATTACACTTGGGTTATCCTGCTGTCAGGCGGTCCCGCAGTTGGCCCGAATTCCAAAGTCTTGGTCCGGCGTCTGTTGCTGTCGCTTCTTCCCTGATGTCAGTGCGCCAGGGGTATATAAGATGCATCCAACGCCATTTTCTTCAGTTTTTCTTGCCCCAAATGTCAGGTGCCCCCAAGTAGGTAGGCAATACATACTGCGAATAAAAAATATACATATAAAATAAAAACAATACCTTCAGATACAAGCAAATACACCACAAAGGTTGTATAGGATAGAAAGGTATAGATAAGTCCAGCTAGTTCAGAGAGGATGGAGGGAGGGTAACCTGTAACCGTTGGGGAAACTTTTTTCTTGCCTCAGACCGATGTCAGAAAAAGTTAATAATTGTATTTCTTGTGGGAAGCAAATACCTCATAAGGACTTCCACTCTTACTGTATTCCATGCCTAGGCCCTGATCACGACATCACTAGTTGTTGGTTTTGTGCTAGATTTAACAAACGCACTATAAAAAGATGTTTTGATTTTGCTTTGCACTACTTTGGCTGAAGGTTAAATTATGCGATGCCGTCGGATCAGCCGACTACCTCAATACCGAAAAAATGCAAAGACAAGGATAAAGACAGGCATCCGAGGTCCAAAACAGACGACGAAACCTCTTCTAGGCCAGTCGCCTAATCTCATGTGCTTTCGCAGCCCCTGACACCCGCTACCTCAGAGCTTCCGACTCCCACATGGAGACATCTAGGCCTGTGGAAACTCAAGGTATTGGGCCTACAGAAACTAATCCCTCAGATGGGTCCAGAGCCGCTGAGCAGGCATTGGCTTCTGAGGGTGTTTTCAGACCTTCACAACTCACCATTAAAACAACAGCCAAGACAAAGGTACCATTAAAGACGAAGAAACAAGTACAGCATTCTCCTGGACAGTCGTCCATGCCTAAGAAACAGATGCTGAAAATGGCCGAAGACGTCATTACTCTAATCAGGGGTTCCCATCCCCCTCCTGAGAAAAGGCCTAGGCATGATACAGACTATGACTCCTCTGATCAAGTTTCCATTTCCTCTGATTCCTCTTCAGACCAGGCATACTTTCTATCCCCCTATGAGGACTCTGATGCTGAAGAATCTATCCCTTCAGCCTCTCCTCCTGAGGATTATTCGTTTGGGGAAACTTTACATACCATGAGGGAGCATTTCCATTGGGAAAGCCAGGATTACTCAGAATCCAAGAAAAGGCTCAGGGATTTCCTCTCATTGCTTCAACACAGGCCCCTGGCTATTCTGCCTGTGCTAGATATTGTGGATGATGTGTTCTCTGAATCCAGTTTATCTCCTGACTCTTTGCCCCCTGCTCCAGCCAAGCCAGATAGGTATTATAGAGTCCCCGACTCTCACAAGTTTCTTTACAAAAACCCTTCTGCTGATCCAGAAACTATTTCCCAGGGCCCAAAGGGGGGGGGGGGTGTTAAGGCTTCCATTGCAAAAAATTCCAGTAGCCTCTGACAGAGATTCCAGAGCTTTGGATAGATGGGGGAAGAAAGTATACACTTCTGCAACTTTAGCAGTAAGAGCTTTAAATTGCCAGTTTCACATGCTCAAGTACCAACAATATTTAATGGCTCAGTTAAAACAGAAAATGCTTGCAAGCACAGAATTTCCTGATTGTAAAGAAATGCAGGATTTATTGCATGCAGTTGAATGGGTGGGAAAACATACTCTGCAATGTCGTTTTGATTCTTTAGAGGCCTCTTGTAGAGCCGCAGTTACAGGTTCTGTAATTCAAAGGCATGCTTGGATAAAAGAACAAAGTTTGCCTGTTCATGTTAAGGCAACATTATTGGATTATTTACAGCACGATACTTTGTTTGGTGTCAAGGCAGAAGAAGTGGTTAAAGAAAATGGAGGATAAAGCTAAACCTATGCAAACAGTCAAGGATTTCTTACAGGTACAGCCACCTCGGTTTAGCAGAAATTGGTCAACAAAGAATTGGTCCTTTCCAGTGTCACAGGCCACAGAGAGGCAGATACAGATGCCCAAGAGGCAGATCTCAACCCCAAGGCTCAAACAGACGACAGTGGGGGGCACCTCAACCCCAAAAGGTGGTGAGGACAAGTCTTAACCTTACAGGAAACAGTCACAATGACTTTCCTCTTTGTAGGCCAAGCATGTCCCTTTTGGAAGCCCCCTTGGGGGGGAAACTAGCACTTTTTTCTCAAAACTGGCAAACAGTCACCCAAGACAAATGGGTCCTGAATATTGTGTCTCAAGGTTACAGATTCCACTTTCATACTTTACCAAGGCTAAAAGGAACGCCAGACCTGCCACAAAATCAGTGGGCAGAGGCACAGAAACAAATTTCAGCCCTCATGGACATGAGAGCTATTCAGAAAGTACCATAACAGGAACAAGGACAAGGATTTTACTCAAGACTCTTCCTGGTCCCCAGAAAGGACAAGGCCTGGAGGCCCATACTAGTCCTTTCAATTCTGAATACTTACCTGGGTATTCCAAAATTCAAAATGTTGACATTACAGCAGCTTCTTCCCATGCTGGGCAAGAAGGCTTGGGTTGTTTCTCTGGACCTCAAAGAGGCATACCTGCATGTCCCTATCAGACAAAATTGCAGAAGATACCTCAGATTCAAAGCTGTTACAATGCACTACCAATTATCTGCACTGCCCTTTGGCTTATCTACTGTGCCCAGGGTCTTTACAAAGTGCCTGGCACCAGTAATTGCATTTTGCAGACAAAAAGGAATTCAAATATATCCAGGTCTGGATGACTGCCTCATTCAATCAGAGACAAAGGACATTCTTATACAGCATATGGCGTTTGTAAAAAGGTTGCTAATTTCTCTAGGGTACACAGTAAACGAAAAGAAGTCAGAACTAGTGCCCTTGCAACAGATTATATTCCTGGGTGCCAGCTTAAATACAACAGCCCAGATGGCTTACCTCACGCCAGACAAACAAGTTCAACTAACTCAATATTTTCAATTGCTGGCAAGAAAGTCCCATCTCCCCGCAAGAAAAATTCTGCAGGTCCTGGGATTCATGGCATCCTGCATACTACTAATACCATATGCCAGACTGCATATGAGGAAATTACAATGGTACCTGAAAAGTGTTTGGACTCAACACTCTCTCAGTTTAGAAGCAGTAATACCAATGATTCCCTGCTTACAACAGGAGTTTCGATGGTGGGCACAGGCATGTCACCTAAACAAGGGTCAGCCTTTCACCCAACCCACAGCCAGGCAAACTCTTAACAACAGATGCTTCAGATTACGCCTGGGAAGCACACATGGCAGGAAAATGCATTCAGGGCAAGTGGACCACAGACCAGATGCATCTTCACATCAATCAAAAAGAGATGTTGGCTGTTCAAAATGCCCTAACAGCCTTCAAGGACCTTCTGCATCCAGGACAATTACTACTAAAGATCAACAACACCACAGTAATGTGGTACATAAACAAGCAAGGGGGCACACATTCTTATCCCCCCTATGCAGGCAAGCCATGGCCTTGTGGAACACAGCTATTGACGTATCAAGTTCACCTATAAGCACAATTCCTGCCAGGAAAGAAAAAATACTCAGGCAGACGATCTAAGGAGAAATATGGACCCTCACGAATGGAAATTGAATCCACTAATCTTCAGCATGGTAACGCAAAAGTGGGGATGCCCAGACATAGATCTTTTTGCATCCCCACTGAACTGCCAACTACAAAAATTCTGCACAAGGACTTATCACAAACAAGCATGGAAAGTGGATGCTCTTCTTTTCAGCTGGAAAAACCTAAAACTTTATGCCTTCCCGCCACTGCCTCTCATTTCAAAGGTGCTCCTAAAAGCCAGACAAGAAAAACCACAGATGATCCTGATTGCTCCAGACTGGCCACGCAAGCACTGGTACCCTATCTTAAGGAAGTTGGCTCAAGGCCCACCATGGATTTTGCCTCAAATTCCACACCTTCTGACTCAACAGAGCACCAACACCAACCTGGGACCTCAATTTCGTTTTGGAAAAACTGACCCTACCACCTTTTGAGCCGGCCAGTACAGCCGATCTAAAATTTTTATCATGGAAAACAGCTTTGCTCCTGGCAGTAACTTCAGCACAAAGAGTCTCAGAGCTACAGGCATTAATGGCAGTGGAACCTTTTATAATTTTTCATCAGGACAGGGTATCTTTAAGAACAAACCCTACCTTTATGCCAAAGGTGGTATCTAGTGTGGCTCTTAACCAAACCATCCATTTGCCAACTTTTTATCCAAACCCCCAGAGTAAAGGGGAGAAACTTCTGCATTCTTTGGACATGCACAGGCAGCTACGCTTCTACTTGGACAAAACAAAGGCTTTCAGGAAAACTGAGCAACTGTTTGTAGCATATGCTGCAGGATCACAGGGCAAGGCCATCTCAAAGCAGACTATATCCAAATGGATAGGACACTGTATTCGGTACTGCTACACCCAGCATGGAAAATCAGTCTCAAATAACATTAGGCCACATTCCACCAGGGCAACAGCCACTTCAACAGCCTGTCTCAGAGGAGTACCTACCAAGGAAATTTTGGAGACGGCAACTTGGAGTTCAGTGCACACCTTTGCCAAGCATTACCACCTGCCTCTTTACTCTAAATCCAGAGCAGGATTTGCCACTGCAGTTCTGCAGGGCCTCATAGCCAATCCTAACTCTTTATAGACCAGCCACCCAACCTCAGCTTTGGGATTCTACCCAAGTGTAATGACTGCAGCAGTGTAACACGATGAACATAGTACAGTTTTGTACCTACCATAAATGTAGATGTTCGAGTGTTCACACTGCTGCAGTCCAGGTTACCCTCCCTCCATCCCCTCTGAACTAGCTGGGCTTATCTATACCTTTCTATCCTATACAACCTTTGGGGTGTATTTTCTGGTAACTGAAGGTATTGTTTTTATTGGCTATTTTTGATTAGCAATATGTATTGCCTACCTACTTGGGGGCACCTGACATCTGGGGCAAGAAAAACTGAAGAAAATGACGTCTGATACATCTTGTATACCCCTGGCGCACTGACGTCAGGGAAGAAGCGACAGCAACCGACGCCGGACCAAGAGTTTGGAATTCGGGCCGACTGTGGGACTGCCTGACGGCAGGATAACCCAAGTGTAATGACTGCAGCAGTGTGAACACTCTAACCTCTACATTTATGGTAGGTACAAAACTGTACTTTCTCCATCAACCTTTATCCAGTCAAGTCAAAATAAAGCAAGCTTGCAAGAATTGCCTTCTATGGTGGATCCATTCCAGTCAAATACAAGGTGATTCCTTTCTTCTCCCTCAACCCAAGGCCACAGTGACCATGGATGCCTCTCAGATTAGGAGGGAACTTCTTGGGAAGGACTGTCCAAGACAGTCCCCTGAAGGAGCTAACAATGCGTATCAGTGTCCTGGAGATGAGAGCTCTCCTACTGTTGCAAGCCTTCCAAGACGCTCTCCCAAACAGGACAGTTGTGATTCAGATGGACAGTGTGTTGGTGGTCTGGTATGTCAACAAATAAGGGGGAACCAGATCTTACTCAATTTGTCGAAGCTATGCGAGTATGGTGATAGGTGATCCCATCCAACCACTTTCTGATAACGCACATTTTGGGGAGGTCCAACATAATTGCAGACAAGTCAAGCAGGTCTGTTGTAATGCCTCAGGAGTGGTCTGTCAACATGAAGGGTGGGGAGAGGATTTTCCATCAGTGGGGCCAGCAATGCTGCAGTCCTTTTGCATCTCCTCACAACAACAAATGCAGCAGTTTCTTTGCCATGATTCCCCCCAGTGAGGGAGTCCCTGAGGGGCACACTACTTCACATTTTGCCCTCTGGCCTCCTTTATGCTTACCCCCTATTACCCAAATTTCTACAGAAAGCATGTCAATTGAAGAGCGCAGTCATCCTCATTGCCCCTTACTGGCCTCATCAGATCTGGTTTCCCTTCCTTTGGCCTCATCTTTTACATCCACCCTGGATTCTGGAACAATCTCCAGACATACTGTCTCCCCCAACAGACATGACTTATCTAGACATTTCAGGCCTCAGGTTGACCACATGGTTTCTCCAGCTCTGTTTATTGCAAGACAGCCCAGCCTCTCGCCCAATACATCACATTCTGTTGTCATCCCACAAAGCTTCCACTAGAGAAGTTTACAAAAGTAAATGGAAAAGATTTGTTTTTGGACACACAAAAAAAGAATTGAGGAAATCCGAACAAATATTAGTTTCGTTTTTTTAATCGGAATTAGGCAAACCAGTTTCTAAAGTGACTTTAGCCAAATGGTTGACTGACCTGTACTACCTTTGTTTATGAAAAAGTGGATTTACCTTTACCAAAAGCCCATTCCACCAGGTCTATGGTAACAACTTCAGCTGTTTTGTCTAGAGGTTCTTTGGATATTTCTCCAGCTGCAACTTGGGCAAGTCGTCATACCTTTATTACTCATTACAGATTGGTTCTGGTCTCTAGGAGGTGAGCAGCCTTTGGCTCAGCTGTGCTCAGGATTATCCTTCCTTCCCCCAGAGTTTAGGTAGCTGAGGACTCTCTCTCTCTCACTCTCTCAGTTGAAGAATGAATGAAAATAACATCAGATAAAGTTAGGTTCTCACCATAATGTTCCATCTGTGTTGTCCGTTATTCTTCCTTAACTTCTCCTCCCACCAATCCCCTTCTTTTGCTCTACTCCTGGAAAGATTGAAGGATGTTGGAGGAACTGCTGTTCCTGTGTTTGAGCCACAGTTTCCATTATTTCTTGATTCTCCACTCCTCTGTAGGTCCATGGGCAACAAACTAGGTAGGTGAGGTGACTGGGGCATTATGGGTAAAGGAAGGAGCTCGAGAGTTTGTGTCTTGCGATCTCAAAGAAGTTGCCGAGTCCATTCCAAACCTGACGGTTGAGGAGTAATGAAAATAGACAACAGAGATGGAACGTTATGGTGAGTTTTTTTTTTAAACAAGGTTTGCTGATTGCATTGTTATATGCTGCACTCACTGTGGTAAACATGTTCCAAGTCTAGTGAGACCGCATTCTGCTACTGCCACAGGCTCCCAGCGCAGCCTTCATAACTGGAATTTAGTATCCAGACTGTCTTGGCTACCTTTTCCTCATTGCATATCTTTGCTTAACATTATAAAGTAGCTAGTATATCTAGGGCCAGAGCATGTTTTGCCATAAACCTACTGCAGGGCTTTGTGTCCCCTGCTCCTCCAACAGGCCAGTCACCCTTTCATCTGTAAATTCTGGTCGTCCTTGTAAGAGGCTGTACAGCAGCAGTGAATTATGAAAGAACATATACATTTGTGTTTGAAAGTTACCATAATCATAGATGTTCCAGTGTATTCCCAGTCACAATACCAATACCATTCCTCCTTCCTCTCTGTCTTTGGGATACCTCTAGATTGGTGTGGGTACTTTTAGTCCATTTCACCTCCCCTGTCTACTACCTGTCCAAACACCCTCCTCCTTAAGGTTTAGTAACAGCCTGGAGAGACCTGTCCAGGCGCCCTCCTCCTTAAGGTTTAGCAACAGCCTGGAGAGACGTTTTTTAAGGTTTCTTTGTTTGGGATCACTTTTGCTAGGCCATGTGCTCTACACCTGCCAGAGTAACAGATCCAAAGATGGCAGTTGCCAACACTGCTTTATACCACTGATGAGGTATCATTGTGGGAGGCCTGAAGCAGGTGGGTTGAATTGCTGTAACTGTGGCTAGACGTTGTACTTTTACAAGCAGGAATCCCAAGAGTCTGAATTTATGAAAACGTGAGCAGTTATGTTCAGCTGAGAACCCGAACAGTACATTTTAATGCTTCTGAAGAGTTTGGGTTATTGTCAGCCTTGTATAATTATGATACCTCTGTTAAACTGCATATGAGAAAAATAGAGGTACCACCACCGACTGGGTAGGGTTTTGCCCCAATCCCCGACATTTTATGGAAAGCAAGTAGTAGCAACCAGGGATAACTTTTGTTTCTACAGAAAGCACTTGACCCCTAACTACAGGAGTATTAGACCTAGCATGGGGACTTGCGCTAAAAGCTTAGTAGGCATGCCAGGGCAGGGAATGATTGTGTTCCATCCCCTCAAGACTTGAAAGCCAGTTTGGCATCAAGATACCCTAAGAGTAGTTAAGACAGCACAGCAGTGTTGTGGTATGTGACCAAGCAGTCTTAAGTTATCAAAATAAGTTGTATTTATTTGTTTTTGTTTACAGGAAACATCCGACTGGGCATAGGACTCATTTTCAGTGAAGGCCTAGTTAAAAAGGTTCCATTGTACCAACAGTGATAGAGAGATATTAACATTTGAAAGGCAATAATATGCAGTGGCGTTTACAACAGTCTTTGGAGGGAAAACTCTTGTTTCAAATTTTGTTGAAGTATACAGACAGGAAGTTAGTTGCAGTTATCAACAGAATGTAAAATGTCTTAGAAGAGGTACATTGATGAGAAAGTTGGAGTTAAGGGAGTAGAAGGCATAGGTAGTTGAGAGTTGAGAACTGTAGTAAAAAGGGGAGAAAAGAAAGTGACTTACAGTAGGATGGTATAGAAGAAGTTGTGCAGTAATGAGGATGAAAAAGGGGTGTTGTGCTAAAGCTGGTGTAGTATAGTTGCAGAGCCAGGAGCTGAGTGAGTGAGACTCGAGTATACTTTCATTTGTAAGCAGTCCTGTTTTACTGTTAAAGGAATGAAGTTCCTGGTTTTTGACACTTGATGGAGTAGGTTTTGATAGATGTAGAAGGGCTTTGTCTGAACACCGTAAGCTTCTGGGTAGGTTGTAAGGTTGTGTAAGGTTGGCTAGTGATGGATGGTCATTTGGCTTGTTTATTAGATCGTGGATAATAGGGAGTTGGGAGTGTGTGAGTTGGTAGGTTAGTTAAAGCCACTGGTGGTCTATTGAGGGCCAGACAGTGATATGATCTGTGGGGGAACTTGGCTGCAAATTTTGCAACTGTGTTGTAGCACTGCTCGAGTTTGTTTAGTTGTGTTAGCTGGATGTTTGTCAGTCGTTATGCTGAGTAGAGGTGAACAGGTAGTAGGAGGGTAGTGGCTGTATGACATAATGTTAGTTGGTTAGTGTTTTGCCTTGTGCTTAGTTTTTGGTGTGTTTGACTGTATGCTGAATGTGGAAATCAGAATGTAGGCCTTTGTCTGTATAAACTCCTAGAAATTTGATTTGTGACTTGTTTTATTTTGGAGCTGAAAAGGTAATAGTGAAGGATATTTTATTTATTCCAGTGTGTTTGGGAGTGAAGAGAATTAGTTTAATTTTGTTAGGGTTTAGGGCCAGCTAGGGGGTAGTCTGCCAGTTTTCTACAGAAGTGAAGGATTCCCAGGGTGGGTTATGTAGGAAGTCATGGTTTGCTGATCACTCTACTACGGTACCATTCGTACTGGCTATGTCAAAGCCATTAACAAAGATGTTGAACAGGATGGGTCCCTAGTATGGATCCTATGTGGACCCCAACTGTGACAGGGAGAATGAATGAGATGTCAGTGAGCCATTTCACTACCTGGAGTCTGTTAAGACAGGTAACTAGAAAATCAGTATAGGAAGAGTTGTCAGGGCCACGTTTGAGTTTTTGTAAGAGCAGTGGGTAGGAGACAGCATGGAAAGCTTTGGATAGATCTAGAAAGAGAGCAGTTGTAAGGTTGCCATCATTTCTATTTAACAGTGTTGGTGAAACTGTGGAATACTTTGGAGGTGCTGTGGTGGGGGTGAAAACCATGGTGTGAAGGAAGAATGTTTTATGTGATATAATGCAGAAGCTTATAGGTTCCATAGGTTGGTACAAGGCTATCGGCCCTAGGGGCCTATACAAGCCTAGCCATAACCATTCCCTGGCTGTTTCTTCCCACGCTATTTACTTCCCTGGACCCCTGTCAAGCAGGGCGACTGACATGATCCCCAGGGTGAATTTCCCTTCTCCCATCCAGTTGTCAAGGTTCCTTTTGAAGAGGGCCAGAGGCGCTTGTTCTGAAAGCACTTCTTGAGTATTTTTGATAGGATAAGAGAACGTCGATGGGTCTGTAATTGCAGAGTGTGGTAGAGTGACACCTTTTTTGGATGGAGAGGATGTAACATTTTTTCCGTAGTATTTGTACATAAAATTCATCAATAGAACAGTTTAGAATTGAGACAGAGTAAGCCGTGGCCTCTCTCTTAATTTTAGGTTTTGTCTGGCAAATTGTTTGGTATTGAGATTAGAGTTTTAGTTTAAATAGTAGTTTCGTAGCGGTAGCAGTGGAGACTGGCTGAAGAGACAGAGTATGGGAAGGTTTTAGAGTTCGCAGTGTGTTCATGGTATTGTTTTGCTTAGAGCTCTTGAGTAAGGAAGAGACTGATTTAATAAAGTTAGTTGAATTCATTAGCAATGTCAGCTGAGTTATTAGGTTTGAGTGTAGGTGATGGCTGTGTTTATTTGCTAGGATTTAGCAGCTGTTTTTTTGGAGGAACAGAATAGTTTTGGGTTCTGGTAATTTTTTTTCTGGAAGTTATTGTAATGTGTTTTTTATGGTATTTAGCTCTGTTTCTAAGTTTACTAAAATTCTGGTAGTTTGGCTGTTTTTTTGTGGCCTGAGTTTTCCATGCAGCTTATCTAACTTTCATGAGAAGTGTTGTGCTTCTGGATATCCAGATGACAGGATTTGACTTGACTCAATTTTCTTTCCTAAGTGAGGCCAGTTCATTTAGGATTTTTAGGAGTGTGTTGTTGAAGTGAGCTACAGCATCACTGAGTGGTACTCGTTTTAGGTTAGTCCAAAATTGTACTGTTTTGGGTGTGAGAAGAATGCGTCTTTGTTGCCTTGAAGTCTGAGTTCTCCATGCATGGTACAAATGCAGGTCAGACCCTGATATTAAACAGAATCCTTCCTTCTCCGAGAATGATGCCAAGTTTGCAAAGAAAAGATGATTGGTTTCACAGCTGACTGAATGTGTTGTTCAAGTGGACTCCAGTATGTGTCAACGCGGGATGAGTTGCTGCACAGCCCTGTTTGCTTCACCAAGGACAGCTTTCACCTCTCATTCCAAGGCTTACACATACTGGCTAAAGCCCTTGCTGCCCCCAGTGCCTTAGTCCAGCTAATAGTTCTCACAACCTGAAAAAAACAAAACCAAGTCAAGAACCAGACAAAGTCAAGGTAGTGCTGCTCAGCATTAGGTGTTTGAATAACAAGTTGCCTGACCTTGTCACACTCCTACATTTGGAGCACATTTGTTTGTGTATTATTGTTGTTGTTGTTATTGAGAACTTGGTTTAAAATTGCAGAAATCTCTCCATTTTATACCAAGATTTTGTGCCTGCCACACCTTTAGACCGGATGGGAACTTTGGCGTAGTATCCATGTTAAAGATATTACCTTGAAGCAGATTCCTAGACACGCACAAACCAAATGTATTGAGGCACAAATCACACTGTTAAAACGTCTGTTAGATCATAGCATATTAGAAGACCCCTTTTTTGATTCTTATGTGAACTTCAGATACACAGGAACTTATCCTGGAGGACTTTTACTACCCTTCTGTAAACTGGGATACTTGTACCTCAAATGGATATGCTTCAAAATTCCTTAATTTCATAAACAGGAACTCCCTGGATCACATAATTGTCGAACCTACTTGAGGGCAAAATCTTCTTGGCCGGATCCTTACAAATACAGCATCTGTATGCACTATCTCACTGGTGTACCCCTCCCTAGTTAAATCTGACCACAAACTGATGTTCTTCGTGTTTCACTGTTGCAGTCGTTACATTTGGGTAATCTGCTGGCAGGTTGCCCTCAGTCGGCCTGATTAACAAAGTCTTGGGTCCTGCGTCGGTTGCTGTCCCTTCTTCCATGACGTCAGGTCATCAGGGGTATAAAACATGCAGCGAACGCCATTACATCAGTCTTCCTTGCCATCCGGTGCCCAAAGCAGAAGCAGTCCGCAAGTGCCAGTCGGCCGACTCCTGAAATTTTTGTTTTCGAATTTCAGAACCGAAGTCTTCAACTTAAAGCTAAGTACCCCGTTGGGGAAACTTTTTCTTGCTCCTTACCGATGTCAGTAAAAGTTAATAATTGCATTACTTGTGGAAAGCAAATACCTCATAAAGATTTTCATTTGTACTGTATACCTTGCCCTGACCACGACGTACCTTGCTGCAGGTTTTGTGCTTTATTTAATCAGCGCACTATCTGTCGTCGGTACATTTTTGCCTCTAAATATTTTGGTTCTCTGTTTAATTACCCAGAAATGACATCGGTTAGCAATCCGACTACCGGGATTTCTAAAAAACGCAAAGATAAAGACAGAGACTAGGTACAAAACTGCTGGCGACGCTACTCCTAAGCCAGTCGCCAGTTCGCCGGTACTCAGTGAGGCACTTTCGCAGCCCCTGATACCCGCTACTTCTGACTTGCAGGCCTCTACTGAGACCCATTCGGAGTCCGGTATGCCATGAGATGCTTCACCTATGGAACCCGTGGATGTCTCTACCTTGGATGGTTCCGGAGCCACTGTGCAGGCACCGGCTTCTGAGGGTATATTCAGGCCTACAGACTTGCATATTAAACAGACTCCACCTTCAATACTAAGGCCTAAATCTCGATCTATGTCTAAAAAAACCAAGGCCCATGCCACATGTTCAGGCCCCTATGCCTAAAAAACAAATGATCAAAATGGCTGAAGATCTAATTACTCTTAATCAGGGGTAGTCAACCCCCCCCCCCCCTTCTAAGAGGCCGAGGGCTGAGCTTGACTATGAATCTTCTGATTGGGAGTCTTGCTTCTTCTGGCTCTTCTGATGACCTGGATTTGACCTGGATTTGTCCATACCTACTTATGATGATTCTGATGCAGAGGATTCCATTCCCTCTGCCCCCCCGAGGACTTTTCTTTTGGGGAAACTTTACATACTGTAAGGGAGCATTTCCACTGGGAAAGTCAGGAATTTTCTGATTCAAAAAAGAGGCTTAGGGATTTCCTCCTTCCTCAGCATAAGCCTTGGCTATACCTCCTATACTAGACATTGTTGATGTGTTTTCGGAATCCAGTATGGCCCCTGATGCCCTGCCTCCGGCTCCTAGTAAACTGACAGATACTACAGGGTTCCTGAGTCCCACAAGTTCCTTTTCAAAAATCCTGCTGCAGATCCAGAAACCATTTCTCAAGGGCCCAAGGGCATTAAGGCTTCTATTGCTAAAAATCCTGCCCCTTCTGATAGAGACTCCAGGGCACTGGATAGATGGGGTAAAAAGGTTTATACTAATGCAACCTTGGCAATCACGGCTTTAAACTGCCAATTTCATTATTGGACTGCTTAAACAGAAAATTATGTTGATTTCTGTGTGGAAAATAAAGATTTACAGGATTTATTGTATTCTGCTGAACAAGTTGGAAAACATACTTTGCAATGTGGTTTTGATTCTGTGGAGGCCTCTTGCAGGGCCGCTGTTACTGGGTCTGTGCTTAGAAGGCATGCTTGGTTTAAGGAGCAATCTCTGCCTGATCATGTTAAAGCGAAATTGTTGGATGCTCCTTTAAATCAGGACCGCCTGTTTGGCAATAAGGCTGAAGAAGTTCTAAAAAAGATGGAAGATAAAGCTAAATCTATGCAAACTGTAAAAGATTTCTTACAAGTGCAACCTCCAAGTTTTAGTAGGCACTGGTCTACTAAGAAGTGGTCCTTTCCAGCTCCTTCCAGATCCTCTCGAGCTAAACCCAGACACACCAAAAGCAGCAGGTTTCAGTCCCAGGGGACTCTCAGAACTAAGCAATGGGGGGCGTCCACTTCCAAATCTGGAAATAAGACCACCCCCCTATGGTAAACAGTCTCAATAACTTTCCTTTAAAATTACCAGGCACTTAACTTTAGCCACCCCTTTGGGGGGAAAGTTTGCTCTTCATGCAAAAAACTGGGAACTCATAACCCAGGACAAATGGGTTTTAAATATAGTGTCCTAGGGATACAGATTTCATTCCACACGTTGCCAACACCAAACTGGTGGCCAGACCTGCCCCCAAATCAGTGGGCAGAGGCTCAAAAACAAGTACTTTCCCTCTTAAACATGGGGGCTATTGAGCCGGTACCAGAAGAGGAAAAGGGACAAGGTTTCTATTCCAGGCTTTTCCTGGTACACAGAAAAGAAAAATCATGGCATCCAATTCTGGACCTGTCTACTCTAAGCACCTTTCTGGACATTCCAAAAGTCAAGATGCTGTGACCATTCACCAGTTACTTCCTATGCTAGGCAAAGATGCCTGGATGGCAACTCTAGATTTAAAAGAAGCATACCTGCACATCCCAGTCAGGGAATCTTGCAGAAGATACCTTCGCTTCAAAGCAGGATACTTGCATTATCAGTTCTCTGCACTGCCCTTTGGCTTGTCTACTGCGCCCAGTGTATTCACAAAGTGCCTGGCTCCAGTAATTGCATTTTGCAGACAAATAAATATTCAAATATATCCATACCTGGACGATTGTCTAATTCAGGCAGAAAACCAGGCCATACTTCTAAATCATCTGGCATTTGTAAAAAAAAAAAAGGTTCTAACTTGTCTGGGGTACACCATAAACAAAAATAAATCACAACTGGTACCCTCTCAACAGATTACTTTCCTGGGTGCAAGCTTGAATACAACTGCCTAGATGGCTTTCCTCACGCCAGAGAAGCAAATTCATTTGGTAACTTACTTCAAACAAGTGGCAACAAAAACCCTGCTTATATCTGCAAGACAAATACTGCAAGCCTTGGGGTTCATGGCCTCCTGCATTCTTCTAATTCCATATGCAAGACTTCATATGAGGACACTACAGTGGTACTTAAAAAGTCTATGTAGTCAATATTGTCGCAGCCTGGAAACTATGACTCCCTTCATACCTTGCCTATGCCTGGAGTTCCTGTGGTGGGCAAGAGGCCTGCCACCAAAACAAGGGACTGCCAATCACACTACCCCCTGCCGCCCAAACTCTAACTACAGATGCATCAGACTATGCATGGGGGGGCTCATCTGGCAGGGAAGTGTATTCTGGCAAATGGAACCCAAATCAAATGCACCTACATATCAATCAAAAAGAAATGTTAGCTGTACAGAATGCTTTGACAGCATTCAAGTACTGCATTCTTCCAAGACAAATAATAAGACGGACAACACCACGGTTATGTGGAACATAAACAAGCAGGGGGGGTACACATTCCTACCCCCTCTGCAGACTAGCCATGGCATTGTGGAACACGGCCTTGAGCTACCAAGTGCACTTACAAGCTCAATTCCTGCCAGGAAAATTGAATACACTGGCAGACGGACTAAGCAGAAAACTCATGGACCCACACGAGTGGAACCTGGAACCACGGATTTTCAACATGTTGACAAGCAGCTGGGGGAGCCCAGACATTTATCTATTTGCCTCCCCCCAGAACTACCAGTTGGACAAGTTTTGCACAAGGACTCCCCACAAAAAAAGCCTGGAAAGTGGATGCTCTGAGATGCTTCGCAAGGGCCTGTCTTTCTCCTCTATTAAAATCCATGCTTCCGCTATTTCATCTCACTGTAACACAAAACCACCCCTCTTTTCTCATCCCCTGCTCAAACCGTATCTCAGAGGGGAAAATAACTTGAGACCACCCAGGAGAGCTCCTACCCCTGCCCTGGGACCTTAACTTTGTTTTGGAGAAGCTCACTCTACCTCCTTTCGAGTCAGCTGTTACTGCAGACTTAAAATGTCTTTCTTGGAAAACAGCCTTCCTTTTAGCAATCACTTCACCAGAAGGATATCTGAATTACAGGCCCTTATGGCAGTGGAGCCTTTCATCATCTTTCATGCAGACAGAGCATCTCTACAGACCAATCCAGCCTTCATGCCCAAGGTAGTTTCCAGTGTGGCTCTTAATCAGTCCATTCATTTGCCAACCTTCTTTCCCAATCCACAGAACAAAGGGGAATAGATTCTGCATTCCTTGGACGTGCACAGGCAACTTAGAATCTACTTGGACAGAACTAAATTTCGAAGAAAATCTGAACAATTGCTTGTAGCATTTGATGCTGGGGCAGAGGGGAAGGCTGTTTCAAAACAAACCATTTCTAAATGGATAAGACATTGCATCCATTTCTGCTATAAGCACCATGGAAAACCTATCCCCCAGGGGATCAGATCTCACTCCACCAGGGCTGCATCTACTTCTGTAACCTTTCTCAGAGGTGTTCCTACAAGGGATATTCTAGAAGCTGCTACCTGGAGTTCTGTACATACTTTCACCAAGCATTACCATTTCTCAATTTTCTCTTAAGTCCAGAGCTGGCTTTGCCACTGCTGTCTTGCAGGGCCTTATAGCTGGTCGTAATGCTGTAAAAATTCCTCCTCCCAACTATATCTTTAGGAATCTACCAAAATGTAATGACTGCAACAGTGAGACATGAAGAACATAGTACAGATGTTCATTGTGTTTCACTGTTGCAGTCATTACAATTGGGTTATCCTGCTGGCAGGCTACCCGCAGTCGGCCTGAATTCCAAAGTCTAGGTCTGGCGTCTGTTGCTGTTGGCTCCTCCCTGACGTCATTGCACCAGGGGTATAAAAGATGCAGCCGACGCCATTTTCTTCAGTCTTTCTTGCCGCGCGGTGCCCCAAGCAAAAGCAGTTCACAAGTGCCGGTCGGCCAACTCTTGAGATTTTCGTGTTCGAATTTCAGATCCAAAGTCTTCATTAAAAGCTAAGTACCCCGTTGGGGAAACTTTTTTCTTGCTCCAGACAGATGTCAGAAAAAGTTAATAATTGTATTTCTTGTGGGAAGCAAATACCTCATAAGAACTTCCATTCTTACTGCATTCCTTGCCTAGACCCTGATCACGACGTTGCTAATTGTCTGTGTTGTGCTAGATTTAACCAACGCATTATTAAGCGTTGGTACGATTTTGCATTTCACTATTTTGGCAGAAGATTTACACAATGTTGGATAGCCATCCGACTACCGCAATTCAAAAGAAACGCAAAGAAAAGAACAAGCATCCGAGGTCCAAAACTGACCAGGCTTCTTCTAAGCCAGTCGCCGGTTCTCAATGATGAGCTTTCGCAGCCCCTGACGCCCGCTACTTTAGAGCTGCCGGCCGCTTCCGACTCCAACGTGGAGCCAACTAAGCAGCTGGAAACTCAAGGTATTGGAACCTCTGAAAATATTCCTTCAGATGTGTCCGGAGCCGCTGAGTAGGCATTGGCTTCTGAGGGTGTTTTCAGGCCTACACAGTTGAATGTTAAAACGACTTCAGCTTCAAAGACAGACTAAAGCACCTCTAAAGACAAAGAAACAAGTAAAACAAGCCCCATGGACAGGCCTCCATGCCTAAAAAACAGATGCTCAAAATGGCTGAAGACCTAATTACTTTGATCAGGGGTTCCCATCCCCCTCCTGATAAGAGGCCTAGGCAAGAGACAGAATATGAATCTTCAGGTTTCCATTTCTTCTGATTCCTGTTCTGATCAGGAGTACTCTCTCCCTCCCTATGAGGATTCTGATGCTAAAGAATCTATTCCTTCAGCCTCTCCTCCTGAGGATTATTCTTTTGGGGAAACTCTGCATACCATGAGGGAGCATTTCCACTGGGAGAGCCAAGATTATTCAGAATCTAAGAAAAGGCTCAGAGACTTCCTTTTACTACCTCAGCACAGGCCCCTTGCTATTCCACCTGTGTTAGACATTGTAGATGTATTTTCAGAGTCCAGTCTGACTCCTGACTCTTTACCTCCAGCTCCTGTTAAGCCACACAGATACTACAGGGGATGTTCATCGTGCATACAGCTGCAGTCATAACAGATGGGCTCTCCTGCCATCAGGCGGGTCCTCGGTCGGCCAAATTCCAAAGTCTAGGTCCGGCGTCGGTTGTCGTCGCTTCTTCCCTGACGTCAGTGCGACAGGGGTATAAAAGAACCAGCCAACGCCATTTTCTTCAGTCTTTATTGCCGCGCGGTGCCCGAAGCAGAAGCAGTTCGCAAGTGCCGGTCGGCCAGCTCCTGAAATTACAAAATTTTGCAACCGAAGTCTTTAAGTACCCCGTTGGGGAAACTTTTCTTGCCTCAGACCGATGTCAGACAAAGTTAATATTTGTATTTCATGTGGGAAGCAAATACCGCATAAGGATTTCCATTCCCTCTGTATTCCTTGTTTAGGCCCAGACCACGACGTCTCGGTCTGTCGTTTTTGTGCTACATTCAACAAACGCACCATTAAGCGTCTGGCGGAGTTCGCCCAGCATTATTTTGGCAAAACATTTAACTAATATTATGTCGTCGGATACTCAGACTCCAGTTTTGTCTAAAAAGCGCAAAGATAAGGACCAACACACGAGGTCCGCGGCCTCTACCGATACCACGCCAAAGCCGACTACACGTGGTCCGGTTCTCAGCGAGGCGCCTACGCAGCCCCTGACTACCGACGTCACTTCATTGGCGGTGTCTCCTGTGCCCGAGGTCGCAGGCTCCTCGGCCTACACCCCGACTACAGATACCGAAGCCACTCTTGGCGGTGAATCTCAAAATGTGCGCACAGGTCTACCTCCTCTCAAGGTGTCTTCAGACCTTCCTCTTCTTTTTTCCATCAAGGCTTTCACTAAATCTAAAGCAGCCATGCATTCTAAGAGACAAGCTACACAGGGCCCATCTCCAGGCCCCATGCCTAAAAAACAGATGCTTAAAATGGCTGAGGATTTAATTACTCTTATCAGGGGTTCTCAACCCGCCCCGGACAAAAGGCCCAGAGTGGAGGAAGAATCCCCCTCCTCTGATCAGGGCTCCATTATATCAGAGCACTCTGATGAACAGGAACATTCTTACTCCCCTTTTGAAGACTCTGATGCAGAGGAGTCCATTCCCTCTGTATCCCCCCCAGAGGATTACTCATTTGGGGAAACTTTGCATACCTTAAGGGAACACTTCCAATGGGAAGGCCAGGATTATTCAGATTCCAAGAAAAGGCTTAGGGAATTTCTCTTGCTACCTCAGCACAGGCCTCTGGCTATACCTCCTGTGTTGGACATACTAGATTATGTGTACTCAGAGGCCTGCCTTAACCCGGATTCTCTACCTCCAGCCCCAGTCAAGCCTGACAGGTACTACAGGGTTCCTGACTCTCACCAATTTCTATACAAAAGCCATGCAGCTGACCCAGAAACCATTTCACAGGGCCCCAAGGGAATTAAGGCCTCCACTGCTAAAAATCCATTACTTTCCGAGAGAGATTCCAGATCCTTAGAAAGGTGGGGAAAAAAGGTATATACCTCGGCCACCTTAACCATGAGGGCATTAAACTGTCAGATGTTCTTCGTCTCACATTGCTGCAGTCATAACCTGTGGGGTAGTCCGCTGTCCTCGGTCGGCCCGAATACCAAAGTGTTAGGCTGGCGTCGGTCATAGTCGCTCTGATCTGACGTCAGTACGCAGAGGTACTAAAGCGCATGACCGACGCCATATCCTCAGTCTTTCTTGCCGCATGGTCCGAAGCAGAAGCAGCGTTTGCAAGTGCCGTTCGGCGTCCTGAAATTTTCGTATTCTGAGTTTCAGACCGAAGACCAAGTTGGGCTAAGTACCCCGTTGGGGAATATTTTTGTCTTTTCTTGCCTCAGTTAAATCCGGATGTCAGAAAAAGTTAATAATTGTATTTCTTGTGGGAAACAGATACCTCATAGGGACTACCACTCTCTCTGTATTCCTTGCTTGGGGCCTGAGCACGACGTAGTCGGGTGTCGCTTTTGCGCTAGATTTAATAAGCGCACCATTAAACGCAGGTTAGATTGTGCTAAACTTGTTTTTGGTAAGCGGTGCAACTACAACATGCCGTCGGATCCTCCGACGCCCGCGACCGCTAAGAAGCGAAAAGAGAAATCGTTAAAGTCTAAGCAGGATGAGTCGTCCGTTGCGGACGCCGGTTCTTTGGAAACTATGGTGGAATCTGTGGATCCAGCCGAGGTTTCAGCTGAGTCTCAGGGGGAGCCTTTAATATTGCAGGAATTGGCCTCAGGAGTCAGGTCAGGCCGAGGGGGCCTCTCAAGTTTCTGTAGTCCCATCTTTACATAAGGTTGTTAGGCCTTCTACTTCTGTCACTAAAGCACCTTCTAAAGCTAGGCCTGGTCTTTCTGGCACAGGTGTCAGCCCTAGTTCTGCAGGCTCTGTTCCTAAAAAACATATGCTGAAAATGGCAGAGGATTTGATTACTTTAATCAGAGGTTCTATGCCCCCTCCAGATAAGAGGCCTAGGGTAGAGACAGAGGTGGAGGGTTTGGAGCATTCCTCAGATTACTCTGAGTCTTCAGCTGAGGACATTCCGGATTTTCCTCCCTATTCTGATTCGGATGCAGAGGACTCCTGTCCTTCTGCTTCTCCTCCAGAGTATTTTTCTTTTTCTGAAACCCTGCATTCAATGAGGGAGCATTTTAAGTGGGAAGGTCAGGATTTCTCCGATTCTCGTAAGAGGCTTAGGGAATTTTTTTACCACAGCATAGGCCCTTGGCCATTCCCCCTGTTTTGGATGTTGTTCAGGATGTTTTTTCTGAGGCTTCCCTTAATCCTGATTCTTTACCTCCGGCCCCTGTCAAGCCAGACAGGTATTACAGAGTTCCAGAGGCTCATAAATATTTATATAAGAGTCCTACAGCTGACCCAGAAACTATTAGCCAGGGACCTAAGGGTGTCGGGGCTTCTGTAGTAAAGAATCCAGTTCCTCTGGATAAAGATTCTAGAGCTTTGGATAGGTGGGGTAAAAAAGTGTATACCTCCTCCACACTAGCTATAAGGGCTTTGAATTGCCAGTTTCATATGCTGAAGTACCAGAATTTTCTGTTAAGTCAGTTGAAATCTAAGGTAGATGCTTTAGCTGAGGGTATAGAGTGTAAGGAATTGCAGGATTTAGTTCATGCCTCTGATCAGGTAGGTAAGCATTCCTTGCAGTGTGGCTTTGATGCTCTTCAGGCTTCTTCCAGGGTGGCTGCCACTGGTTCTGTTATTCGTAGGCACGCCTGGCTTAAGGATCAGAATTTGTCAGAGCATGTTAAAGCTCGAATTTTGGATGCTCCCCTACAATCTGAAGTTCTTTTTGGTTCTCCTGTGGAGTCAGTTTTGAAGAAAATGGAAGACAAAGCTAAGTCCATGCAGACAGTTAAGGAATTTTTACAAGTGCAGCCCCTAAGTTTAGCAGAAATTGGCCTGCAAAAGGATGGGCATATCCTTCTTCCGATTACCAGTCTAAGGGCAGATCTAGACGTGGTAGGGGCAGAGGTCATGCTCAGGGTTCTTTCAGACCTAGGACGTGGAGTTCTCCTGCACAATCTTCTGGTGAGGGCAGGGGTCAGCCTTTTCGTAAACAGACCCAATGACCTGTATCTCCAGCTGCCAGATTCCTCCTGTCTGGCAGCTCCTCTAGGAGGAAAGTTGGCACTGTTCAAGCAAAATTGGCTTTTGGTCACCCAGGACAAATGGGTGTTGGACATTATAGATCGGGGCTACAAGTTTTATTTTCACACCTTGCCTCCTTTCAAAGGCATGCCGGACGTACCTCCTCAGCAAAGGCTGGAGGCTCACAAACAGATTTCTTTACTTTTAAAAATGGGGGCTATTCAGGTGGTACCTCCGTCAGAAGTAGGCCTAGGATTTTATTCTCGCCTGTTCCTTGTGCCAAAGAAGGGGAACACTTGGAGGCCAATTCTGGATTTGTCTATTCTCAACACATACCTAGACATCCCGAAATTCAAGATGTTAACTTTACAGCAACTTCTGCCTCTGCTAGGCAAAGATCACTGGATGGTAACTCTGGATCTCAAAGAGGCTTATCTTCACATTCCTATCAGGCCCAGTTGCAGGAGGTTCCTGCGTTTTCGGGCTGGTACTTTTCATTATCAGTTCTCTGCATTGCCCTTTGGCTTATCTACTGCGCCCAGGGTGTTCATAAAGGTCCTGGCTCCTGTGATAGCCTTCTTAAGACTAAGAGGAATACAGATTTATCCTTATCTGGACGATTGCCTGATTCTTGCTCAAGACAAAGTCACGTTACTTCAGCATCTACAGTATGTAATGACAGTGTTAAGGTGCCTAGGGTATTCTGTGAACGAAACAAAGTCCAGTCTAGTACCCTCTCAGGACATGTGCTTTCTGGGTGTGAGACTGAATACAGCCTCTCAGATGGCTTTTCTGACCCCGGACAAACAAAGAAATCTTCCCCTATACTTTCAGCAATTATCCCTACTGTCCAGGCTGACTGCAAGGACAGTCCTTCAAGCCTTGGGGTTCATGGCATCTTGTATTCTGGTACTTCCCAATGCCAAACTACATATGAGGAAGCTACAATGGTATCTCAAAAGCGTATGGACTCAACACTGCCACGATTTGGACACTGTCATTCAGATAATACCTTGCATCCAAAGGGAGTTTTGTGGTGGGCTCAGGAATGTCACCTAAACAAGGGACTCTCTGTGACCCGACCAGAGGCGAGTCAGATCCTAACGACAGATGCCTCGGACATGGCTTGGGAGCACATTTCAATGGGAGATGGGTTCAAGACACGTGGCCTCCCAGACTACAGCATTTGCATATCAACATGAAGGAGATGTTAGCAGTCCAATTTGCTCTGATGGCTTTCAAGGATCTACTTCAACCAGGACAGGTGTTGATTCAAACAGACAACACAACAGTCATGTGGTACATCAACAAGCAGGGGGGGAACCCATTCATACCCTCTTTGCAGACAAGCTATGATTTTGTGGGAGACTGCTCTGAGTTTGCACCTCACTCTTCAAGCAAGGTTTCTGCCAGGAGCACAGAACTCCTTAGCAGATGTTTTGAGCAGGCAACTGGTGGACCCCACAGTGGAAATTGGATCCTCATGTATTTCAACAGTTGACAGTGGCTTGGGAACTCCAGATATAGATCTGTTCGCGTCCCACAAAATTTCCAACTGCCAAAATATTGCACAAAGATGTTTCACCCAGAAGCTTGGAAAGTGGATGCTCTATCTTTCAGTTGGAACAACCTTCACGTCTATGCCTTTCCTCCTCTGCCTCTCCTTCCCAAGGTGCTCTTGAAGGCCAGACAGGACAAGCCTTGCATGATCCTTATAGCTCCAGATTGGCCACGTCAGCACTCGTACCCTTGCTGAGGAGTTTAGTTCGAGCCTCCTTGGCCTTTGCCAACAATTCCAAACCTTTTGTCTCAAGAAAGCAATCATTTCCTCAATGTCAGGATACAGTCCCTGCATTTGACAGCCTGGCATATTCTGTTTTAGACCCTGGGGGGGTCGCAGCTTCCTCAACAAGTTTTAAATGTCATTTTGGAAGCCAGGCGGCCTAGTACAAGGAAAGTTTATGCTGATAAATGGAGGAGATTTTTCTTTGGAGCACAGCAAAGAGCTTTGATGTTTCACGCCCTAATTTGAGTGTTACACTACAGTACCTTACAGACTTACTAGACAAGGGTTTGTCTTTCTCCTCCGTGAAAGTTCATGCTGCAGCCATTTCTGCTCACTATGACTGTGATCCACCATTATTTTCTCACCCTTTGTTTAAGCAATTTCTTAGAGGGGCAAAGAACATAAGACCCCCACGTAGAGCTCCTATTCCTTCCTGGGATCTCAATTTTGTGTTGGAAAAACTGACTTTACCTCCTTTTGAACCTGCAGCTACATCTGAGTTGAAGTTTTTGTCTTGGAAGACTGCTTTTTTGTTGGCCATTACGTCTGCTAGGAGGGTATCTGAATTACAGGCTCTAATGGCAGTTGAACCCT
This sequence comes from Protopterus annectens, assembly GCF_019279795.1. Lineage (NCBI taxonomy): Eukaryota > Metazoa > Chordata > Ceratodontiformes > Protopteridae > Protopterus > Protopterus annectens. Next base: position 1,884,953,683 of record NC_056726.1, read on the forward strand.
TCCTAATATTTCATAAGGATAGGGTATCCTTGCATACTAACCCTTCTTTTATCCCTAAGGTTGTTTCTGATGTGGCCTTGAACCAATCTATTCATTTGCCTACTTTTTATGCTGATCCCCAAAATAAAGGGGAAAAAATTTTGCACACTTTGGATATTCACAGGCAGTTACGTTATTATTTGAGCAGAACTAAAGGGTTCAGGCAGTCTCAACAGTTATTCATTTCTTTTGCCTTGGGTTCACAAGGAAAACCTGTTTCAAAGCAAACTATTTCTAAGTGGATTAGCCATTGTATTGCTTTTTGTTATTCTCATCATGGAAAGGAGGTTCCGGCTGGGATTAGACCTCATTCCACTAGGGCTACTGCCACTTCTACTGCTTTTTTGAGGGGAGTAGCTGCTAAGGATATTTTGGAGGCAGCTACTTGGAGTTCAGTGCACACTTTTACTAAACATTACCATCTCCCTCTTTATTCCATGTCTAGGGCTGGGTTTGCCTCTGCAGTTTTACAGGGCATGTTTAGCAGCTCCTAGTGCTTTTTGATTTTGCCAACCTCCCTTACCTTTGCTTTGGGATTCTACCCACAGGTTATGACTGCAGCAATGTGAGACGAAGAACATAGTACAGTTTTGTACCTACCATAAATGTAGATGTTCGAGGATCCACATTGCTGCAGTCCAATTTACCCTCCCTCCTTCCCCTCTGTAGTTTAGGGTTGCTGTGTTGCTTTTGGGGTAATTATTTTGTCTGTAATTGGTGGTTGGGTATTTTCTATTTTTGGCTATGGCCTCTTTTTATTTTTAGGCCTTCTGACATCTGGGGCAAGAAAGACTGAGGATATGGCGTCGGTCATGCGCTTTAGTACCTCTGCGTACTGACGTCAGATCAGAGCGACTATGACCGACGCCAGTCTAACACTTTGGTATTCGGGCCGACCGAGGACAGCGGACTACCCCACAGGTTATGACTGCAGCAATGTGGATCCTCGAACATCTACATTTATGGTAGGTACAAAACTGTACTTTCCATATGCTAAAGTACCAACAGTTTTTGTTATCACAATTGAGAAGTAAAATGTCACAACCTGAACAACCAGACTTGAAGGAGTTGCAGGATTTGATGCATAGTGCTGAACAAGTGGGTAAACATACCTTACAATGTGGTTTTGATGCTCTAGAGGCCTCATGTAGAGCTGCTGTTACAGGATCAGTCATACGTAGACATGCCTGGCTCAAGGAACAAACCTTACCAGATCATGTCAAAGCTAAATTACTAGATGCCCCTCTACAAAAGGATGTATTATTTGGTGCTAATGCTGAGGAGGCATTAAGGAAAAGGCTAAATCAATGCAAACTGTGAAAGATTTTCTACAGGTACAACCCCCACGTTTCAGTAGAAATTGGCCTTCCAAAAATTGGTCCTTTCCAGCCACGGACAGACCCCAAAGAGGTAGATACAGGCGCCCGAGGGGCAGAGGACAATCCCAAGGATCGTTTAGAGGCAGACCATGGCAAGCTCCTACACAAAGAGGTGGTGAGGATAACTCGCAACCATTCAGAAAGCAAGCCCAATGACTTTCCCCTTTGCATGCCAAGCAAGACTCAAATGGCAGCACCCTTAGGTGGAAAACTGGCATTATTTTCAAAAAATTGGCATATTGTCACAAAAGACAAATGGATCCTGGACATTATAAACAGAGGCTACAGATTCCATTTTCACACCCTTCCAAAAATGAGAGGCATGCCAAACCTGCCACACAATCAAAGGGCAGAGGCACAAAGACAAATTTCAGATCTCATAGACATGAAAGCTATTCAAGAGGTACCTACGCACGAACAAGGTCAAGGTTTTTATTCCAGACTATTCCTGGTACCAAGGAAGGGAAAAGATTGGAGACCTATTTTGGACCTATACATCCTAAACACATTTCTACTCGTACCAAAATTCAACATGCTCACTCTACAGCAGCTTCTTCCCATGCTGGGCAAGGAGTCTTGGCTGGTAACATTGGACCTCAAGGAGGCATACCTGCATGTCCCAATCAGACAAAATTGCAGAAGATACCTCAGATTTCTTGCAGGTTCAACCCATTATCAATTCTCTGCATTGCCCTTTGGCTTATCGACTGTGCCCAGAGTATTCACGAAATGCCTGGCATCAGTAATTGCCTACTGCAGACTTCAAGGGATACAAATATACCCCTATTTGGACGACTGCCTGATCCAAGCGGACAGCAAGCACATTCTTCTGAAACATCTGGCTTATGTAATAATGTTGTTGAATTCTCTGGGATACACAGTCAACAAAAAGAAATCAAGGCTAATACCCTCTCGGAAAATAATTTTCCTGGGTGCCAACTTGGACACAAACACCCAGATGGCCTACCTCACGCCAGAGAAGCAGGGGCAACTAACTCAATACTTCAGAACACTAGCAAATTGCACCAGGCTGACTGCAAGGCAAATCCTGCAGGCTCTGGGATTCATGGCATCTTGCATCTAACTAATCCCATGTGCAAAGCTGCATATGAGGAAACTTCAATGGTACCTGAAAAACCTATGGTCTCAACACAGCCACAGTTTGGAAACAATAATACCACTAATTCCATGTCTTCAAAAGGAATTTCTGTGGTGGGCTCGAGCATGACAAACACAGGTCTCCCATTCAGCAAGCCTCAAGCAAATCAAGTCATCACAACAGACGCCTCGGACTACGCCTGGGGGGCGCACATGACAGATCGGTGCATTCAGGGCAAATGGTCCCAAAAAGAAAAGCACCTTCACATCAATCAAAAGGAAATGCTAGCAGTAATAAATGCTATTATAGCTTTCAAAGAACTTCTGCAACCAGGTCAGCTATTGATAAGAACGGACAACACCACAGTAATGTGGTACATAAACAAACAGGGAGGAACCCATTCATACCCCCTATGCAGACTGGCCATGTCACTTTGGAACATGGCCCTGGACTTACAAATCGAACTACAAGCACAGTACTTGCCAGGCAAGGAAAACACGCTCGCAGACAACCTAAGCAGAAATATGACAGATCCACACGAATGGAAGTTGCATCCTCAAGTTTTTACAGAGATAACTCAAGCGTGGGGAAGGCCAGACATAGATCTCTTTGCCTCCCACAAAAATCACCAATTGACAAAATTCTGCTCAAGGATTTTTCATCCAAAGGCCTGGAAAGTGGACGCTGTCTCTTTCAGTTGGACATCAATGACAGTTTATGCCTTCCCACCTCTTCCTCTGCTGCCCAAAGTTCTATTAAAAACCAGAGCAGACAGACCAAAGATGATTCTCATTGCTCCAGACTGGCCAAGACACCACTGGTACCCACTCCTGAGGAGCCTGACGCATTCCCCACCATGGACCCTGCCTCTAATGCCTCTTCTTCTGACTCAGCACAGCTTCAAAACTCTTCACAGTCAGCTAAAAACACTCAATCTAGCTGCATGAAAGATTCCTTAGCATCACAACAGACCCTACTCTCCAAGGAGGTGCAGGATGTCATTTTGGAGGCCAGAAGGCCGTCTACTAGAAAAGCTTACTCCGCAAAATGGAAACGTTTTTGTGTCTGGAATGAGAAAAAGGGCCAGGATCCGGGAAAACTGAAATTTACCTCAAATATTACAGTATCTAGCTGAGCTGCTAAGCAGTGGACTTTCATTCTCCTCCATCAAAATCCATGCCTCAGCCATTTCTGCAGAATACAACACTGATCCACCCTTATTCTCTCACCCCCTCTTAAGACAGTTCCTCGGAGGGGCTAAGAATCTAAAACCCCCAAGGAAACAACCAATACCTGCTTGGGATCTCAATTTCATTCTAGAAAAACTGACCTTGCCTCCTTTTGAGCTAGCTGCCTCATCAGATTTGCAATATTTGTCCTGGAAAACAGCTTTCCTTCTGGCTATTACCTCAGCTCGTAGGGTATCGGAACTACAAGCTCTCATGGCTGTGCAGCCTTTTATCATCTTCCATCAGGACAGAGTTTCCTTACGAACCAACCCGTCCTTCATGCCAAAAGTGGTATCCAGGTTTGCTTTGAATCAGGCTATACACTTACCTACCTTTTATCCTAATCCTCAAAACAAAGGGGAGAGATTACTACATTCCTTGGACATCCACAGACAACTGCGTTATTATTTGGACAGAACAAAGCCTTTCAGAAAATCAGAACAGCTCTTTGTGTCCTATGCTATAGGTGCTCAAGGAAAGCCAATTTCCAAACAGACAATCTCAAAATGGATAGCCCACTGCATACGCTTTTGCTATTCTTTTCATGGCAAAACTGTACCTACAGGCATCAGATCTCACTCCACAAGGGCCACGGCTACCTCTGCAGCTTTTCTCAGAGGAGTCCCTACCAAAGATATTTTAGAAGCAGCCACTTGGAGTTCTGTGCATACCTTCTCCAAGCACTACCACCTTCCACTGTACTCCAAATCTAGAGCAGGCTTTTCCACTGCAGTCTTGCAGGGCATTCTGGCTCCTCCTAGTTCCACCTAGTGCCTACCACCCCTTTCTTAGCTTTGGGATTCTACACATCTGTTATGACTGCAGCTGTATGCACGATGAACATAGTACAGATTTGTACCTACCATAAATGTAGATGTTAGAGTGTTAATACAGCTGCAGTCCAGGTTTCCTTCCCTCCTTCCCCTCTTGGGACAGGCCTATTGGCTAACATCTCCTCATGCAACCTGATTGGGGTATTCATTCTTGATGTATTTGCTTTCACTACTGTATTTTGATTATATGGCATTGCTTTATTACACAAATTTATGTATTGCCTTCCTTCTGGGGGCACCTGACAACTGGGGCAAGAAAAACTGAAGAAAATGGCGTCGGCTGGTTCTTTTATACCCCTGTCGCACTGATGTCAGGGAAGAAGCGACGACAACCGACACCGGACCTAGACTTTGGAATTCGGCCGACCGAGGACCCGCCTGATGGCAGGAGAAACCCATCTGTTATGACTACAGCTGTATTAGCACTCGAACAGCTGCATTTATGGTAGGTACAAAACTGTACTTTCCCGATTCACATAAATTTCTTTTTAAGAACCCTGCTGCTGACCCAGAAACTATTTCTCAGGGTCCCAAAGGGGTCAAGGCTTCCACTGCAAAAAACCCTACCCCCTCTGACAGGAATTCTAGGGCACTGGACAGATGGGGAAAACAGATTTACACTTCTGCTACCTTGACTATAAGGGCTTTAAATTGTCAGTTTCGTATGCTTAAATATCAGCAATATATTATGTCACTGCTTAAACAGAAAATGTTGATAAATTCTGAATGTGCAGAAAACAAAGAAATGCAGGATTTATTGCATGCAACTGAACAAGTGGGAAAGCATACTTTGCAATGTGGTTTTGATTATCTGGAGGCCTCCTGCAGGGCCGCTGTTACGGGTTCTGTCATTAGGAGGCATGCTTGGTTAAAGGAACAGAATCTGCCTGATCATATTAAAGCAAAATTATTAGATGCTCCTTTACAGCATGATACCTTGTTTGGTGTTTAAAGCAGAAGAGGTGTTGAAGAAAATGGAGGATAAAGCTAAATCTATGCAAACAGTCAAGGATTTCTTACAGGTACAGCCTCCAAAATTTAGCAGGCACTGGCCTACACAGAATTGGTCCTTTCCAGTGTCAGACAGGCCTCAAAGAGGCAGATACAGATACCCTAGAGGCAGATCCCCAGCCCCAAGGCTCATACAGGTCTAAACAATGGGGGTACTTCTACCTCCAAAAGCGGAGAAGACAAATCACAGCCATACAGGAAACAGTCCCAATGACTTCCTCCTGCCTGCGCCAAGCACTTGTCTTCTGGCGGGGAAAACTGGCACTTTTTCTCAAAATTGGCACGTAATAACCCAGTACAAATGGGTCTTGGATATAATATCACAAGGCCACAGGTTTTACTTTCACACCCTGCCAAGGGCAAACAGTTTGCCAGACCTGCCAAAAAAAATCAATGGGCAGAGGCACAACAGCAAGCGTCATCCCTCATGGACATGAGGGCCATTCAGCAAGTACCACAGCAAGAGCATGGACAAGGATTTTACTCAAGACTGTTCTTGGTGCCCAGAAAGGACAAAGCCTGGAGACCAGTACTGGACCTATCTATTCTAAACACATATCTGGATATTCCAAGATTCAAAATGTTGACTCTGCAGCAGCTTCTGCCCATGCTGGGCAAGAAGGCTTGGCTTGTGACTTTAGACCTAAAAGAGGCATACCTGCATGTCCCAATCAGACAATCATGCAGAAGATACCTCAGATTCATAGCTGGCTCAATGCACTACCAATTCTCTGCACTGCCCTTTGGCTTATCTACTGCGCCCAGGGTCTTCACAAAATGCCTGACTCCAGTAATTGCATTTTGCAGACAAAGAGGACTACAAATATGTCCTTACTTGGAGGACTGCCTTACTCAAGCAGAGAACAAGGACATTCTACTACAGCATCTGGCGTTTGTAAAAACATTACTAACATGCCTAGGTTACACAGTAAACGAAAAGAAATCAGAACTAGTACCCTCTCAAGAGATAATATTCCTGGGTGCAAGCTTAAATACAACTGCCCAGATGGCTTATCTCACGCCAGACAAACAAAGGCAACTGACTACTTATTTCAAAATGTTGGCAACAAAGATCCAATTCCTGCCAGGAAAGATAAATACTCTGGCAGACGAACTAAGCAGAAAACTCATGGATCCCCAAGTCTTCAGCATAAGGAATTGGGGATGCCCGGACATAGATCTATTTGCCTCCCCTCACAACTGCCAACTACAGAGATTCTGCACAAGGACTTATCACAAGCAAGCATGGAAAGTGGATGCTCTATCTTTCAGCTGGAAAAACTTAACAGTATATGCCTCTTCTCCCCAAGGTACTCCTAAAAGTCAGACAAGAGAAGCCAAAAATGATGCTGATTGCCCCAGACTGGCCCCGCCAGCACTGGTAACCAATCCTAAGGAACTTGTCTCAATACTCAGCCTGGACATTACCTCAAATTCCTCACTTTACTGTCCCAACACAACAATCAGATCCTGCACAGCCAACTCAAGACCTTAAATCTGGCAGCATGGTGGATAATGTAGTCATTCAAAACGTACCTCTCTCTAAAGCGGTGATGGATGTTATTTTGGAGGCCAGGAGGCCTAGTACCAGAAAATATTATGCTGAAAAATGGAAGAGATTCTGTGCTTGGAACCCAGACACAAGGGATTGACACGACTGTACCAAATATTTCTCAGATTTTGCAATATTTAACTGAGATGCTGGACAAAGGCCTATCCTTTTCATCAATTAAGATTCATGCCTCTGCCATTTCAGCTCGTTACAATACAGAGCCACCAATTTTTTCTCATCCTTTATTAAGGCAGTACCTCAGAGGAGCCAAAAACTTAAGGCCTCCAAGGAGATCACCAGTACCTGCATGGGACCTCAATTATGTCTTGGAAAAACTCACCCTGCCTCCTTTTGAGCCAGCTGCTACAGCTGATATAAAATTTTTATCATGGAAAACATCTGTGCTCCTAGCAGTAACCTCTGCAAGACGAGTCTCAGAGCTACAGGCATTCATGGCTGTGGAACCTTTTATCATTTTCCATCCAGATAGGGTTTCTCTGAGGACAAACCCGGCATTTATGCCTAAGGTAGAGTCCAGTGTGGCCCTTAACCAAACTATTCATTTGCCTACCTTTTACCCAAACCCACAGAATAAGGGTGAGAGACTTCTGCATTCTTTGGATGTAGACTACTTGGACAGAACCAAAACTTTCAGAAAGACTGAGCAGTTACTAGTGGCATGTGCTGCAGGATCACAAGGAAAGGCTATCTCAAAGCAGACTATTTCAAAGTGGATAGGCCACTGCATTCATTTCTGCTATTCACAACATGGCAAATCAGTGCCTAAGGGCATTAGGCCACATTCAACCAGAGCAGCAGCCACTTCAGCAGCCTTCCTCAGAGGAGTACCAACCAAAGACATTTTAGAGGCTGCAACCTGGAGTTCCATGCACACTTTTACAAAGCACTATCACTTACCACTCTACTCTAAATCTAGGGCAGGCTTTGCTACTGTGGTTCTGCTGGGCCTAATAGCTGCTCCTAATCCTATTTAGCTCCAGCCTCCCAACCTTGGCTTTGGGATTCAACCCAATTGTAATGACTGCAGCAGTGAAACACGATGAACATAGTACAGTTGTGTACTTACTATAAATGTAGATGTTGGAGTGTATTCACTGTTGCAGTCCAGGTTACCCTCCCACCATCCCCCTTATCTTTGCTGGAACTTATCTGTACTTCTCTGTTCTATACCACCTATGTGGTGTATTTGCTTGTAGATGAAGGAAAAATTTATCTTGGTGCATGCATGCTTTATTGACGTAGTTTTAGCCTACCCTTTTGGGGGCACCTGACATCTGGGGCAAGAAAAACTGAAGAAAATGGCGTCGGCTGCATCTTTTATATCCCTGGCGCAGTGACGTCAGGGAGGAGGTGACAGCAACCGACGACGGACCTAGACGTTGGAATTCAGGCCGACTGCGGGTAGCCTGCCAGCAGGATAACCCAATTGTAATGACTGCAACAGTGAATGCACTCAACATCTACATTTATGGTAAGTACACAACTGTACTTTGCGTACACTTAAATGTAGATGTTAGAGTGTATTCACTGTTGCAGTCCTGGTTACCCTCTCTCCAGCACCCCGTTTTTCTCCGACTATACCTCTACTTTTTTATTATGCTTAAAACCCTTTTTGGTGTATTTGCTTTTGGTTGGAGGTATATTTTTGTTTTTTTTAATTTTATTTGCTCTTAATTTGGGGGGCACCTGACATCTGGGGCAAGAAAAACTGATGTAATGGCATCGGCTGCATTTTTTATACCCTGACGTCATGCAAGAAGGGACAGCAAGTGATGCAGGACTCAAGACTTTGTTAATCAGGCCGACTGAAGGCAACCTGTCAGCAGATTACCCAAATGTAATGACTGCAACAGTGAATACACTCTGACATCTACATTTATGGTAAGTGTACATAACTGTACTTTAATCTTCTTCAAATTCCCCAAAACATCAGATGCAAATATTGTTGTATTCAAACATTTCAGATGTACTAATGTCCTGCAATTCTATAATGAAGTCTTAAAATTCAAGTGCAGCTGTAACCACCAAAAAGTTATGGCAAGTAGTTAAGCGAATAAATTATACGCTTGCGTAGATAAATGTATTAATCTGACAGTTCCTACCAGAATCAAGTAACATAAGAAGTTCAAGAGCCAACCAATCTGTTGGTCTGCATGCATAAACAATACAATAAAAGTTAAAAGCTTCCTAGAATGTACAGCTAAACTAAAGACCCACAAATTGAGTTCAACATCAAAAAAATATTGAAGGTACTGAAAAATACATCAGGAATACAAAGGCACCCCATGAACTCTGACTCTTATTAGAAGTTGAGGCTAATTACATATCCTTTACTTGTGTCAGGAAATAAGAAGCAACACCAGACTTAACCCATAATGGCACTGCCTACTCTGATCAAATAAATATTTAAAATGCATTGGTTAACAAATTCATTGTAGATTTCACCCCCACCCCCACCCAATAAAGCCATGCAATACCCACATACACCAAAAGATTTCAAACCCCCCTATCATTACAAAAGAACACCTGCTAAAGGTACTTTCCAAAACAAAAAATATATCCTCTGTGGGACCTGATAAAGTACCTGGCTGCCTGCTGAACAGTGCTAAATATGCGTTAGTGGATCTGGTCCCTACAGCTGTTTATCCTGAGCCTAGCCACTGTCTTTTCCCTGAGGTGTGGTGCACAGCACTTGTGGTGACACTTCACAAGGGTAACCCACCATAGACCCTTGAAATTGCAGACCTATTAGCCTGATTAGCTTCATCTGCAGAGCCATGGAACATGTCTTAACTTTCCCAATAAACTATAATATTAAAATGTTTTCTACAACTTGACCCACAGTAGTTTGGCTTTGAGCAGATCCTGTCTAATGGGTCTTGTAAACCTTGGTAAACAGTCAGCAGACCTATTTAAAAATCTGCAATAAAACAGTAAGGAATTGCAAGACATCAAGCATCTTCTGGTGTCTCCTTTTCCTAACTATTACTGGAATTACCTTGCCAAAGCCACCTTTGTCAGAAGAAACCCTGTCCCAGCTGGACCTACCTCTTCTAGGCACAGAAGAGGGACCAGAAGACAACCCCCTTCCAGGCCAACTCTCTCTCAGCCCCTCTCTAGGCAGCCCTTTCAAGATAGAGGAGGACCCAACAATGCGTGACTGCCTTGCCCACCTCCCCCTTTCTGCCCATCTTTCCCACTGCCTCCCCTTTTGGAAAACCATCACCACAGACAAAAGGGTTCTGGCTGTTATTCAAAAAGGATACTTCCTCTCCTGAAAAGAAAGGCCACCCTTAAGGGATGCCCCCCCCCCCCCAAAAAAAAAATCAGAGACACCTCTTCCCACAAATTCTGTCAGACCTTCTAAACTTGGGTACAGTAGAACCTGCCCCTCCAGGGTAAGACGAAAAAGGCTTCTATTCAAGACTGTTTCTGGTCCCCAAAAAAGATGGACCATGGAGACCCATTCTAGACCTTTACTTAAATCTATTCTTAAAAGTTCCCACCTTCAGAATGTTGTCCCTACCAGTTTACTCCCTCTCATACCAGCCCAGGCTTTCATGCCCACACTCTACCTGAAAGAAACCTATCTGCATATACCCATTCAACCTTCCCACAGGAAATTCTTATGCCTTTCTGGACCCTCCTCTCACTTCCAGTTTACTGCCTTGCCCTTTTGTTTGTCCACTGCTCCCATACTGTTCACAAAATGCCTGGCACCTACCATAGCCTATTGCAGAGCACAAGGGATTCAGATTTACCCCTACCTGAACGACATCCTGATCCTAACAGACTGCAAGGGGAACCCTGTTACTACATCTAGGGTTCACCGTGTGCCTACTCCAAAGACCGGGGTTGACCCTTAACTCCCCAAAATCCTCCTTGACCCCAGAACAAGACAAAACATTTCTGGGTTGCAGGATCAAGACAGATATAATGAAAGCCTTTCTTCCCCAGGACAAGGTCAGCTCCCTGTCCTCCCACTTCAAAACCCTTCTGCAGACCCAGCAAATAACTGCAAGGCAATTCCTATAAACACTTGGCCTAATGGCAGCCACCATCCCCATGCTACCACTAGCCAGAACGCGCATGCGAAAGCTATATTGGTATCTAAAAGAATGTATGGTCACAGCACCAACATCCTCTGCAGTCAAAGCTAAAATGCTGGATTCAGCAAGTTCAGCTGAACGCGGGCCTTCCGCTGCAGTTACCCACCCCAAACCAGTTCATGCGTACAGATGCTTCAGACCTAGGATGGGGAGCACAATGGCAAACTTCAGGGTTCAAGTAAAGTGGCACCCTTCCATAAAGAACAAACACATCAACGTGAGGGAAATGACAGCAGACCTTCTGGCACTGAAAGCCTTCCTTCCACTCATACAACCTGGTGTTCTCCAAATAATAACCGACAGCACCACAGTTATGTGGTACCTCAACAAGCAGGGAGGGACAAAAGCGTACCACCTTTGCAGACTAACCTTACTAATCTGAGACCTAGCCTCACAACACAACTTGTCCCTCCAGGTAACCTACATCCTCTCACAGGACAACAAACAAGTAAACCTTCTCAGCAGGACATCCTGTCCAAATTACGAATGGATGCTGGACAGGAATGTCTTTCTAGATATTGTCCACCGGTGGGACACACCTCGAGAGTAGATTTGTTTGCCTCCCCCCACCTTCTGCTCCAAGACCTGCTCCCCACTAGCTTGGAGAGTAGACGCATTCAACATTTCATGGAAGGGCAAGGTTTCTATATGCCTTTCCATCAATTCAAAAAGTCCTCCTGCAAATCAGGAGAGACAAACCAAGAAACTTGTTGGTGACCCCCTACTGGCCAAGGCAGTACTGGATGTCCTTCATGGATGCATCTGCAGTCATAACAACTGGGTTGTCCTGTCGTCAGGCAGCCCTTCAGTCGGCCGGATTCCAAAGTCCGGGTCCGGCTTCGGCTGATGTCGCACTTCACCCGACGTCATCTCTGCTGGTCTTGGGTTAAAAAGGCACCAGCCGACGCCATTTTCTTCAGTCTTTCTTGCCGCGTGGCCAAGCAGAAGCTGTTCGCAAGTGCCGGTCGGTCGGATCCAGAGATTACTACTACCGAATACTACTTCGAAGACTTCTAAAAGCTAAGTACCCCGTTGGGGACTCTTTCTTGCCTCAGCCGATGTCAGAAAAAGTCAATAACTGTTTAACTTGTGGGAAACAAATACCTCATAAAGATTTCCACTCTTACTGTTTGCCTTGTCTAGGCCCACACCATGACGTAGCAGCCTGTTCGGCCTGTGCTTCATTCAACCGACGAACGCTTAGGCGTCGGTCGGAGTTTGCTGAACAGTTTTTCGGTTCTGATTTTGCGTACATTATGCCGTCGGATCCTCCGACTTCCCAAATTGTTAAACGCAAAGAAAAAGACCGACACTCGCGGTCCACTGTTTCGGCTGAAACCATGGTTAAGCAAACCGCGAGTGTCTCGGTTTCGGCTGAAACCGAGAAAACTGATCAAAGCACAGCTGAATCTATGACTACTACTGAGGTTCCTGCTACATTACTTGAATCGACCTCGGATATTTTACCTACTACAGTGGTTCCTAGTGACTTATCAGACACCATCCCTTTGGATGTCTCTACCCCAGCACGTGGTGCTGCTAGGCCTCCTGCAGCTATGTCAATTAAGGCCTTTGCCAGGGCTAAAGCAGCCAAGTCTACTAAATCAGTGCCTGTTAAGCCCCCCTCAACCAGGCCCACTTCTAGTGCACAAATGCTTACTCTGGCAGAAGATTTAATAACCTTAATTAGGGGATCTCAATCTCACCCAGACAGGGCCCTCGCAGCCCCCAGGGAAGAGACCTAGAGCAGAGCCCCCAGAGCCTGGGTCCTCTGATGATTCTGCGGATGACTCAGATATTACAGACCAGCCAGAGGCTCCTTTCTCCAATTATGAAGACTCAGATGCTGAAGAATCCATCCCAGCTGCTTCCCCACCAGAAGAATTCTCCTTTGGGGAAACCTTGCATGCCATGCGAGAACATTTCCAATGGCAGCAACAGGATTACTCAGATTCCAGAAAAAGACTTAGGACCTTTCTGCACCTTCCACAACATAGGCCCTTAGCTATACCTCCTGTCCTATCTGTTGTGTACGATGCTTTTAATGATGTCTGCACTGCACCAGATTCTTTACCTCCAGCCCCTGCCAAACCAGATAGATTTTACAGGGTACCAGACACCCATCATCACCTATACAAGGCCCCACTTGCAGACCCCGAAACTATATCCCAGGGCCTAAGGCAGTAGCCTCGACCACAGCAAAAAATCCTATTCCTTCTGAAAGGGAAGCCAGGTCTTTAGACAGATGGGGCAAAAAGGTTTACACCTCAGCTACTCTCTCAGCCAGAGCTTTAAACTGTCAGTTTCACATGATACAATACCAAGAGTTTATGCTTGATCAGTTAACTAAAAGCTATCCTCTGATGACTCTATAGATAAGAAATATGTATTAGAGATGGTAAATAACATACAACAGGTTAGTAACCATTCACTGAAATGTGGCTATGATGCACTGGAGGCTTCATTTAGATCAGCCATGACTGGCACAGTGATAAGAAGACATGCATGGCTGAAGGAACAGGTCTTACCGGATCATGTTAAAGCTAAGTTATTAGATGCTCCTATGGATAAGGCCAGTTTGTTTGGTACGCCTGCCCAGCAGGTAATGAAGAAAATGGAAGAAAAGGCAAAATCTGTCCAAACAGTAAAAGATTTCTTGCAGGTTCAGCCCCAAGGTTTAGCAGGAACTGGCCTGCCAAAACTGGTCCTTTCCTGACTCCACAACATCCCAAAGGGGCAGGAATAGACGTTCCAGAGGCAGAAATCAATCCAGAGGGGTGCCTACAGAGGACGACAGTGGCAAGGTAATAACAGAGGCACAAACACAGCCACTACCACTACAACAGCACAACAACAGTGACTTGATTCTAACTCCGCCTACCAGGGAACAAATAGCAGCACCATTAGGCGGAAAATTAACCTTATTTTCAAAGAACTGGCACTATATCACAAAAGACAAGTGGATTTTGCAAACCATAGACCAAGGTTACCGGTTCCACTTCCACACTTTACCAGTCAAAGAGGAATGCCAAACCTGCCTCCAAATCAAAAACAGAAGCTCTACAACAGATAATGCAATTAACAAAGATGAGAGCTGTGGAAAGAGTTCCAAGAACAGAACAAGGCAAAGGATTTTATTCCAGACTATTCCTAGTTCCAAGAAAGGAAAAAGTTGGAGACCTATTCTCGACCTGTCCACCTTAAATACATACATCATTGTCCCAAAATTCAAAATGCTGACTCTACAGCAACTTCTTCCCATGCTGGGCAAGGAGTGTTGGCTGGTAACTCTAGATCTCAAGGAGGCATACCTGCACGTCCCCATCCGACCAATTTGCAGAAGATACCTCAGATTTCTTGCAGGATCAGAGCACTATCAATTCTCAGCATTGCCCTTTCGCTTATCTACTGCCCAGAGTATTCACAAAATGCCTGGCATCAGTGATCGCCACTGCAGACTACAGGAATTCAAATTTATCCATACCTGGACGACTGTCTGCTACAAGGGGACAACCCAAGCAAGCTGACAACAGATTTACAAAGGGTCATTTACTTGCTACAAGCTCTGGGATACACAGTCAATTTACAAAAGTCAAGGCTGATACCATCCCAAACAAGGACATTCTTGGGCTGAATTGGACACAGTAAAACAAATGGCATTCCTAACTACAGAAAAACAAAAGAACTCCTCTTTACTTCTTGGCACTAACAAGACGGAACAAGCTAACAGCAAGAAAAGTTCTGCAGGCCCTGGGCTTCATGGCATCATGCATAATCTTAGTTCCACATGCCAGGCTACATATGAGAAAACTACAGTGGTACCTAAAGAATTTATGGTCCCAACACAGGCACAGCCTAGAAGCAGAAATTCCACTAATACCATGCCTAAAATAGGAGTTCCTATGGTGGCCTCAAGCATGCCAGTCAAACCCAGGCCTACCCTTTCACAACTATCAAGCAAGCCAAACCATCACAACACACGCCTCAGACCTAGGATGGGGGGCTCACATGCTGGGCAAATGCGTACAAGGATTATGGACGCAGGACCAGCTTCACCTGCACATCAACCTAAAAGAAATGCTGGCAGTAAAACTGGCAATCCAAAACTTCAGACCATTCCTCAAAGAAGGCCAATTGATGATAAGGACAGACAACACCACTGTCATGTGGTACATCAACAAACAGGGAGGCACTCATTCGTACCCCCTGTGCAGAATGACCTTGGACCTTTGGCACCTGGCACTCAGCTACAACATCCAGTTACAGGCAATATTCGTACCAGGAAAGGAGAATACTCTAGCAGACATGTTAAGCAGAACCACCTCGGATGCTCACGAATGGATGCTACACCCGGACATCTTCAAGACCATCTCAAAGAAATGGGGAATGCCACAGATAGAGCTTCCCCTCTCAATCACCAGCTCAAAAAATTCTGCACAAGGACATTCCACCCACTTGCATGGAAAGTGGACTCGCTCTCCTTCAGCTGGAAAGGTCTGACAGCATATGCATTCCCACCTCTTCCCTTGCTACACAAGGTATTACTAAAAATCAAGGAGGAGCGTCCAACGATAATCCTGATAGCTCCAAACTGGCCAAGACAACACTGGTACCCATTGCTAAGGAGCATGTCTCGGGACAAGATGTGGTCAATACCCCTGAGGCCTTTGATGTTAACTCAGAACAACTACAACATCATGCATCCAAACCTAAAAACGTTGCAACTGACTGCATGGAACATTACATAGCAACAACTAATCCAGAACTTTCCCAAAGGGTGAAAGACATTATCCTTGAAGCCCGCAGACCTTCAACAAGAAGGAACTATGCAGGAAAATGGAAAAGATTTGTCATTTGGAGTGCGGAAAGAGGAAAGGATGTGTCAAATATAGATATGGCCAACATTCTGGAGTATTTGGCAGAACTTCTGCATACAGGCCTGTCCTACTCCTCCATCAAGATACATGCATCAGCTATTTCAGCAGAATACAGCTTTGATCCACCTGTCTTTTCACATCCTTTACTCAGGCAGTTCCTCAGAGGGAGTAAGAATGTAAAACCCCCTAGGAAACCACCATTGCCAGCTTGGGATTTGAACTTTGTACTAGAAAAGCTGACACTCGCACCTTTTGAGCCAGCAGCAACAGCAGAGCTACAGCATCTATCGTGGAAAACTGCTTTCCTACTGGCAATAACCTCAGCAAGGAGGGTGTCTGAACTTCAGGCCCTAATGGCAGTACAGCCCTTCCTAATCTTCCACCAAGATAGAGTGTCCATGAGGACTAATCCTACATTTATGCCTAAGGTGGTATCCAGAGTGTCTTTAAACCAGGCAATCCACCTTCCTACCTTCTTCCCAACCCTCAAAACAGAGGGGAAAGAATGCTGCATACCTTGGATGTACATAGACAGTTACGCTACTACCTGGACAGAACAAAAGTAACAGAAAAACTGACCAGCTTTTTGTAGCCTATGCAACAGGAAGAGAAGGAAAAGCTATTTCCAAACAGACAATCTCCAAATGGATAGGAAATTGCATACGATTCTGTTACTCCTTCCATGGAAAACCAATTCCACAGAACATAAGGCCTCATTCTACAAGGGCAACAGCCACTACCACAGCCTTCTTACGAGGAGTGGCAACCAAGGACATTATTGAGGCGGCTACTTGGACCTCCGTGCATACATTTGCCAAGCATTATAATTTACCTTTGTACTCCAGATCCCGAGCAGGGTTTGCCACTGCTGTACTGCAAGGGATCCTAACCACACCATAATCTATTTTTTCCTCCCCCCTTAGTTGGCTATGGTATTCTACCCAGTTGTTATGACTGCAGATGCATCCATGAAGGACATAGTACAGTTTTGTACCTACCATAAATGTAGATGTCCGAACTGGATAGCATCTGCAGTCAGGATTACCCTCCCTCCTTCCCCTCTGTGGTACTTCTAGGGTATTTACCCTCCTAATAGCTAGCTGGTGGGGGGAGTCTCTTATGGTGTATTTGTTTGTATATATGTACATACATGCTTATTTTCTGAGTTTGCCTTCTATCCTTTTGCAAACATTGGCATTTATCCAAAATTTAGCCTTCCAGGAAGGGCAACTGGCATCTGGGGCAAGAAACACTGAAGAAAATGGCGTCGGCTGATGCCTTTATACCCGAAGACCAGCAGAGATGACGTCGGGTGAAGTGCGACATCAGCCGAAGCCGGACCCGGACTTTGGAATCCGGCCGACTGAAGGGCTGCCTGACGACAGGACAACCCAGTTGTTATGACTGCAGATGCTATCCAGTTCGGACATCTACATTTATGGTAGGTACAAAACTGTACTTTCCCCCTACTTCTCAATATAGTCAAGGGCAATCACCACAAGTTACCCAACAAGGTGAACCTTCTGACACAACAAAAGGGGAACCCTTATCCACCCACACATGCATATGTCAATGACACTGTGGGTGATAAACTTCTAATTCTCTTCAGGCACCACTACTCAGAGGATGTGCTTTCAGTCCTGAGTAAAGGCAGGAAACCTACTACAAGAAAATTTACTTAGCTGAATGGGAGAGATTTTCAAAATGGTGCCTGGGCAAGGGCAGTGATCCATGGATTGCAGATCCCCGACTAGTTCTTGCCTGTGTGTGTCAGCTAGTAAAGGGGGGACTTTCTTACTTTTCAGTGAAAGTCCACCGTTCATCAGTCTCAGCCTGCCTGCCACTAGACCCTCCCCTGCCAGCCAGGGTCGATTGTGAAGCTATTCGTAAAAAGGGTCTTGCACATCAGACCACCAAGAAAACCCATCCCACTACCCTGGGACCTGAATGTCATCCTGGAAAAACTAACCCAGTCTCCATTTGAGCCTACTAGTACGGCTACTCTGCAAATGTGCACATGGAAGACGGTCCTGCTAGTGGCCATAACTTCAGACGGAAGGGTGTCTGAATTACAGGCCCTAATGGCCTGCCCTTCATACACTACTTTCCACAAGAACAGGATAATGCTAAGAACTAACCCTTCCTTTATGCCAAAGGTGGTCAATGATCTGTCCTTAAACCAGTCTATTCCTCTACCCACCTTCTACCCATCTCCTACCAATGAAAGTAAGCGAATACTCCACTCCCTGGATGTACACAAGACAGCTAAGGTTTTACCTAGGCAAAACAAAATCCATACGAAAATCCAATCAGCTCTTTGTTTCCTTCCACCCCAGGGCCCTGGGCAAGGCAGTCTCCAAACAAAGCATGCTGGATTAGAAACGCTATTTGCCTATGTTGTTCACACCATAGCAAAAAAACTCCCACAGGGAGTTAAAGCTCACTCTACCAGGGCAGTGGCAGCCTCCAGAGCGTACTTAAAATGCCTGGAAACTGCATTCATACTAGAAGCAGCCACATGGTCCACCTTTCACACGTTTCCAGAGCATGTGCAGGATTTGCCAGAGCAGTTCTGCAGGGCTTTGTGGAATCCGCTTCCTCTACCTCCTCCCTTCCTTCCAACTAAGCTGTGGTACTCTCCTACACCAAGAATACTGCAACATAGGAATAGAAGGACATAAATAGATTCCCTTCTCTTCCATGTTGCAGTATTCCTTCCCACCCAACCCACCCCCTTATCCATTTTTCTCACTCATTACTGATCTGTCTTAGGTCTCCTGGGGTTTGTACCCTACCCTTTAACCAGTTTAACCACAAAATGGCTCCTTGATCCTATGACTGACATCACTGGCTACTCTACTTCTGTCCAGCTGGACATTCAGGTTTTGAGGTGTGTGCGTGCAGACGTCTCATTTAAGGTCCCTGGTTTATGGCCCTACATGTGACGTCCCACACAACTCCAACAGCCAAGCTGAAGTTTTGTATAGCAGCCGATGTACAGGCCGATGTACAGGTCACTTGAGGTGAAAAATCCTACACCAAGAGTAATGCAACATGGAAGAGAATGACATCTTTGGTTATGGTTAAGATTTTACATGGCTATTTGTTTTATGATGGCTAAAGTGAGTAGAATTTTATCCTTCTTTTTTTATGATTTGTTATAGTGATGTGTGTATTGTAAATGTTGGTGTTAGAGTCCCTGTTGCAGTCATAACTTTATAGGAATGTCTGTCACTGTCTCAAGCCTTAATCTTAGAAAAGAGAACAGTTCCCCCTTGGTTGGGCTGAGGTCTTGCCTCAGATGTCTCCATGTACCAAGTATGTAGATGGCATCTCCCTACCATCTTCATTTTGTTTCTTCCCAAATAGTGTTTGCTTTGAAGTCCAATGTTGGTCCAGGCTTTTTGGCTTGAGAGCATCGAGAAGTAAGATGTTCATCGTGTTTCACTGTTGCAGTCATTACTCTTGGGTTATCCTCTTGGCAGGCGACCCGCAGTCGGCCTGAGTTCCATAGTCTAGGTCCGGCGTTGGTTGCTGTCTTTTCTTCCCTGATGTCAGTGTGCCAGGGGTATAAAAG
This sequence comes from Protopterus annectens, assembly GCF_019279795.1. Lineage (NCBI taxonomy): Eukaryota > Metazoa > Chordata > Ceratodontiformes > Protopteridae > Protopterus > Protopterus annectens. The sequence goes on from NC_056726.1 coordinate 1,884,973,409, forward strand.
ATGCAAGTGATGCCATTTTCTTCAGTCTTTCTTGCCGCGTGGTGCCCGAAGCAGAAGCAGTTCGCAAGTGCCGGTCGGCCGACTCCTGAGATTTTCGAAATAGAGTTTCAGAACCGAAGTCTTCAATAAAGCTAAGTACCCCGTTGGGGAAACGTTTTCTTGCTCCAGACCGATGTCAGTAAAAGTTAACAATTGTATTTCTTGTGGGAAGCAAATACCTCATAAAGACTTTATCTTACTGTATTCCTTGCCTAGGCCCTGACCACAACGTTTCTAGTTGTCGGTTTTGTGCTAGATTCAACAAACGCACTATTAAACGTCGGATTGATTTTGCATTACATTGCTTTGGCCGAAGGTTTAGTTATATAATGCCGTCGGAACAACCGACCGGAATTCATAAAAAACACAAAGACAAGGAAAAGGACAGGCATCTGAGGTCCAAAATCTACAACGAAGCCTCTTCTAGGCCAGTCACCGGTTTTCAGTGAGGTGCTTTCACATCCCCTGACACCAGCTACCTCAGTGCCACAGGCCGTACCCGACTCCCACATGGAGACTACTAGGCCTCTGTATACTCAAGGTATTGGGCCTATGGAAAATATTCCCTCAGATGGGTCCGGAGCCGCTGAGCAGGCATTGGCTTCTGAGGGTGTTTTCAGACCTTCACAGCTTACTATTAAATCCTCTGCAGCAGCCAACGTACAGTCAAAGACACCATTAAAGACAAAGAAACAAGTACATCATTTTCCTAGACTGTCAACCATGCCAAAGAAACAGATGCTTAAAATGGCCGAAGACTTAATTACTTTGATCAGGGGTTCCCATCCCCCTCCTGATAAAAGGCCTAGGCAAGACACTGACTAGGATTCCTCTGGCCAGGTTTCTATTTCCTCTGATTCCTCTTCAGATCAGGGCTATTCTCTTCCTCCCTATGAGGACTCTGATGCTGAAGAATCTATACCTTCAACCTCTCCACCTGAGGATTACTCTTTTGGGGAAACTCTGCACACCATGAAGGAACATTTCCACTGGGAGAGCCAGGATTATTCAGAATCCAAGAAAAGGCTCAGAGATTTTCTTTTACTGCCTCAGCACAGGCCCCTGGCTATCCCCCACTGTGCTTGAATATAGTTGATGATGTTTTCTCTGAATCCAGTCTGTCTCCTGATTCTTTACCCCCTGCACCAGTCAAGCCAGACCGGTATTACAGGGTCCCTGACTTTCATAAATTTCTTTATAAAAACCCTACTGCTGACCCTGAAACAATTTCTCAGGGTCCCAAAGGGGTTAAGGCTTCCACTGCTAAAAACCCTGTTCCCTTTGATAGGGATTCTAGAGCTGCTACTTTAGCTGTAAGGGCTTTAAACTGCCAGTTTCACATGCTTAAATATCAACAGTACCTCATGTCTTTGTTAAAACAGAAAATGCTTACAAATTCAGAGAATCCTGACAATAAGGAAATGCAGGAATTATTGCATGCAGCTGAACAAGTGGGAAAGCATACTCTGCAGTGTGGTTTTGATTCATTAGAGGCTGCTTGCAGAGCCGCAGTTACAGGCTCTGTCATTCGAAGGCATGCTTGGTTGAAAGAACAAAGTTTACCTGAGCATGCTCCATTATAGCATGATATTTTGTTTGGTGTTAAGGCAGAAGAGGTGTTAAAGAAAATGGAGGGTAAAGCAAAATCTATGCAGACAGTAAAGGATTTCTTACAAGTTCAGCCACCTAGGTTTAGTAGAAACTGGCCTTCAAAAAATTGGTCCTTTCAGGTGTCAAGACAGGCCACAAAGAGGCAGATACAGATGCCAAAGAGGCAGATCTCAGCCACAAGGCTCCTACAAACCTAAACCATGGGGTGCTTCTGCCCCCAAAGGAGGAGAAGACAAATCACAACCTTATAGGAAACGGTCCCAATAACTTTCCTCTACAAAGGCCAAGCACTTAACTTTTGGCAGCACCCCTAGGGGGGAAAGCTAGCAGTTTTCGCACAAAATTGGCACAATCACCCAGGACAAATGGGTACTGAATATAGTTTCTCAGGGTTATAGGTTCCACTTTTCACACTCTTCCAAAATCAAAAGGTATGCTGGACCTGACACAAAACCAATGGGCAGAGGCACAAAAGGAAATTGCTGCTCTCATGGACATGGGAGCTATTCAGAGAGTACTACAGCAAGAACAGGGGCAAGGATTTTACTGAAGACTCTTCCTGGTTCCCAGAGAAGCCTGGAGACCAATACTGGACTTGTCAATCCTAAATACTTTCCTGGATGTTCCGAAATTCAGAATATTAACACTGCAGCAACTTCTACCCATGCTGAGCAAGAAGGCTTGGCTAGTTACTTTGGACCTCAAAGAGGCATACCTGCATGTCCCAATCAGACAATCTTGCAGAAGATACCTCAGATTCATAGCTGGCTCAGTACATTACCAATTCTCTGCACTGCCCTTTGGCTTATCTACTGCACCCAGGGTCTTCACAAAATGCCTGGCACCAGTAATTGCATTTTGCAGACAAAGAGGAATTCAGATATATCCCTACTTGGACTGCCTTATTCAAGCAGAGAGGAAGGACATTCTACTAAAGCATCTGGCGTTTGTAAAAAGATTATTAATTTGCCTAGGGTACACAGTAAACGAAAAGAAATCACAACTAGTGCCCTCTCAAGAGATAATATTCCTGGGTGCAAGCTTAAATACAACTGCCCAGATGGCTTATCTCATGCCAGACAAGCAAAGGCAACTGACTCATTACTTTCAAATGGCAACAAAGACCCAGCTCCCTGCAAGAAAAATTCTGCAGGCCCTGGACTTCATGGTTTCCTGCATTCTACTAATTCCATATGCAAGACTGCATATGAGGAAACTACAATGGTATCTAAAACGTGTTTGGACTCAGCATTGCCACAGCCTGGAAACAGTAGTGACTATAATTTCCTGTCTACAACAGGAGTTTTGATGGTGGTCCAGGGCCTGTCACCTCAACAAGGGACAGCCCTTCACCTTACCCACTGCCAGGCAGACAATAACAATGGACACATCGGATTATGCCTGGGGGGCACATATGGCAGGAAAATGTATTCAGGGCACGTGGCCCAAGGAACAAATGCATCTTCACATCAATCAAAAAGAGATGCTAGCTGTACAGAATACTCTGACAGCCTTCAAGGATCTACTACATCCAGGACAACTATTACTAAAGATGGACAACACCACAGTTATGTGGTACATAAGCATGGGGGGGGGGCACACATTCCTACCCCCTCTGCAGGCATACCATGATTCTCTGTGGAGCACAGCACTGACCTATCAAGTACATCTGCAGGCCCAATTCCTGCCAGGAAAGAAAAATACACTGGCAGACGAACTAAGCAGAAATCTCATGGATCCGCACAAATGGAAACTAAATCCATAGGTCTTCAGCATGATGACAAGGAAATGGGGACGCCCGGACATAGATCTTTTTGCCTCCCCTCAACTGCCAACTACAGAAATTCTGCACAAGAACTTATCACTCACAAGCATGGAAAGTGGATGCTCTTTCGTTCAGCTGGAAAACCCTGACAGTTTATGCCTTCCCTCCACTGCTTCTTCTTCCCAAGGTACTCCTAAAAGTCAGACAAGATGAGCCAAAATGATCCTGATTGCCCCAGACTGGCCATGCCAGCACTGGTACCCAGTCCTAAAGAGCTTGTCTCGAGGCCCAGCCTGGCCTTTACCTCAAATTCCTCATCTTCTGACTCAACAAAACAATCAGATTCTACACAGTCAACTCAGAACCTTAAATCTGGCTGCATGGCAGATAATTTAGCCACTCAGACCATATCTCTGTCTAAAGCTGTTATGGATGTCATTTTAGAAGCCAGGAGGCCCAGCACTAGGAAATATTATGCAGAAAAATGGAAGAGATTCTGTGCTTGGAACCGGGCACAAGGACTCGAACTGCTTGTTCCAAATATACCTCAGATTTTACAATACCTAACTGAGATGCTGGACAAAGGCCTATCCTTTTCATCTATTAAAATCCATGCCTCTGCCATTTCAGTTCATTACAATACGGAACCTTCTATTTTTTCACATCCACTGCTAAGGCAGTACCTCAGAGGGGCAAGAAACTTAAGACCCCCAAGGAGAGCACCAATACCTACTTGGGACCTCAATTTTGTATTGGAAAAGCTCACACTGCCTCCTTTTCAGCCAGCCAACACAGCTGATATAAAATTCTTATCATGGAAAACTGCTCTGCTCCTAGCAATAACTTCAGCAAGAAGAGTCTCAGAGTTACAGGCATTAATGGCAGTGGAACCTTTAATCATTTTTCATCAGGACAGGGTCTGTCTAAGGACGACCCCAACATTTATGCCAAAGGTGGTTTCCAGTGTGGCTCTTAACCAAACCATTCATTTGCCAACTTTCTATCCAAATCCCCAGAATAAAGGGGAAAGACTTCTGTACACTTTGGATATACACAGACAGCTACGATTCTACTTGGACAAAACAAAAGCTTTCAGAAAAACTGAGCAACTGTTTAGCTTATGCTGCAGGATCACAAGGAAAGCCTATCTCAAAGTAGACAATTTCAAAATGACTAGGGCACTGCATTCGCTTCTGCTATGCACAACATGGCAAATCAGTGCCTAAAGGCATAAGGCCACATCCTACCAGAGCAGCAGCCACTTCAGCAGCCTTTCTCAGAGGAGTACCAACCAAAGACATTTTAGAAGCTGCAACCTGGAGTTCAGTGCACACTTTCACTAAACACTACCACTTACCTCTCTAATCTAAATCCAGAGCAGGCTTTGCCACTGCAGTTCTGCAGGGCCTGGTAGCCTCTCCTAATCCTATTTAGGCCCAGCCACCCAACCTCAGCTTTGGGATTCAACCCAAGAGTAATGACTGCAACCATGAAACACGATGAACATAGTACAGTTGTGTACCTACCATAAATGTAGATGTTCGAGTGTATTCACTGTTGCAGTCCAGGTTACCCACCATACCCCTTTCTCATTGCTGGGCCCTTTTTGTACTTCTCAACTCTCTACAACCTATGTGATGTATTTGCTTGTAGATGAAGGAAATGTTATTTTGGTAGATGCATGTTTTTTGACATAATTTTTCCAGCCTTTCCTTTTTGGGGGCACCTGACATCTGGGGCAAGAAAAACTGAAGAAAATGGCGTCGCTTGCATCTTTTTATACCCCTGACGCACTGACATCAGGGAAGAAGCGACAGCAACCGACGCCGGACCTAGACTTTGGAACTCGGGCCGACTGCAGGTCGCCTGTCAGCATGATAACACAAGAGTGTAATGACTGCAACAGTGAATACACTCTAACATCTACATTTATGGTAGGTACACAACTGCACTTTCCTTGTTGGGGACCTGATTTTTTTTTTTTTTTTTTTTTTTTTTTTTTGAAAAAAAATACTTGGTGCCTGTAAGTGGTAGATTTCACACAGACTTCCATGTCCAGTGTGTTTTCTGCCTCTGCTGAAAGGACAATGTACCTAATTGCAGTTTCTATGAAGGAGTTTGCCAGAAGACCTTTAAGGGAAGGTAGGAATCTCTCTTAGCATACCAAGACGAACAGAGACTCATGGCTTTACTAAGGTCTTCTGCAGTGTCTGTAGACTTGCAGCAGCAGGTTGGCATAGACAACCAGAAAAAGAAACATGTCTACTACGAAAAAGAAGGGGAAACTCTGGAACTTTCAAGTTCAGAGGAGAGACCCTTGGTTACAAGAGCATCATCTCTGTGTAGTCCCCTAGCCCTGATTCCTGCTACTGCCAGTAGCTCTGAAATCATGCTCTTGAAGCCCATTATACCTGTAGTACCTGGCATGTCTCTTCAAACCAGAGATTAGGCATTGCAGTCTGGCAGTGGCACCTTAGTGTGCCTTAGTGTAATGCCGTCTTATTTTTTTAAACAAGGGGAGGATTCCTCATGGTTATTGTTAAGGAAGACATCTCTGCTTGTGGATATGGCTCAAGGACAGAACACATAGGGTTAGAGTTGCTGGTGCCATGTCAGACTCTAAGCCGTCACGAGCGGTGTCCCACAGGGCTCAGTCCTGGGCCCCCCCTTGTTCGGCATTTATTTTTCTGAAGTGCAGGCAAACATAAGGGGATTGTGGCTGACAAAATTTGCAGATGACTGCAAACTGGGCACCATAATTGACACTCCATCAGACACAGACATCCTCCAGAGAGGTCTCATAGAAATGGATAACTGGTGCCAGAGCCATGGCCTTAAGCTAAATGCCAAAAATGTATAGTCATACCCTTTGGGAAAACAAGGTAACCCCTAATTACCACATAGGTGGTAATCCATTAAACACGGAAGAAGTTATCAGGGACCTGGGGACCCAAGTTGACAGTAACCTCTCTTTCGACACTCACATTGCCAAAGTGGTTAGGAAGACCTTCTACATTGCCCACCTGATCATGAAGGATTCACATCCAGATCAGGAGAGGTCATTGTACCCCTGTACTCTTCACTTATCAGACCAATGATTGAGTACAACGCCTGCCTCGAATGTACCTTACCCGACACCTGCAGCAGTTGGAAAGACCCCAAAAGTTCCTCACCAAAAGGATAAAGGGGCTCAAACATATGTCATATGATGCCCGACTGAAGAAACTCCAGCTCTATTCAGTCGCATACCGTCTGCTCAGAGGTGATCTGTGCCTGACATACAAGGCCATGTCCAACCCGAATTAATGGACATGCTCCACCTCAAAAATCCAAATCCACCAGAGCCACGAGAGCAAGAGACTTAAACCTCAACACGGATATAAATAGGACGTGCTGGAGGGACAGATTCATCACCCAGAGACTCCCTACACTATGGAACAGAATCCCAGTCCATGTGAGGCAGAGCCCCTCACTGACTCTGTTCAAGAGAAATCTTGACGAGTGGATGGGAGATCGTAGGTTTACCCCGGGAATCATCTCTGTGTCACTGCTGGACAGAGGCACAGCAAACTAATGGATATAGTATTCTCATCCTAAGGGGTGGTGAAAGCCACACACACTCTGGCTGGGCTTATAAATGCCCTAGGGCAGATAGCCTAGTATGAACCTATGAACCTATGACTCCCACTCTCCAGTGGTCACCCATCCACCTAAGACCCTGGCGACTGTACTCTTGGTGCTCTTTCTACCCAGATGGCTGCCTCTGGGTGGTTATGTCCCCCATAACCTCAGCCAAACTCACTTCCAGGATTGGGTTGAGCTGTTTCAGGATTTCCTGCAATTTCTTTGCAGCCAGATTTAGAGCAGACCTCTGTCTGAAGCACCTTTCACCTCCCACCCCCCAAAAGAGGAAGAGGGAAGTCTTCTTTTGGAAAGATTTGGGCTTCTCAGATTCTGAAGAGGAACTAGACTGTAGATCACAGCTTTCTTGCCCTCAAGTTTTTGATATATGATGCTTTGGCCTCTGGCATCTAACTCCCCATGAGAAGGGAACTTCACTTGGCAGTGTTAGGAAAGCTCTGACTCCCAGAAAATATACTGAGGCCTTCTGGAATTCCCATCCCCTTGCTTCCAAGAGGTCTGACAGATTATGTAGTGTTCAAGAACCTAGTCTCTTTTTTTCCTTGTAGTATAAGAACCTCATTGCAGATTCAGATGCACTAGCCTTGGAAACCGCCAAGGGAAGTAGACTAGGGTGGAGTATTCTTCCCATTTACAGGGAAAGTAGATGCTAGAATGGTTGGGGAAAAGGTAATCCCTCAATAGCTGTGGCCTCCAGGTTCATAAATGGGTAAACCCTCATTCTGAAGTATAGGAACGTAAGAGTAATTCTAGACAAGTGATCACTGAGATCATAAGTTGCCTAGCTGTATATACCTTTAAGTAGACACAGTTTTTGCCGCCCTTTTCAAGCACTTAATAGTGGTCACCTCCAAAACTAAGCAAATATGTGCATGATACCGTGATTATAAGGTGATCTCTATCCATCCAGTCAGGACTAGTCTTAAAGGTAGCTAAAGTAGTATTTTGCTTGACCTCTTATAGTATCTTGTACCACAGGCTTGGAAGTACATTGAGTTGGGACCATATCCCTCCAGCTAGTCTTATTTGTTGATGTAAATTTTGACCACTGGTGCAGGTATTTTGCGAAGAAATGAGAGGTCAAATAGGAATGGGTCTTTCATGGCTCAAAAAGAGAGAGGTTGCCTCAGAGCAGCCTCTAGGCTCGTGAGTATAAGGAGAGTTGTGCTAATCTGTTGGGAATGTTGAAGGATTTAAGGCCTTAAATGCTTGTTTTTTTTTGTTTTAAAATTGTGTGGCCCGTTCCATTTGAGTAATGTGCTTCCATTTGTGCATATCAAAGGGGATATTATACTTTACTCTTCCCTAATCAGACTCCTCCCACAGTGGTGAGATGATTTCTTTGTATCTTGAAGGTAATCCCTTGGAAATTAACCCCACCAAATGGAACGTTTTCCTGACTTTTGTGGAAGCATAATTGTATGAGAGAAAGTGGTTTGCATAAGTACAGAGGTCTGGCATGAATGGAATTGTTCGAAAATGGATACCACTTGTAATGTATAGCAACAGATTTTTTTCCTGAACACTTCTCTGTAGCAGTTTTTTGCATTTAGATTGAGACGGTTTTCAGTATGTCAGGTATGTGCATATTCAATCTCTTTGAAGCAGTTTAGTATCCATGTATGAGCTGATAACAGTGCCCTGTCTACAGTCATCAGCAGACTTTGTCAACCACACTTCAGAGATATTGGCTTGAATGGCTGCAAAATAAATGTCAAAACAGGAGAGGGCCCAACACTGGTCCTTCTATACCACTAGTTACAATTTTATGTTCAGAGAGTACAGGCAACTTTAAGTACTTTGAATCTGTTGGATAGCCAGTTTGTAATTCAGGGAATAACTTAGAGGTGTATATTAAAGTTTGTGTAATTTTTCAATAATACCAGCTTGGGGAAGAGTGTCAAATGCCCTGTCCAGGTCAAGATAAGTGGTGTGCAGAGACTTACCACTGTCTTCAGCCTGTGTAACTTTTTCATAGATGTTTACTAGGTTCGGCAAGACAGGACCTACCCCTTTCTAGACTGAGTAGGGTCTTCTAAATCATTTAAAGGAAAACTCCACCTTCTCCTACAGTATAACTCAACTGTTAGGTTGCTTTTCTCCCTACAGTATGGTTCCAGTACTGTGTAGGTACCTGAAATCTGCTTGTACTTTATTAAACTTTCATTTTCTCACTTTGGTATCAAAGGAAGGGAAAGACCACCCACTTTTTTTAAGCTTAACTTTTCACATGAGTTGCAGAGGAATTTGTCTACACTTGCATGACATACCACATACGCAGATAAATGTATAGTCAGGAGCTCAGGCTGCTGTACGCAAGACAGAAAGGTGTGAAACTGTTTTCGATTGTCTCTGTTGTAGGGAGCAAGAGAAGTTTCACTGATTCACAGCTGCTTCTAATGTAGCCATGCCTTTCAGAGCAAAACAGAGCAATTTAAATCAGTCAGTGGTTCAAAGGCAGTTGTCACCTCTTTTGTTAAATTTACATAAGCAGCATCACAGTATTGAAATGCTAAGCTTTAAACTTTTAAATGATTATTTGTACTACTACATTTTAAGATAATTTGAATGTAGTATCAAAGATGTCTGTGGCTTTTAGGGAAAAGTCAGAAATTATTTTTTCTTGTAAAGTATCTGCACATTTACCAGAGTGTAGGGGGAGGGCCTGCCAGTTCATCTTGGACTACAAAAAGATACTTTGAACAACGGCATGTAGTTTAGCAACTGTTTTGGATGCAGCTGTATAGTTCCTTAGTATACAGGAAAACAAGCCCTGAGACTCGCACAAATGAGGGCCATTTAAGAAATAAAAGAAGCGGTCCTGTTAGACAGTATATAAGATGACAGTGACCGACACTAATCCCGTTATGTCAGTGGAGTGGGAATACACCACTGTTTGTTTATGTCTACCATGACTAGTATAAAGCAGACTTTTAATGGATTATGGCAAAGAGACTTGAAGAAAAATAAGATTACATTGATATGTCAAGCCCCGTTGACAGCCATTTTTCAGAAAACATTAAAATTCTCTAGGAAGCAGTTAGATTGAATTTCAGATGTTAAAATAACTCCGAAAACAGGGATAGAGTGAAATAAAATAGATATTTTTACTTCTAAGGTGGACTTTTCGTTTAAGTTGTCTGTATCTTCATAAATGTGTTTATTGTGACACATTCCAAGGCTTTGCATATAATGCTGGTGAGACTGATAGGCCTGTAATTACCCATGTTTGTAGAGGGAGTCACTCTTTTTGTTTTAGGAGAGTCACAATGACTGTTCTGCAGGCATCTGGAAAAATCCTATGGATAAGCTTAGGCTAAGCAGTTTAAGTAGAGGCTGAGATTATACATATGTTCCACTGACAATGCTGCTTGGTATGTTTAGTCCCATAGAAACAATTTTTTCTCTTGAAAGTCTTGTTCCAAGGTGATTGCAGAGTAAACTAAATTTTCAGAGATTGTGGGTGCAACAGTGTGGGTAGATGGTGTAAAGTTAAGACTAAATTTGTCTGTTAACATATTGGCTATTTCTTTGGAATTGTAAATGTGTGATATTATGGATGAGCTTAGTGCATTGTTGAACAGTATTCCTTAATTTCTTGACATAACTGAAGAAAGATTTGTAGATGTCCTTGAAGAATGCAACTGCAGTCCTGACATATGGGTTGTCCTGCCTCAGGCAGCCCCTCGGTCGGCCGGATTCCAAAGTCTGGGTCCAGCGTCGGCTGATGTCACCTCTTCCCCTACATCAGAGCGACTGGGGTATAAAAGCATCAGCCGACGCCATCTTCTTCAGTCTTTCTTGCCGTGCAGTGCCCGAAGCAGAAGCAGTTCGCAAATGCCGGTCGGCCAGCTCCTGTGTTTTCAGTTACCGAAGTCATCAAAAAGCTAAGTAACCCCGTTGGGGAACCTTTTCTTGCCTCAGCCGATGTCAGATAACACTGCAAAAGTTAATAATTGTTTGTCTTGTGGTAAACAAATACCTCATAAGGACTTCCATTCTTACTGCCTTGCCTGCCTGGGCCCAGACCACGATGTCTCGGCCTGTGCTCGCTTCAATAAGCGCACACTCAGGCGCCGGGCAGATTTTGCTGAAGACTTTTTTTGGGGAAAATTTCTCCTATATCATGCCGTCGGAACAACCGACAACACATATTTCCAAAAAATGGAAGGACCGGGACCGGCATTCTCACCCCACGACTTCCACAGACGCCATGCCAAAGCGTACCGCGAGTGCATCGGTCTCTTCGGAGGTGGTAATTCAACCGCTCCGGACCGACGACACCGCTTTACCGCACACTTCGGTCCCGGAGGTTACCCCGGTGCCGGTTGTTGATTTTCCTCCTGAAACCGAAGCCCAGGATTTACCTGACACCATACTGGTGGATAAAGTTACTCCAGCACGTGGGGCAGCTAGGCCTCCGGTCTCTATGTCCATCAAGGCCTACACACGTGCTAAGGCTGCCAGCCAGGCCAAGGCTCACCCTCCTAAAGCCTTTTCCCAGGGTTCCATTTCTGATAAACAGATCATGACTTTAGCTGCAGATCTAATTTCCTTAATCAGAGGTTCTCGGGCACATCCAGACAGAGGTTCTCAGCCGCCTGCAGATAAAAGGCCTAGGGTTGAGCAGACAGATACCCTTTCCTCAGATGAAGCCTCTGGGGACTCGGACCATTCAGATTCCCAGGAAGAATCCTTCCAGGCCTACGAGGATTCTGATGCTGATGAATCCATTCCCTCTGCCTCTCCTCCAGAAGATATTTCTTTCGGGGAAATTCTCCACTCCATGAGAGAGAATTTTCAGTGGCAGGGCCAGGATTTGACTCCAGGAAAAGGCTACGTACTTTCCTTAAGTTACCCCAGCACAGGCCTTTAGCAATTCCACCAGTGTTAGATGTATTGGATGATGTGTTCTCAGACTCCAGTGCTTCCCCTGATTCTCTCCCTCCTGCTCCTGTCAAGCCAGACAGATATTGCAGGGTTCCTGAAACTCATAAGCATCTCTTTAAGGCCCACTCTGTGGATCTAGAAACTATTTCTCAGGGGCCCAAAGGAGTGGCCACCTCCATGGCCAGAAACCCTTTGCCCGCAGACAGGGAATCTAGGTCCTTGGAAAGATGGGGCAAAAAAGTTTATACCTCAACCACCCTTGCCATGAGGGCACTTAACTGTCTTTTTCATATGTTTCAGTATCAGGATTTCTTGATGGATGATTTGCAGAAAAAGTTAGCCTCTCCTGAGCCTTTAGATAGAAAGGCCTTGCAGGATTTGGTTCATAATACTCAGCAGGTTAGCAATCATTTTCTTCAGTGTGGTTATGATGCATTGGAAGCTTCATGTAGGGCAGCTATGACGGGGCGTCATCGTGACATGCTTGGTTGAAAGAACAGGCATTGCCAGATCATGTTAAAGTAAAGCTCCTAGATGCACCTCTGGAAAAACAGAAGCTATTTGGTGCTAATGCGCAGGATGTGTTGAAATCTATTGAGGAAAAGGCTAAATCAGTACAAACAGTCAAAGATTTCCTCCAGGTTCAGCCACGAAGGTTCAGCAGGAATTGGCCTTCAAAGAATTGGTCCTTTCCAGACACTGACAAGTTCCAAAGGAGAAAAAGCAGGCGTGCTCGAGGTAGAGGGCAATACCGAGGCTCCTACAGGGGCCGCCAATGGCAACCATCTAATCAGAGAAGTGGTGCAGGGACTTCTACTGCTCCACAGGGACAATCACTATGACTTGGCTTTGACACCGCCGACCAAGGCTCAAAGAGAAGCACCTTTAGGCGGAAAATTAGCCTTATTTTCAAAGAATTGGCACGTCTTAACAAAGGGCAAATGGATTCTGGACATAATAGACAAAGGTTACAGGTTCCACTTCCATACCTTACCAACAAGACAAGGCATGCCAAACCTGCCACAAAATCAAAGGGCAGCGGCACTCATACAAGTTTCAAACCTGTTACAGATCAAAGCAATATAAAAGGTTCCTCCTCAGGAACAAGGCCAGGGATTCTACTCAAGACTGTTCCTTGTTCCAAGAAAAGAAAAGCAATGGAGACCTATACTGGACTTGTCTGCTCTAAACACCTTTCTCATTGTGCCAAAATTCAAAATGCTGACATTACGGCAACTTCTTCCCATGCTGGGCAAGGGGTCTTGGCTGGTTACTCTGGACCCCAAGGAGGCATACCTGCATGTCCCAATCAGACAGTTGCAGAAGATACCTCAGATTTCTTGCAGGGTCAGAGCATTATCAATTCTCAGCATTGCCGTTTGGCTTATCTACTGTGCCCAGAGTATTCACGAAATGCCTGGCATCAGTAATTGCACATTGCAGACTCCAGGGGATACAAATTTACCCTTACCTGGACGACTGCCTTATACAAGCGGACAGCAAACAAGCCTTGATAAGAAACTTGGATTATGTCATACACTTACTACAGGCTTTGGGATACACAGTCAACATTCAAAAATCAAGACTACTGCCATCCCAACAAATAATTTTTCTAGGAGCCAAACTGGACACAAACTCACAAATGGCTTTCCTCACAGAAGAAAAACAAGAACAATTACCAGATTACTTCAAAAGCCTAGCAAAGCTCACCCAGATGACTGAAAGGAAAATCCTGCAGGCCCTGGGTTTCATGGCATCTTGCATTCTTCTGATTCCACTGGCAAGACTACACATGAGAAAACTACAATGGTACCTAAAAAGTTTATGGTCTCAACACGGCCACAACTTAGAAGAAATTATACCACTCATTCCATGTCTTCAAAAGGAATTTTTGTGGTGGGCACAAGCAAGTCAATTAAACAAAGGCATGTCTTTCAACAAACCTCAAGCAAGTCAAACCATTACAACAGACGCCTCAGATCATGGATGGGGGGGCGCACATGGAGGGCAGATGCATGCAAGGGCAATGGGCTCCCCGGGATATGCATCTGCACATAAATCAAAAAGAGATGTTGGCAGTGATTCATGCAATCGAGGCCTTCGGAAAATTTCTTCAGCAAGGTCATCTGCTAATAAAGACGGACAACACCACTGTCATGTGGTACATAAACAGGGAGGCACTCATTCTTACCCCCTCTGCAGACTAACGATGACTCTTTGGGAAAAGGCCCTGAAACCGAACTTAGAGTTGCAATCACAGTTTGTTCCAGGCAAGGACAATGTTTTGGCGGACAGTCTAAGCAGAAACATTTTGGACCCGCACGAATGGATGCTGCATCCAGACATTTTTTCGCAAATAACTCCTGCATGGGGAAGGCCAGACATAGATCTCTTTGCCTCTCACCTCAATCGTCATCTCAAGAAGTTCTGTTCGAGGACGCACCATCCTCAAGCCTGGAGAATGGATGCTCTCTCCTTCAGCTGGAATTCTCTGACAATCTATGCATTCCCACCTCTACCATTAATGGCCAAGGTGTTACTGAAGATCAAAGCAGAGCAACCGAAAGGTATTTTGATAGCTCCAGACTGGCCAAGGCAGCACTGGTATCCATTACTAAGGAGCATATCTTGCACCAAGCCGTGGCCCCTGCCTCAATGGCCTCTGCTTCTAACTCAGCACAATTACAGGACTGTTCATCCCAACCTGCAAACATTGCAGCTGACCGCTTGGAGGGTTCCATGACTTCTACCCATATCTCTCTCTCCAAAAAAGTTCAAGAGATCCTACGGGAAGCACGCAGACCTTCCACCAGAAAAACTTATTCAGCCAAATGGAATAGATTCATCACCTGGAATGCCAACAAGGGTCAGGATGTATCAGTAATAAGCATGCCACAGATACTAGAATACTTGGCAGAAATGCTTCATAGTGGCCTTTCATATTCTTCGATAAAAATACACGCTTCAGCAATCTCAGCAAAATACAACTGTGATCCACCTGTGTTTCACATCCTTTGCTAAGACAGTTTCTAAGAGGGATAAGGAATATCAGACCTCCCAGGAAACCACCAGTGCCTGCATGGGACCTCAACTTCGTCTTGGAAAAATTAACTCTTCCTCCTTTTGAGCCAGCAGCATCTTCAGAAATGCAATTTCTCCCCTGGAAAACAGTTTTCCTGTTGGCAGTTACCTCGGCAAGAAGAGTCTCTGAGATACAGGCCCTCATGGCAGTACCTCCATTCCTCATTTTTCATCAGGACAGAGTTTCTTTAAGAACCAATCCTTCATTCATGCCAAAAGTGATATCCAGGGTGTCTCTAAATCAAGCAATTCACCTGCCTACTTTCTTTCCCAATCCTCAAAATAACGGAGAAAAGCTGCTGCACACTTTGGACATACACAGACAATTACGCTACTACTTGGACAGAACAAAGGCCAACAGAAAGTCTGACCAACTATTTGTAGCTTACGCTGCTGGAGTGCAAGGAAAGGCAATTTCCAAACAAACAATTTCAAAATGGATTGGACACTGCATCAGATTGTTATTCTTTCCATGGAAAAGGTGTGCCAGCCAATATCAGGCCACACTCCACCAGAGCTATAGCCACCTCCACAGCCTTTCTAAGAGGGGTGGCTACAAAGGACATTCTAGAAGCTGCTACATGGAGCTCCGTGCATATATTTTCCAAACACTACAACCTGCCTTTATACTCCAGATCCTGAGCAGGCTTTGCTTCGGCAGTCCTGCAGGGTATTTTAGCTACACCATCTTTTTCTTAGATCCTACCACCCCCAGCTTGGCTATGGTATTCAACCCATATGTCAGGACTGCAGTTGCATTCTTGAAGGACATAGTACAGTTTTGTACCTACCATAAATGTAGATGTCCGATAGATATGCAACTGCAGTCAGGTTTACCCTCCCTCCTACCCCTCTGTAATTTACCTTTTTGGGTCCACTACCCCTTTCCAACTTAGCTGGGGATAGCTTTTATGGTGTATCTGTTTATTACTATTGTGCATGTCTGGAATTTTATGCATTCTCTGAATATAGCCTTCTTTGGAGGGCACCTGGCATCTGGGGCAAGAAACACTGAAGAAGATGGCGTCGGCTGATGCTTTTATACCCCAGTCGCTCTGACGTAGGGGAAGAGGCGACATCAGCCGACGCCGGACCCAGACTTTGGAATCCGGCCGACCGAGGGGCTGCCTGAGGCAGGACAACCCATATGTCAGGACTGCAGTTGCATATCTATCGGACATCTACATTTATGGTAGGTACAAAACTGTACTTTTCCTTTGGCATCTGAAGCATCCTTAATTGTGTACTCTGCATTGTAGTTCCTTGCTGGTATGTTTCAGCACATTCTTGAGGAGGGGGGTTGGGGATTTCTTAACTTTTCATTATTTCTCTTTTATCATACAGTTTTAATGTGGGGTTTCCAGCAAAGAGGTGTGTTCTTGAATTTGCCATTATATTTTAAGTTGGACAGGTACAGACTCCTCTGCAGCTAATCAGATGCTGGTGCATATTGGAGGCAAATGTGTCAGCCCTCTCAGTTGGTTGCATTTGTGGGGAATTTTGCATAGGTTTTACAAGTTGAAGTAAGTTTGCCCTGCAGAAGTCCCTAAAATTGGTTTCATTTGGTGGTGGGGTGGTACTGGGAAGCCTGAAAAAGTAGGTAACTGATTTGTCAGATTTAATTAAGGATGAGGAAAAAAAACAAAACGTAAGTTGTGGAGAGAAGGCATGGTATACAAGAATGGATAGTTGTGGGGAAATGAAGGAAGAAAGTCTGAAGGCAAATGTGATTGGCTAGGTTTAGGCTATTTTACAGTTGGGCAAACATGTCCGAGTGTGAGTATGATGCTGTAGGTGCAACATCTAGGGCTGCTGCAGCAAGGTCCATTCTCAGAAGACATTTTGGCAGAAAAACCCGGTCTCTGTATGAGGATGTGAAGGCACAGCTCCTTGAATCCCCTCTAGAGAAGGAATTCCTGTTCACACTGTTATCTTAGTGTATTAAGATTGGTGAATAAAAGGAAAACCGTGAAGTGGCTCAAACACATTTAACACTCCTATCCCCAAATACAACAAAAATTATCCCTCAAGGCAAGAACATTTCTGCTAGACTCTGGAAAGGCAAACAACTAAAAGGAAGAAAGGCTGCATAGCAAAGATAAAGAGGAGTAGAAGGATATAGGGAGGGGGCAGTAAGCTTAAGGGGTCAGCAGGAAGCAACTGTGACCATGTCAGCTCCCCCCCCCCCTTTACTCCCGTGCAACTCCGATCCCTTTCCATCATTGTGTCAGGTTGGGGGCAAGTCTCTCCCACATTGTCTTAGGATAAGAGACCAGTTGGCTTCCTTGTACCAAATTTGATGAAGCTTAATGCTGTGGTTACTTTAGATCTTCTCCAGAAGATGCAGACTTTATACATCATGTCCAAGAGTAGAGAGATGATTTCCATTTGTGCCAAAAGACTAGGAATATTTAGACCCATCCATCTTAGCAGAAATGTTACTGTAGGGAATGTTCAAACCTTAACATTTCATGCAAGGGGATGACTTTTTTTTTTTTTTACTTCAGGCTGCCCTCCACTGCAGGCTAGGATGTTCTTCGTGTCTCACTGTTGCAGTCATCACACTTGGGTTATCTGCCTGCAGGTAGCCCTCAGTCGTCCCGAATACCAGAGACTTAGTATTTTTGTGTCGGTTGCTGTCGCTCCAGAACTGATGTCCGTTCGTCAGGGGTATAAAAACAGGCAGCCGACGCCATTACATCAGTCTGTCTTGCCGAGGAGCCCGAAGCAGAAGCAGTTCGCAAGTGCCGGTCAGCCGCTACCTGAATTTACGTTTACGAATTGAATTATCCTGAAGTCTTCTAAAGCTAAAGTACCCTGTTGGGGATCCTTTTTTCTTGCTCTAACTGATGTCAGAAAAAGTTAACAATTGTCTTGCCTGTGGAAAGCAAATATTTCACACGGATTTTCATTCTTACTGCGTCACCTGCTTAAGCCCAGACCACGACGTCCCTCACTGTCAGTTTTGTGCCTTAATGCCCGAAACATTCGTCGTCTGGCTATCTTTGTTGCAAAATTATTTTGCTCTCTATCTATGTATTCTGAAATGTCTTCTGTAAGACATCCGGCTACAGATATTCCCCAAAAAACGTAAGAATAAAGACGGAGACAGACCGCATTGGTCCAAAACTGCCGACGACACTTTCGTTAAGCTAGTCAACATTCCGCCGGTACTCAGGTGCCTTCGCAGCCACTGATACCAGCTTCAGTGGATTCGCAGGCCTTTACTGATACTCATTTGGAGTCAGGTATATCACAAGACGCTTCGACTGTGGAACCTGCGGATGTCTCCACCTTGGATGGGTCCGGAGCCGCTGTGCAGGCACCGGCTTCTGAGGCAGTTCTTTGCTCAGCCGATGTTCGTAACAAACTGACTTAAATTTTAACCAAAACTACCGAGTTTCTTAGGCCCAGAGTTTGCACTACACTAGAAAACCAAAGCGCATACCCATGCTCCCATGCCACAAAAACAAATGCTGAGAATGGCTGAAGACCTTATTATGCTGATTAGGGGAAGTCATCCTTCCCCTACAGAGAGACAAAGAACCCAGTCTCCTTCAGCTTCTACAGTCCAGGAGCCCGATGACTGAGATTTTTTATTATGAAGACATGTCCTTATCTGCTATGTGGATTCAGATGCAGAGGAATCCATTCCCTTTGCTTCCCCTCCAAAAGATTTTTCTTTTGGTGAAACCTTGCATATTTTAAGAAAAACCTATCAGTTTACGCCTTTTCTGTTCTGCCTTTTCTTCCCACGGTCCTCCTAAAGTCAGACAAGAGAAACCAAAGATGATACTAATTGCCCCGGACTGGCCCTGCCAATACTGGTACCCAATCCTAAGGAACTTGTCTCAATACCCAGCTTGGACCTTACCTCAAAGACCTCAACTACTTTCCCAGCAAAACAATCAGATCTTGCACAATCAACTCCAGGCACTGAACCTTCCAGCATGTCCGATCAGGTAGTTATACAAACAACACCTCTCAGTAAAGCTGTGATGGATGTTATTTTGGAAGCCAGAAGGCCTAGTACTAGAAAATCTTATGCTGATAAATGGAAGAGATTCTGTGCTTGGAATCAACCACAAGGAACTGATACAGCAGAACCAAATATTCCTCAGATATTACAATACTTAACTGAGATGCTTGACAAAGGCCCATCTTTCTCATCAATTAAAATAAAATCCATGCCTCTGCCAATTCGGCTCATTACAATACAGAGCCACCAATCTTTTCTCATCCTTTACTAAAGCAGTATCTTAGAGGAGCCAAAAATTTAAGGCCTCCTAGAAGATCACCATTACCTGCAATGGGACCTCAACTATGTGTTGGAAAAGCTCACCTTGTCCCCATTTGAACCAGCTGCTACCGCTGATATAAAGTTCTTATGGAAAACAGCTCTGCTGCTAGCAATTACTTCAGCAAAAAGAGTTTCAGAGCTACAGGCCCTCATGGCTGTAGATCCTTTTATCATATTTTACCCAGACAGGGTGTCTCTGAGGACAAATCCAACATTTATGCTTAAGGTGGTTTCCAGTGTGGCTCTTTACCAAACAATTCATCTGCCAGCCCTTTATCCAAATCCGCAGAACAAGGGGGAGAGAATTCTGCATTCCTTGGACATAGACAGCTAAGATTCTACTTGAGCAGGACTAAAGCTCTAAGAAAAACTGAGCAATTACTAGTGACATATGCTGCAGGATCAGAAGGAAAGGCTATTTCAAAACAGACAATTTCAAAGTGGATAAGCCACTGCATCCGTTTCTGCTACTTACACCATGGTAAACCTATGCCCAAGGGCATTAGGTCTCATTCCACCAGAGCTGCAGCTACTTCAGCAGCCTTTCTCAGAGGAGTACCAACCAAAGACATTCTAGAGGCTGCTACTTGGAGTTCTGTTTACACCTTTACAAAGCATTATCATTTGCCTCTCTACTCTAAGTCCAGGGCAGGCTTTGCCACTGCAGTTCTGCAGGGCTATGTACACTTACTATAAATGTAGATGTTCGAGTGTATTTACTGTTGCAGTCCAGGTTACCCACCCGCCATCCCCCTGTCATTCTGGAGTTTATCTTTCCTTCTCTATCTTCTACAACCTATGTGGTGTATTTGCTTGTAGATGAAGGTAAAGTTTATATTGATGCACGTATATATACATATATATATTTTTGCTACTTTTTTATGGGACCTGACATCTGGGGCAAGAGAAACTAAAGAAAATGGCGTCTGCTGCATGTTTTATACCCCTGACGACCTGACGTCATGGAAGAGGAGACTGCAACTGACGCAGGACCCAAGACTTTGGAATTCAGGCCGACTGAGGGCAACCTGCCAGCAGATTACCCAAATGTAATGACTGCAACAGTGAATACACTCGTAACATCTACATTTATGGTAAGTGTACACAACTGTACTTTCTCTGCACTTCTCTTTGGCTTATCTACTGCGCCCAAGGTATTTACAAAATGCCTGGCTCCAGCCATTGCATACTGCAGACAGAGAAATATCCAAATTTACCCGTACTTGGACGACTGTCTGATTTAGGTGGACAGCCAGGAATTGCTGCTGCAGCACCTGACATTTGTAACAAAAAAAAAATTCTCACTTCCCTAGGATACACCATCAACGAGAAGAAATCAAAACTGGTACCCAGTCAAAAGATTGTATTCCAGGGAGCAAGCTTGGGCACAACTTCCCAGATGGCATTCCTCATTTCAGCAAAGAAAGTCTGTCTGACAGATTACTTCAAACAAAATGGCCACCAGAACTCTGCTATCTGCAAGAAAAATACTGCAAGCCCTAGGGTTCATGGCCTCATGTATACTACTAATTCCATATGCAAGACTGAATATGAGGCAACTTCAGTGGTACTTAAAAAGTCTTTAGTGCCAACATTCTCATGACCTGGAAACGGTCATTCCTATCATACCTTGTCTAAGGACAGAGTTTCTTTGGTGGGCAGAAGCATGCAACCACAACAGGGGACTGCCATTTACTCAACCCCAGGCCGCCCAGACCCTAATCACAGACACATCAGACTATGGCTAGGGGGCTCACACGGCTGGCAAATGTATTCAGGGCCAAGTCAAATTCATCTGCACATCAACCAGAAAGAGATGCTAGCTGTACAGAATGCCCTGTTAGCTTTCCGATCCCTACTCTTTCCAGGACAACTGCTAATAAAAACAGACAACACCACAGTTATGTGGTACATCAACAAGCGGGGGAACCCATTCCTACCCACTCTACAAGTTAGCCATGGCCCTGTGGACCACAGCCTTGGAAATCCAAGTCCATCTACAAGCTCAATTCCTGCCAGGCAAACAAAATTCACTGGCAGACAACTTAAGCAGAAATCCCCTAGACCCACGAGTGGAAATTTGAGCCCAGCACCTTCAACCTTCTGATTCAGAAATGGGGACCCCAGAGGTGGATCTCTTTGCCTCCTCCTACAACCACCAGCTCAGCAAATTCTGCACCAGGAATCCTCACAGCTAGGTCTGAAAAGTGGATGCCCTACCCTTTCAATGGGAAAAGCAATGTCTATGCCTTTCCCCCTCTGCCCCTTTTCTCAAGAGTATTACTCAAGATAAAACAAGACTGGTCAAGGAGAATTCTGATTGCCCTGGACTGGCCACGCCAGCACTGGTACCCACTCCTGCACAGACTAATAGAGGAGCCACCCTGGCACCTACACCAGACCCTAACCCTGCTCTCTTAGCAGGAGGAACAGATTTTGCATCCACAACTGCAAACCCTAAATATTGCAGCCTGGCTTATTCCTTGAATTCTCCACCAGCAACCCTAAGCAAACTGGCGCTGGACGTCATTCTTGAAGCCAGAAGACCCAGTACAAGAAAATCCTATGCTGATAAGTGGAAAAGTTTCTGCTCATGGATTCAATCCAGAGGAGAGGACACAACTCTGCCCTCCCTGCCTCTAATCCTGGATTACTTGGCAGATCTACTCAACAAAGGCCTGTCCTTCTCCTCCATTAAGATACATGCCTCAGCCATTAATGTTCATTACAACACTGAGCCACCTCTCTTCTCGCACCCCCTGATGAAGCAGATGTGTTTCACGGTTGCAGTCCTAACTAATGGGTTGTCTGTTTCCCGATAGCCCTCAGTCTGCCAGAATACCAAAGGTAAGTAAAAATGACATTGGTTACCGTCTGTTGTAAAAGACGTCAGGGCGTCAGATACAAAAGGAGGAGGCCGACTTCACTTCCTCAGTCTTCCTTGCCACGGAGCCTGAAGCAAAAGCTTTTCATGCACGAGTGCCGATCGGCAGTTTACCAACTACAAGAGTTGAAGTCTACTACAGCTAAGTAACCCTGTTGGGAATCCTCTTTTTGCCTTAACGAATGTCAGAAAAAGTTAATAATTGCCTTACCTGTGAAAGCAGATTCCCCATAGAGATTTTCATTCCTATTTCATTATTTGTTTAGGTCTTGACCACGACATTCCTAATTATGATCCCTGTGCCATCTTTAATCCGTGTTCTATCCGTCATCAGGCTAAGATTTTGGCTAGGCATTTTGGAGTTTGGCCTAAATTCGTTGGTATGGTGTCTGCCGGTCTTCAGGCTTCGGATATTCCGATGAAAAGTAAGGATAAGGACCGTGACAGATCTCAGAAAGCTAAGTCCTCGGATGAGGTTAAGTTGGTTGTCAGTCAGGCGGTAGCCAGTGAGATGCCTTTGCAGTCCGAAGATGTACAACTGCAGGCCTTGATTGAGTCAGAGTCCCTTAGGCCTTCGGCCTCCATTTTGCCTTCCGGTTGCCTCTTCTGCAGGAGCTGGAACCGCTAAGCTGACTCCGGTGTCAGAGGCCTCCATTTTGCATTCTGACAGCAGATTTCTTCCTTCGACTTCTGCTGCAACTTTGGCGGTTGCCAGGCCTCCCGAGTCCTTCAGGCTTGCAAGT
Organism: Protopterus annectens; assembly: GCF_019279795.1. NCBI lineage: Eukaryota > Metazoa > Chordata > Ceratodontiformes > Protopteridae > Protopterus > Protopterus annectens. The sequence continues at coordinate 1,884,996,364 of NC_056726.1, forward strand.
AAATCTTCCATTCGTAATCCTGTGAAAAGGCAGACTCCAGTTTCTTCTCGTCCCCTTCAATCCCAAATGGTTAAAATGACTGATTTGTTGACTCTTATTAGGGGTTCTCAGCCTCCTCCTAAAAGGAGCAGGGATGTTTCTCCTGAGGTTTTGTCCTGTTCAGGTTCTGATTCTTCCAGCATTTCTGCTGAGGAAGAGGAATTTTTTCAGGCTTTTTCTCCTTTTGAGGATTTAGATGCGGAGGAGTCCATTCCTACGGCCTTTCCTCCAGAGGATTTCTCTTTTTGTGATGCTTTAAATATCCTCGGGGAACATTTTAAATGGGAAAGTCAGTCTAAGAAATGGATTAGGGAGTTTCTGGATTTACCTCAACATAAGCCTCTTACTATTCCCCCTGTGTTAAAAGTTGTTGTTTTTCTGGAAAATTCCTCTACTCCAAATTTGGTTCCTCCTGCTCCCAGGAAACCTGACTGGTACTACAGAGTCCCTGATTATCATCTGTTTCTTTTCAGGAACCCGTTGGCAGATCCAGAGGTTATTTCTCAGGGCCCTAAAGGAGTTAAGGCCACTGTTACCAGGAGTCCTGTTCCCTCTTGACAGGGAATCTAGGAACCTAGATAGATGGGGCGAGAAAGTTTTTACCTCTGCCACCCTAGCTATTAGGGCTACCATTTGTCTTTTTCATATGCTGAAGTACCAGCAGCACACCTTGGAGGCTATCAAGTCTAGGATAGCAAGTGTGTACCTCTTTTGGCAGAGAGTAAAGACATGCAGGATTTACTGAATTTCGCCAGTCTGGTCAATAAGCATTCTTTGCATTGTGGTTTTGACATCCTTGAAGCCTCCAGCAGGGCTACGGCTACTGGATCTGTTATTAAAAGGCACGCTTGGCTCGGAGAACAGCCTCTTCCAGAACCTGTCAAGGCTAAGCTTTTGGATGTACCTTTGCATAAAGACGGTCCTTTTGGCAGCAAAGCAGAGGAGGTACTTAAGATGGGGGATAAGGCCAAGTCCATGCAAACTGTTAAGGATTTTCTGCAAGTACGACCCCGTTGCTTTAGTAGGAATTACTTTTCCAAGAGTTGGACCTTTCCTGATACCAGCACACAGGACCGTTCCAGGACTAGAGGTTACAAATCTTCTAGGGGGCAGGCTGCTACCCCTCAAAGGTCTAGGCGTTGGCAGGCTTCCACTTTTAAGGGGGGAAGCTCCAAGCCTGCATCTCAATTAAAACACACTCAATTACTTTTTGCAACTTCTGCCTGTTCTTGCTTGCCTGGAGAGTCCTTTTGGGGGAAGGTTGGCCCCTTTTTGCAGATGTCTGGGCCACTATCACAGACAAATGGGTGCTCAGAACGGTGTCCTTAGAGCACAAGTTTTCTTTCCGCACCTTTCCAGCTCCCAAGGGATTCTCGGACGTTCCTCCAAACCATAGGGCAGAAGTAGAAAAACAAATTTAGTCTGTCTCATCTGGGAGCAATAAAATCAGTTCCTGCTCAGCAGGTAGGTCAGGGATTTATTCCAGGCTTTTCCTAGTTCCAAAAAAAGGCACCTGGCATCCTATCCTAGATCTTTCCATTCTGAACTCTTTTCTAGTAATTCCAAAGTTCAAAATGCTCACTCTGCATCAGTTGCTACCACTGCTAGAAAAGGATTCCTGGCTGATAACCTTGGATCTCAGAAGCTTATCTGCACATCTCTATCAGGGAAAGTTGCAGGCAGTAGCTTTGTTTCAGAGTGGGCAAGCAGCATTATCAATTCTCTGCGCTGCCCTTTTGCTTTTCTACTGCTCCTGGCCCCAGTCATTGCTTTTTTCAGGCAGAAGAAAATTCAGATTTACCCATACTTGGACGACTGTCTGATTCAAGCAAGTTCTCAGGAATAGCTGTTAAAGGGTCTGGAATTCGTAAAGATTCTTGTCTCTTCCCTGGGTTACACACTCGAGGAAAAGTCAAAAATGGTACCATCCAAGGAGATAACATTCCTGGGAGCGAGTCTGAACAGAGCCGCCCAAATGATCCGTCTCACCCAGGAGAAGCAGACAACTCTTTCAGTTTACTTCAAGGACTTGGCAAGCCTGTCCCAGCTCCCTGCAAGGAAATACCCCACAAGTTCTGGGATTCATGGCATCTTATATTCTCATGATTCCGTATGCAAGACTGCATATGAGGAAATTGCAGTGGTACCTCAAGAACATTTGGTGTCAACACACAGAGGACCTGGATATGATGATTCCTCTGCTTCCATCTCTGCAGACGGAGTTTCTATGGTGGGCAACAGCCTGTCTACAAAACAAAGGCATACCTTTGCGGACATCTTCTGCCACTCAAGTTCTGACTAGACGCATCGGACAACGCTTGGGGAGCACACCTGGATGGCAGATGCATACAGGGATGCTGGAACGCCCAGCAGATGCACCTGCACATAAATCTAAAAGAGTTGATTGCAGTTCAGCAGGCCTTGCTAGCTTTCAAGCATCTTTTTCTCCAGGAACCCTGCTTGTCAGAACAGACAACACCACAGTCATGTGGTACATCAACAAGCAGGGAGGGACTCACTCTTACCCCCTGTGCAGACAAAATATGAATCTTTGGTCCATGGCGACATCCCTGGACCTGCATCTCCTAGCTCAGTTTCTTCCAGGAAGGCTCAGTGTTTTGGCAAACCATTTGGCAAACCCTGGATCCTCACGAGTGGCAGCTGAACAGAGCAGTCTTTCACAGCATCATTCAACGCTGGGGCACATCTCAGGTGGATCTTTACTCCTCCCCAGACAACCATCTTCTACCTCTCTTTTGCACCAGACAACATCACAGCAAAGCCTGTAAAGTGGATGCTGTGCCCTTCCCTTGGACATTGCTATCAGTATACGCCTTCCCTCCTCTTCCCAGAGTATTAGTGAAGATCAGGGACTAACAACCAAGGACTATTCTCATAGCTCCGGACTGGCCTAGACAACATTCGCAGTCTCTCCCTTTTTCCTCCTTGGCATCTTCCTTTGAAGCCAGATCTTTTGGTTCAGGAAAGGGGAAACATTCTACATCCTCATCTTCGGTCTCTCCATTTGGCAACATGGCGCATTGCATGACTCCTTCCCTTTCTTCCTCCCTTTCCCAACAGGTGGTTGACGTGCTGAGGGAGGCCAGGAGGCCTAGCACTAGGAAGTCCTATGCTGGCAAATGGGAAAGGTTCTCTCAATGGATGCAGGCTAGAGTGGAATCTGCTTCTCATCCTACCCTTCCTCTGATCCTGGAATACCTGGCTGATTTGCTTCAGGGTGGTCTTTCTTTTTCCTCTATCAAGATCCATGCTTCAGCCATTTCTGCTCATTGTTCTCTTGATCAACCCTTTTTCTCTCATCCCCTGATGAAAATGTTTCTCAGAGGTGCTTGCAACTTAAAACCTCCCAGAAGAGCACCTACTCCAGCCTGAGATCTTAATTTTGTTCTAGACAAACTCGCTCCTCCTTTTTGAGCCAGCTTCTTCTGCAGATTTAAAGTTTCTTTCTCGGAAGACTGCCTTCCTCTTGGCCATAACTTCAGCAAAGGAGGGTTTCGGAGCTGCAAGCTTTGATGGCTGTGGAGCCTTTTTTTATTTTCCATGCAGATAGTCTCTCTGAGAACTAATCCCTCCTTTATGCCTAAGGTGGTTTCTAGCCCAACTCTTAATCAGTCCATACACCTTCTTACCTTCTTTCCTAATCCTCGAAATAAAGGTGAAAGGATCCTACATTCTCTTGATGTGCACAGACAGCTCAGGTTTTACCTGGACAGAACTAAAGATATTCAGAAAACAGCACAGTTGGTCAGTTTTGCCCCTGGAGCCCAAGGCAAGGCTATTTCTAAGCAAACCATTTATAAATGGATTGCACATCGCATTACTTTTTGTTATTCCTTTCATGGCAAAGCTACTCCTCAAGGGGTTAGGACCCACTCAACTAGAGCGGATTCCACTTCTGCAGCCTTTCTAAGGGGTGTCCCTACTAAAGACATTTTGGAGGCTGCCACATTGTTTTCTGTTCACACTTTCACAAAACATTATAATTTGCCTCTGTTTTCCAGAGCCAGGGCAGGGTTTGCCACTGCTGTATTGCAGGGCATTATCTCCAACCCTTGATGCTGTTGGTCCCCCCCCTTTTCTCTGGGCTTTGGTAATCAACCCATCGTGTTAGGACTGCAACAGTGAAACACGATGAACATAGTACAGTTGTGTACACTTAACCATAAATGTAGATGTTAGAGTGTATTCACTGTTGCAGTCCTGTTTTCCCTCCCTCCGTCCCCCTTTTTTGGTCCTCTTCTATTTTCTTTTCCTGAGGTGCAGGCTGAATTTATTTGCCAAATTTGTTTTTGGTTTAAGCCTTATTTTCTGGGGGCTCCTGACTGTTATGGCAAGAAAGACGGAGGAAGTGACGTTGGCTGCCTCCATTTGTATAGGACGCCCTGACGTCCTTTACAACCGATGGCAACCAATGTCATTTTTACTTACCTGTGGTATTCTGGCCGACCGAGGGCTACCGGGAGCCAGATAACCCATTACTTAGGACTGCAACAGTGAATGCACTCTAACATCTACATTTATGGTAAGTGTACACAGCTGTACTTTCCTGAGATGGGCAAACAATTTAAGGCCACCAAGGAGAGCACCCACACCTGCTTGGGACCTCAACTTTGTACTGGAAAAACTCACGCTTCCCCCTTTTGAACCTGCAGCGTAAGCCGTGTTAAAATTCCTCTCTTGGAAAACAGCCTTGCTTCTAGCCATCACTTCAGCTAGAAGAGTGTCTGAGCTACAAGCACTTGATGGCTGTGGAACCCTTCATTATTTTCCATGCTGACAGGGTTTCCCTCAGGACTAACCCTTCCTTTATGCATAAGGTGGTGTCCAGTGTGGATCTCAACCAGTCCATACCTTTGCCAACCTTCTTCCCCAATCCCCATAATAAAGGGGAAAGGATCCTGCACTCCTTGGACATGCACAGACAGCTCAGATTCTGCCTTGATAGGATTAAGCCCTTCAGAGAATCTGACCAGTTATTTCTCAGCTTTGCAACAGGGGCAGAGGGCAAGGTCATTTCAAAACAAACTATTTCCAAATGGATAGCACACTGCATCCAATTCTGCTACAATCACCATGGGAAACCAACCCCTCAGGGGGGTCAGAACACATTCCACTAGGGCAACATCTACCTCTACAGCATTTCTCAGGGGTGTCCCTACCAGGGACATCCTGGAAGCTGCTACCTGGAGTTCTGTACACACCTTCACCAAGCATTACCACCTGCCTATCTTTTTCAAATCCAGAGCAGGTTTTGCTGCAGCAGTCCTGAAAGGCATACTAGCCAATTCTAATTCACTTCTTGACTGCCTCCACCCTTCAGCTTTGGGAATCTACCCATGTGGGATGACTGCAACAGTGAAACACTATGAACGTAGTACAGTTGTGTACACTGATATTCTGGCTGACTGAGGGCTACCTGCAGGCAAATAACCCAAGTGTGATGACTGCAACAGTGAATACACTCTAACATCTACATTTATGGTAAGTGTACACAACTGTACTTTATGGAGACCCATTTTTGGACTTGTGAAGGCTACAGACATTCTTAAAGGTTCCAGCATTCAGAATCTTGACTCTGCAGGCTCTCTTGCCTGTTGTGGGTTCACTGGCCTTATTGATGACATTCGGACTATAGGTCTTCAAAGGATGTAAGTAAAATCAGAAGTTTTATAACTGGGAAAGTAGGTTTTACTGTTGACAGTTTACCTTTTTGTCTCTTTGGTTTGGCTTTTGCACCCAGAATTTTCACAGAATGTCTCGCTCCAGTTGTAGCTTACTGCAGGACTGGAGGCATCAACTTTTACCTACCTGTTCATCTGCTTGATTCAGGCATAGTATTAGGAGCAAATCTGTGGGAGGAGATAGGGCACTGTAATAAACCATTTGGCTGTTTCTACAGACTAGGTTTCTCCCTGAATGAAAAGAACTGCATCCTCTACCCAGAAAGAAAGATTATCTTTCTGAATACTCCTTTAGACACCACTCCAGAAGGAAGTGGAATCCTTTTCTGTCCTTTTTTCAGGATGTACTTAGGAAATTGGTGGTGAGAGCAAGGATGTTGAGTGTTCTGGGGCACATGGCAGCTACCATACTCGAGTGCTGTCGGCCAGTCTGCACATCTGGAAACTTCAGTAGTACTTAAAGAATATGTGGAGCCAGATCCCTCCTTGGAGCATACCTTCCCAGTTAAATGGTGGATGCACAGAGTCAGAAAGACAGACATGCCACTCTCCCCCAAACCGTATCTTAACAATAGATGCCTCAGACATAGCATGGGTACACATGCAACATACTTCAACATGCAAGGACACTTGGAGTTCTAGTCAAGCAAAGCTGCATATAACACACAAAAAAGAAAAATTACAGTAGTTTAGGCTGTCAGAACTATCAGGACAGTCTGGAGACCTAGGACAGTGTATGCCATAATGGGCAACACCAAAGTAGTATGGTACCTAAACAAGGAATTACATGATTTTACCAAATATGCAAGCTAGTCATGTAGGCTCGGAAAACAGGTCCTGGCTTTCAGCATTCTTGTGAATGCTACATAAATACCAATCCATGAGGGCTGCATGAAGCCAAGTGCAGCTCATCCTTCTGTGTCTGGTGTTCCCTGTACCCCAGGTAGGGGTGACAGTTCTAAGAGAAAATGAGGTGGAAGAGTTGGACTGCTGTTCTCAGGTGCCCCTAACCCCTGGTGTGATGGACACCGCCCTCAGCTTCACTGACAGGTCTCTCTCGCATTTTGAGAAAGACTGTACAGAATGAACGAGCATTTCAGATGAGAAATCAGTGGGGTATTGTATCGACTCCAAACAAAAGTATTTTGATTTGCCTTCATTTGGATGCTTCTAAAACTATGTCATGTCCCCTGGTCTTGGGAGATTATACAGGATGCCTTCTTGGCTGCCTTTAAGGAGCCAGGCACCCATACTTCTGCCCCTGTGCATTTCAGCCACACTGAGTTATTTATGTTTATACTGTCTGAAAGCTTTTATTACTTAAGTATATTTTATTGTTAGTAGTATTAAGCAATTAAACAAATCTGTCATAAAAGAGATAACGTCCTACTTATCCAAAAGGAAGAGGTTTCCTCTGTGGTGCCAGAGAAACCAGAGCACAGTGCCAGTGTCCTTGATTCTGCAGTACTTAGTGAGCTGTTGAATTCTGGTACACTATATGCTTCTGTAAAGATTCATCTCGTGCCCATTTCACCCTGCACGCCTTTGTGTCCTCTTTGTATTCCTGCAGCTGGAAGTCCTACATTTGAGATCTTGTAGAAGGAGCATTGTTTTTCCTTGCAGCTTTGTGTCTTGTAAAAGCTGACTGAGCCCCATTTTTAACCTACCTCCTCAGCCCTCTTCAGATATGTGAACTGGAAAACTGCTTTGTTTACATGCTGTCAGTGAATTTAAGATGACTGCCACAGGGCTTTGTGTGCTAAGATCCTGAAACAGTCCCACATTTATGCCAAAAACCGTGAGAGAGCTCTTCCTCAACCAAGGTATTCACTTACTTGTTTTCTCTTCTCACTCCTCTGAAAATGGAACAAGAGAATTCTTCTCCCCTTAATGTACACATACATCTGAGATATTACCCAAGTAAAACAAAGAACATCAGGATCTAATACAGTCATTTGTGTCTCTTGTATCCAGAAAGAAGGAAATTGAGTGGCCAGTCGTCTACATTACTTTTTTTTAACTCTTACCTTGTTGGAGACTGCAGGATCGCACAGTACTAGGAGTTCTGCAGTCATTGTGACCTTTCTTAGAAGGGGGTAATTGCACAGGCTGTTCTCAAGGCATCTGTCTGACCTTCAGTCCAAACTTTATCCAAACACCGTAACCTTGACATTGCTTCTGGGGCATATTCTGGATTTAGTGTTGCCATTCTGCATGGCTTGTTGCAACCCAACCCAACCACTCTGTTCACTTCCTTTATCTTATGTGTTCTGACAATTGTCCTGGTAGTAAGTATTACTATAGCAGTGATATATACAAAAAAAAAAAATAGAACAGTTGTTTTTTAACTTAATAGTGACTGTTTGAGTAGATTACCATTGCAGTATTGGTTCGCTCCCACTATCTCCTGCAACTTTCTTGGACATACTAGGCTGATGTGCAGTACCTTATCCCTATTCAGCTGCCTGGGGCTCAAGTTTGCTCAAGTCTAGATAGATTTGGAAAACTTTGTTTCTCTTGGCACCTGGCTCGGAGTCTGTCCAGGTTTGGTGCATTTTGGCTATGACTTTGCATGTGGGTATGTAGGGTAGCTATACTGCTGTTTTCTTGGGCAGAAAATCTCTTAAAATAGTATGTGCAAATGTCAGCTTTATACAGGGAGTGAACAGGCATCCTTAAGGGTCTGGCCTAGAGGAAAAAGAATGCTGAGCTCTGGAAATTGGGCCAAGCTTTGGTCTTTCTGTATCTGAAGCCCCATTTTTTAAGTACTGCTGCAAAATGTGATCTACTGTAATATCTGCTGTTATGGTAAGTTCTTACACAAAACTCTACTAATTGGAATCCACTACCTTATAGCAAGTGACACAGTGGCTTCATGTCAGAGGTCTGTCTGGTACCATTTTTTGAGGGCTTATTTACACCACAGGTTAGATCTGTACTCTGTGAAGTTATATTTTTTTATGCTGCTTTGACTATCTGAATTTTATTTTTGTATTTTGGTGATGATTTGCTTAATGTTTGCTATGTATTTGGGTTTTTAAGCATTGTAATAAAAAGTGTACTGAAAAAAAAATGACAGGTGAGATTTAAAAAGTGAAATAAGTGAATTGAAGGGCGATTCAAAATGTTTAGCTGGAGTTTTCTTCCAAATTGGAATTGTGTTCAGTGTGTAGTCTGGAAATCCTTATTCTTGGATGAGTATGGTTTAAAAGTCTAAAGAAATTGTTAATTGTGCAAAGAAAATGGCAAGTAGTTTTACCTCTTTACTAGAGACCACAATGCAAAATATACTGATGGTAATAGATAGTGAAGGGTAGCATTTTTCAGCAGTCTCACCCTGTGCAATGAAGCAATTTAATGTGGGTAGAGCCTGCAGCATTGTCAATTAAATGATTTTTGTATTTAATTGCTATTTTTGTTTATAGACATGTAGATATTCATAGACCAGAGACAGGAATTCTGTCTTTGACTAAGGCCATCAGGATGACAGCAAGACATCTGAAGCTTTTCCTTACTGATTAATGCTGTGCAATTAAGGGCCCTCATCTAGATTTCTTTTGACACACAAACTACAGTTGTATCTATAAATTGTCCCAAGCTGATTTTTTCTGATTTTACTGTTTTGGATGTATTTTTAGGGTTCATAATTAGGAGTGTATTGATTTTAATTAGTTTTTACTATCCAGCCACTGGATATTCTTTTTTAAGGTCAGTGTTTGTAAGTCCATTTGGTTTATCCTCTCCTTACTGTTGGTCATTTTTTGTATTATTCTTGTTGTGCAGTTACTGTTCCCTGTTCAGCACAGTTGGAGTGGCTGATTGGGATATTTTTGTTAGAAATTTGATTCCAGTGGGATATTTTTGTTAGAAATTTGATTCCAGTGATTATTTGCTTTTAAAACTTGCAGCGTATCTTGAGACTCAAGTTTTCTGTTTAGATCTTTCATCTAGATCATTTTTGTTTTGTGGGCTTTTTGATGCCTGTTTGTGGACACCATTTTCTTGAAGTTAAACCATTTTTTTCTGAGTCTGACCATTTTCATCAGCACTGTTCTGGCCTTTTATGTCCATTGTGGCTACATTTGCCTAGGTCATGGGTATTTCCCCAGTTACCATCTTCGTTTGCCTTTCAAGGTCATTACTACTGGTGTCCCATCTCCATTTCAACTTTGACCCTGGTTCATATTCTCGGTCCGGTATCGGCTTAGTTTGGGTGTCTACCCTTTTGACCTATTAGCTTTATGGTGGATTAAGATCTTTTTTCGACCTCTGTCTTTCTTTAGGTCTCAAGCCTTACTGCCCGGTTATTTTTTGTCACTAAACCGTATTCTCCCCATTCTGAGTCGAGCACCTTGATACTGATACCATTTCATTGGAGCACAATTTGATGGAAACTGCTTTACTCAAGGTCGGAGAAGACTAGCCAACATAATTCCAACCCTGAACTTTTCACCTTAGTTGGAGTCTTCTGTTTGGAGTTAATTTGATTAACCCCATTGTCTTTTCAAAGAGTTCCTTCAAGCCCTCTTTTGTAAATCTTACTCCATTTACACCTCAAGTAAACCATTCTGCACAACAGTTTGGTTTGGGATGCTGTAATTTACATGATTAGCACTATATTATCGTACCAGTCTGTGGAACATCTTTCACTTTTAGAACCTAGTTGACTTCTGCTATTTTAACTCAAATAAATTGTACAGTTTTGCTTAGCTGTTTTTGTGCTCTTGACCTTTTCCCCCCTTCTTCATATGATATCAGCTTAAGGAGACCTTCCACGTCTGCAGATTTTATTTTTCAGTTAAACTTGCCTCTGTGCCACTTTATACACTGCTTTCCAACCTCCTGCTTTGACTAGCCCTGGAATTTACTTTTGAACCTGGTACCATTTTTGCAACACTTCTACCCTGTGGACTTTGTATGCAGCTCAATCCAATATTAACTGGTATTATTTTTTAGCTGAAACTTCCTACAGACTCCATATGTTCTTGTTTATGATGATCTTAGTGTTTCACTGTTGCAGTCATTACATTTGGGTAATCTGCTGGCAGGTTGCCCTCAGTCGGCCTGAATAACAAAGTCTTGGGTCCTGCGTCGGTTGCTGTCTCCTCTTCCATGATGTCAAGTCGTCAGGGGTATAAATCGTGCAGCAGACGCCATTTTAATCAGTTTTTCTTGCCTCAGATGTCAGGTGCCCCCCAAATGGGGAGCAAATATATATATAAACTATATTGTGCTAAAGAATTTTGGACACATCTAAAAATAATTGAGGGGGAGATAAGGCCCAAATCAAGGATGATTTTTAATTATTTTATTTGTTAAGAAATTAAGTGTAGTATATATAGCTTGAACAATAATGACTAAAAATCTTAATGCCTAGCATTGCTGACCAACTGTAATCCTCAGTGACTAACAAAATAATAAGTTGCTCCACTCGTTTACATACATCACAATGATATGCACAAACCTTACCCTCAGGCTTAGTGGCTGACAGTAAACTGAGAACTTCACTAGTGATGGTGTGTTATATTAAACTTGTTTTTCTGTTAAGTGCTTTCAGTAGTAGACAAAAAGGTCAACGACGGAACCTTTGTAAACTTAAGCATGGATAATTGTTGAAATGTCAATATTTTAACGTTTTTGTTGCTTGTCCATTTGCACTTTATCTTTAATTTGTGTTAGATTTTTTTTTTATTTTTTTACATGCCCTTTTTTTAACCTTTCACTACTTCTCTCCTTTTGTGCACATGTGGTAAGGAATTACTAACCGGTATGAACGTAAATGTGTATATATGTTTGTGTGTGTACAGAGAAGTTCACACGTGTATATATTTGTGTACGATTTTTAAGAGCTAAACATGTTTGTATCATTCAAGAGCTAAATCCTTAAGTGAATAAATTTCATAGTTCAAGATCCAAAAAGCAAGTGCATTTTAAATTTTAAGGTATGTAGCTTAATAGCAAAACTATTATATGGACATGGTCAAAAGTTCAAAAACCAGAAGTTCATGTGGATACCACTTTTGGGCTCAAAATAGACCCTACCAGAAAAGTGGAACCTGTGGACCTTTTAAAGGAAGCCTTCATGTTACATACCCAGTTCCTTGAATAGGAGCTAGTTCCAGATGATATGAGGAAGATCAGAAAAATAGCTCCTCTCTGCAATTTGTAGTTGAGCCTCCAGAGCAGCCAGCAGCCCCACATTGGACAATCTGACCTATTTTGTAGGGGAGTATCGAGTCAGCAACTGAGGATTAGTAGAACCCAGATAATATATGCCGTGGTTGGTAAGAGAGAAAAGCTTTAAGATACTTCTAGCAACAGCTGGCAACTAGAACAAATCTGTCAGCGCTGTTGCATGTTCTTAATGCAGCACACACCAGACTAGCTGTGGAAGTTTGAACCCACTCCAGCAGCTACGAGTCAGCTTCCAGTAGTCCTAGTTGCAGTGTGCTACAGTAGCCAAGGCAAGATAAGACCAGTGTATTTGCAGTGGCCCAGAGGTCAGATTTTGGTAAGCAGTACTTAATCTGAGCTGTATTTCTGAGATGGAAATAGGATACCATGGCAACAGGAGAGACCCTCTCTCAAGTCATCATATGGAGCGCGTACACACCAACCAACCAAATTCCAACAGTGTGTCTTCATAAATTACCAAAGTAGAAATCAGTAGAAGTTTAGACAGACTAGCAGTGGCATGGACCAGCTGGGGGACATGCCTGGGTTCGTTTTCAGTTGATTTGTAATCAGCTGGTCAAGAATGGATTCTAGGCAGTGTTTTAATGGTGTAAAATCAGACCATAAATGTGTAGAAAGGAAGTGTTATCAGTGTATTATTGCTAGGAAATTCCTCTCCTTACAGTAGTTTCCCTCAGCGGTAGCACAGATGTGGTGAATAACAAGGGAATTAGAACTGAGCTTTGTGGCATGACACTAGCAGGTAAGAGTCTGAACTTAAATTAGACACCACCCTATGAGTATGGCTGGAAAGATATACATCAGTCAGGGATTGTACCTGTTAACTCGCAGTATCCCCTCAAGTACTTGGTTAAAATGCAACGATCTACAGCAGCATATGCCACAGGAAATCAAGCAAGACTTAACATTGAATGCTTCCTTTGATCCCTTCACCATGCGAAAGGTAATGGAAGATGCAAATGAGTGTTCTCTGTATTGTATTTTGATCTAAAACCAGACTGGCAAGAATTCAGCAGTTCGTGAGGCACTAGAAAGAGAGTACTGCTTTGTGTAGACGGCCACTTCTCGATGACCTTTCCAATGGAAGGAAAGTTGGAGACAAGTCAGTAATTCTTCAAGTTTGATTACAAGGATGGTTTCTTGAGAATCTTGGTAACCAAAGCCTGCCACAAAATTACTGGAAACTTTAGTGTTTTCAATGAGGAGTATACAGTTGTGGGAGTGATTGAGCAAAATGACTCAGGATAGGTGCTAGACAGTGTCACAAGCCCTGGAGCCAACGTACAACAGTTTGGATGTGTAGATGAATCCACTGAAATATTCAGACTCAGCCCTGCACAATTCTGAGTTTCCCACCTCCCAGTATCTTGCTTATCAAACAAATCGGTGGAAGAGCATCTAATCCTGGCAATGTTGTCAGCAAAAAAAGCTTGCTGCAGCTTCACATTCTGCTTCTGCTGCTGCAAAAAAAAATGTAGTTGGATGATTGAATGGAGCAGAGACCTCATTGGCTACAAAAGTAGTCTTTTTAGAAATAATTTTGGTCTAGTAAACATTGGCTTGTTCTGAATGAACATTATCTTCAAGCAGACACTTCCATTTCCACCTTTAATTGGACTCTGCTGCTGCTTACATATTGATTCACCATAAGCCATAGTATAACCATGATCTGCTTACATATTGATTCACCATAAGCCATAGTATAACCATGATCTGCAGTCCGTGACCTGGGGTGCACATTTTCTGGGGTGGCTGGATCCATCACACTTCTAACACCACAGTTGTATTCCACAGCAAAGTCATCTGGGTTGTTTGCACTGATTTTCTCACTTAATTGGTCAGGGATGCTTTCAGACCTCAACACCTGATCAGTTTGGTTGATAGAGGGCAGAACTTATGGTTAGTAATGGAAACAACCTAAATGAAGCCAGAGGTCTTCATTAAACTCGGGGGCTGCATGGCAGATGCATGCTTCTCATCACTAGTCCAGGCATAGGCCCAAATGACTAACTGCCGCAAGGAATGCATGCACTAGATCAATGAGAACATTAGAGAATTCTTGCAGAAAAGCTCCTAGGTAACCTGCAGTTCACTCCTGCCACAGGGCAAATTCAGAAAGCGTTAGATTCTTCAGCATTACTTTTTTATACAACTAGGTTAACTGAAGAATTGATGGCCACCCCCACCATTATTACCCTTTCATACCCAAGTGTTCGTTCCTGGGCATAAGAGCTGCTTTAGTGAATGGCCAAAAAAAAAAAAAACAGACATGACTCACTCCAAGTTTTTGTCTAATCGGATTTCCATAACAAATGTCAGGTCAACAGTAGAAGTAAATCCAGTGTTATTGCTGATCATTTTGGCATTACACATTATAATCCAGGAGACTTTTTGTGGGACAATTCTAGCTACAAAGATGTTAGATTTGGGTAGGGGCTATTGTGTTCCTTGCAGCATTTCAGCTTTGGGTAGTGCTGAGGTAATCCTTACCCCCACAGGACAACCCTGTCAGTATGGGTGAGAGGAGCCTCCTCCTTATGCCTGTCCTTTGTGTCTTCACAGCCCAAAGCCTTCTACATTTAAGCATGTTGGAATCAAGGGGTGAAGAACAAAAAGGATGACACACAATAAGAAAACCTCAAGAATAAAGAGATGTAGTTGCACCCTGCAAGGAGACGAACATGAACCCAACAATTCATCAAACAGCAAAATAAACAAGTTAAAATATCCTTGTGTAGAAGTCGGATAAACAATATAATGCCACATTAGTGAAAAAATACACTGTGATACTGTAAAATAAAAACATTGTGTGAAGTAGTAAAAAAAAGTCTGTATCAAGTAATACATTTTGACTGAAAAGAAGCAGTTTAGTGCTGTATAATCCAAAATGACTGTTATTCAGGATTATCAGATTGCCACCTCACAGAGCTAAAGGTGTCGGACAGCTACTGTACTGAAACTAGTTTAATTAAAATACTCTAGAATGCCTCCATGTCAGATGGTCATCATACCAGTCAAAATGAAACAAACTCGTAAACAAGCTAAGATGGACCCTATCTTTGTCCTTTGCATTGAAACAAAAGTTCTTAATGCAAAGAAGCATTGCAGTACACAGGTGTCTCCATTTAACAATTGAAAGTGGGTATCCTAAATTCATCTTCTTTCAAGCCAGTGATTCTCGACTGTCAGCTGATCTACCAAGACCAGAAGAAGGCAACAAGCAGCAGACTGCATTCTTTGCTTGCAGGTAAATACTTTGGTCCACACTTTCATGCTGCAGAAACTGCTGAATTACACCAGTTGAAAATACAGGAGACAGACGCACGGCGACACAGACACTGCTGTGGTCATAAGTACTCCGTCTGAAAAAAATAATAGTTGTTCCTGTCCTCTGTTGTATCGTTTGACTTTTCCCAGTTAGGGGTCGCCACAGCGGAACTCCGGTCCACTAATGATTGGCAGTAGATTTTTACGTACCGACTTGCCAGGCCTGATGCACAACCTTCAACGAGGGTACGCCCATTCACGCATGTCTCCACACAGAAGATGCTTTAGCTGAGAATCGAACAGACAACGTCTTACTGTGAGGTGACAGCGCTACCGCAGCACCACCACCACAGTTATTCCTGTCCTCTAAATAGTCTTAAGTCTTTCCAATTGAATGGCTCCCAAAAAGTAGGAAGTAGCTGGGTCACCAATGTACAGTCTAACAAGACTACCCAAAAGAAGGAACTTGAGCCAACACTAGCAAGATCAAATGCAGACCCATATTGTTTAAAAACAAGCAACAGCATGACTTAATGGCATTTCAGTTCAGATGGCTCAGTGATTCAGCAATTTAAAGGAAAAAATAACATATTAGGGAGTGAACAATTCACCTCCTTACCAACAATCAGTAAAAAAAAAAAAAAAAATTTTATAAAGCTTAAAACTTTTAAACTTTTTTTTCAAATCCAATGTACTACAAACCACACAGGAAAGAAAAACATTGACCATTGTCTAGGGACCAAACCCTGGAACATGTGCATTCCATACAGTTGCGACTGGACCAATAAGAAGCCGTTGGACAGTTAGGCACCCGATTTTCCCCAAGAGCAATCTGTCTTCCTTTGTTAGGATTCCACAGTGATGATAATTTTGAACACAAGCATCCAGTGCAGTATAGGCTATGAGTCTGTAATTGCGTAAACAACTGAACTGGAAAAGAACTGACCCTTGTCTGGAGACTGAATCCAGTCCGCTGCACCTCCTGCATTCTGTGTGGTTGTAACTGCCAGGGAGCAGTTAGGTACTTGATTTCTCCTTTTAACTAGAAAACCATCATGATGATGATTGAGCACACTCATCCAGTGCAGTACAATTAATGAATCCAGTATTGTCAGCCACAGAACAGGAAATGAAAACACTTATTTTTGAGTGGGAAAGTGAACCCAGGAACCACGGCTTTTTGCTGCAGTGGCATTGGCAACCACATGGAATGTTTTGCCTCCAGGTGAGAGTGAGATCCATATTCAGGAAAATATTGGAATTGATGAGATGTGATTTTTTTTTTTTTCAAACTATTCCATTGACCATATGATTTGACTTGGTCATGGAGCAGACTTGGCAAGAATCTGATGTGGTTGAGCCCATTGCAGGAAAGCCTGACAGGGTACTGCAACCTCCTAAGGACAGACCACATTGGAGTAAGGGTCCAGTTGCTGACTCAGTGGTGGTAGCAGCAGCAGCATCAAACAAAGCTCTTTGGTGAGATCCCAGAAGTCCATCCACATGATAAAGATTCCAGGGCAGTAGGTTGGATGAGGAAGCATGCCTTTACTTCAGGTAATTTTGCCATATGTGCCATGAGCTACCTGTTGCACATTAACCACTTTGAGGGAATTAGATGAATAAACCTTGTATTCACTGCGAAGATCACTAACACTTGAGCTGCATAGGCAGTTAAAGGCACAGGTGTTGACTATGTTGAAAATTTGTACCCTCTCTGTGCATCTTTTATGTAAGGCTTCTGACGGAATGGCTAGAGCATCCAGGATAGGCATCACAGTAAGACATTTTGCCAGACTCGGACTTTGTAACTTTGCAGAGGACTTTAAGCCATTATCCAGTACTGTCCCATTTGTGGGTCTTTACTCTTGGGACCAAAGCCAAAGGAAAGCGATTAAAAAACGAAAAAAATAGAGCAAGCTGGAGGGTAAAACCTTGTCTGCTGTGCAAGGGGTTAGGGTTAAGTTCCCTGCCCTACAGAGACCCTTTTCAAGGAATCAAAAAGGCCCCAATGATCTAGGGTTTAAAAAAATCCCAGTGACAGCTCTTACCAGTTGTGGGACAGAGGTTTCCACAGTGGTTACAGTAGCACACTGCCCTAGGGGCAGAGGTGCTCCATAAAGTTAGGGGTTCCACAATCTTTCCCTAGGAAGGCAGCAGCAGAATGCCTGAGGACTTGCCCAAATGTTCCCTTTTGTCAGGGGTCATCTGTCTGTGCACCGGTATGCATAGATGACCATTATACAGAACAAATGGGTCAGGGAGATATCTATAGTCTATAGAATTCCCATTTTCAAAAATACTAAAACTGACCTCCCATTATTACTGAGTGCCCCACCCTGTCAGGAGGAGGCAGCCAGGGCAGTGGTCAGAAGCCTTCTCTCCAAAAGAGTCCTCCAAGATGTCTCTTCAGACCTGAATTGATCTGGAGTTTATTCAGGGTGGTTCCCCCCTAAAAAAACAACTCAGCACCTCGGGACAGTGGCCTAAATTAGCATATCAGCAAAAGCAAATTATGGATGGTCATGGTGCAATCAATCCTTCCATGCCTCTGGGAAAGGAAATTAATGTGCTCTGTAGGTATGTCAGAATTGCCAAAACTTCCAGAAAGTGGTTCTACTTCTGGTTTGGAGACTGTCACTATGATATGTCCTCTTGTTCCCATGTTGCAGTATTCTGCATATGGGTTTACTACTCTAGTCTCGCTTATGTACGGCCAGTATCCAAAAGCTTTCAGTCCCTCCAAGTGTGTGAGATGTCTGACATGGCCAAGAGTATGTGGGCCATAAAGGTGATGGCACCCGCCAGCCTTCAGAAATTTTGAGCTGCCAGTCGTACGCCAGGTGATGTTCATCATGCATACAGCTGCAGTCATAACAGATGGGTTTTCCTGCCGTCAGGCGGGTCCTCGGTTGGCCGAATTCCAAAGTCTAGGTCCGGCGTCTGATGTCGTCGCTTCTTCCCTGACGTCAGTGCGACAGGGGTATAAAAGAACCAGCCGACGCCATTTTCTTCAGTCTTTCTTGCCGCGCGGTGCCCGAAGCAGAAGCAGTTCGCAAGTGCCAGTCGGCCAGCTCCTGAGATTACGAATAATTTTCAACCGAAGTCTTCTTGAAAGCTAAGTACCCCGTTGGCGAAACTTTTCTTGCCTCAGACCGATGTCAGACAAAGTTAATAATTGTATTTCATGTGGGAAGCAAATACCGCATAAGGATTTTCATTCCCTCTGCATTCCTTGCTTAGGCCCAGACCACGACGTCTCGGCCTGTAGTTTTTGTGCTACATTCAACAGACGCACTATTAAGCGCCGGGCGGAGTTCGCCCAACACTATTTTGGCAAAAAAAATTATTACATCATGTCGTCGGATACTCCGACTCCAGTTTTGAGTAAAAGACGCAAAGATAAGGACCGACTTACAAGGTCCACGGCTTCTACCGACACCACGCCAAAGCCAACTACAGGTGGTCTGGTTCTCAGTGAGACGCCTACGCAGCCCCTGACTACCGACGACACTTCATTGGCAGTGTCTACTGTGCCCGAGATCGCAGGCTCTTCGGCCCACACCCCGACTACAGATACCGAAGCCACTCTTGGCGGTGAAATTCAGAGTTTAGACAGGTCTGCCACCTCACGGTGTCTTCAGGCCTTCCTCTTCTTTTTCCATCAAGGCTTTCACTAAGTCTAAAGCAGCCATGCATACTAAAAGACAAGCTCCACAGGGCCCTTCTCAAGGCCCCATGCCTAAAAAGCAGATGCTCAAAATGGCTGAGGATTTGATTACTCTTATCAGAGGATGTTCATCATGCATACAGCTGCAGTCATAACAGATGGGTTCTCCTGCCGTCAGGCGGGTCCTCGGTCGGCCGAATTCCAAAGTCTAGGTCCGGCGTCGGTTGTCGTCGCTTCTTCCTTGACGTCAGTGCGACATGGGTATAAAGGAACCAGCCGACACCATTTTCTTCAGTCTTTCTTGCCGCGCGGTGCCCGAAGCAGAAGCAGTTCGCAAGTGCCGGTCGGCCAGCTCCTGAGATTACGAAAATTTGGAAACCGAAGTCTTCTTAAAAGCTAAGTACCCCGTTGGGGAAACTTTTCTTGCCTCAGACCGATGCCAGACAAAGTTAATAATTGTGTTTCTTGTGGGAAGCAAATACCGCATAAGGATTTCCATTCCCTCTGTATACCTTGTTTAGGCCCAGACCACGACGTCTCAGTCTGTCGCTTTTGTGCTACATTCAACAAACGCACTATTAAGCGTCCGGCGGAGTTTGCCCAGCATTATTTTGGGAAAGCATTTAACTATACTATGTCGTTGGATACTCCGACTCCAGTTTTGTCTAAAAACCGCAAAGACAAGGACCAACACACGAGGTCCGCGGCCTCTACCGACACCACGCCAAAGCCGACTATACGTGGTCCGGTTCTCAGCAAGGTGCCTACGCAGCCCCTGATTACCGACGACACTTCTTTGACGGTGTCTCCTGTGCCCGAGGTCGCAGGCTCCTCGGCCCACACCCCGACTACAGATACCGAAGCCACTCTCGGCGTTGAAACTCAGAATGTGGACAGGTCCACCTCCACTCAAGGTGTCTTCAGACCTTCCTCTTCTTTCTTCATCAAGGCTTTCACAAAGTCTAAAGCAACCATGCACTCTGAGACCAGCTACACAGGGCCCATCTCCAGGCCCCATGCCTAAGAAACAGATGCTTAAAATGGTTGAGGATTTAATTACTCTAATCAGAGGTTCTCAGCCCCCACCGGACAAAAGGCCCAGAGTGGAGGAAGATTCCCCCTCCTCTGATCAGGGCTCCATTATTTCAGAGCACTCTGATGATCAGGAACATTCTTACTCCCCTTTTGAAGACTCTGATGCGGAGGAGTCCATCCCTTCTGTATCCCCCCCTGAGGATTACTCATTTGGGGAAACTTTGCATACCTTAAGGGAACACTTCCACTGGGAAGGACAGGATTATTCAGATTCCATGAAAAGGCTCAGGGAATTTCTCTTGTTACCTCAGCGTAGGCCTCTGGCTATACCTCCTGTCTTGGACATCCTAGATGATGTTTAGTCGGGGGCCTGCCTTAACCCGGACTCTCTACCTCCAGCTCCAGTTAAGCCTGACAGGTACTACAGGGTTCCTGACTCGCACCAATTTCTATACAAAAGCCATGCTGCTGACCCAGAAACCATCCCACAGGGCCCCAAGGGAGTTAAGGCCTCCATTGCCAAAAATCCATTGCCTTTCGAGAGAGATTCCAGATCCTTAGAAAGGTGGGGAAAAAAGGTATATACCTCGGCTACCTTATCCATGAGGGCCTTAAACTGTCAGTTTCATATGCTAAAATACCAACAGTTTTTGTTATCACAATTGAAAAGTAAAATGTCACAACCTGAACAACCAGACTTGAAGGAGTTGCAGGATTTGATGCATAGTGCAGAACAAGTGGGTAAGCATACCTTACAATGTGGTTTTGGTGCTCTAGAGCTGAGTTACAGGATCAGTCATACGTAGGCATGTCTGGCTCAGGGAACAAGCCTTGCCTGATCATGTCAATGCTAAATTACTAGACACCCCTCTTCAAAAGGATGTACTATTTGGTGCTAATGCTGAGGAGGTATTAAGGAAAATGGAGGAAAAGGCTAAATCAATGCAAACTGTGAAAGAATTTCTACAGGTTCAACCCCCACGTTTTAGTAGA
This sequence comes from Protopterus annectens, assembly GCF_019279795.1. NCBI lineage: Eukaryota > Metazoa > Chordata > Ceratodontiformes > Protopteridae > Protopterus > Protopterus annectens. The sequence goes on from NC_056726.1 coordinate 1,885,017,265, forward strand.
AATTGGCCTTCCAAAAACTGGTCCTTTCCTGCCACAGACAGAACCCAAAGAGGCAGATACAGGCGCCCGAGGGGCAGAGGACAATCCCAAGGATCGTATAGAGGCAGACAATGGCAAGCTTCTACACAAAGAGGTGGTGAGGACAACTCGCAATCTTTCAGAAAGCAAACCCAATGACTTTCCCCTTTGCATGCCAACCAAGTCTCAAATGGCAGCACCCTTAGGAGGAAAGCTGGCATTATTTTCAAAAAATTGGCACGTCACAAAGGACAAATGGATCCTGGACATTATAAACAGAGGCTACAAATTCCATTTTCACACCCTTCCAAAAATGAGAGGCATGCCAAACCTGCCACACAATCAAAGGGCAGAGGCACAAAGGCAAATTACAGATCTCATAAACATGAAAGCTATTCAAGAGGTACCTACGCACGAACAAGGTCAAGGTTTTTATTCCAGGCTATTTCTGGTGCCAAGGAAGGGAAAAGATTGGAGACCTATTTTGGATCTATCCATCCTAAACATATTTCTACTTGTACCAAAATTCAAGATGCTGACTCTACAGCAACTTCTTCCCATGCTGGGCAAGGAGTCTTGGCTGGTAACATTGGACCTCAAGGAGGCATACCTGCATGTCCCAATCAGACAAAATTGCAGAAGGTACCTCAGATTTCTTGCAGGTTCAACCCATTATCAATTCTCTGCATTGCCCTTTGGCTTATCTACTGCGCCCAGAGTATTCACGAAATGCCTGGCATCAGTAATTGCCTACTGCAGACTTCAAGGGATACAAATATACCCCTATTTGGACGACTGCCTGATCCAAGCAGACAGCAAGCACATTTTTCTGAAACATCTGGCTTATGTAATAATGTTATTGAACTCTCTGGGATACACAGTCAACAAAAAGAAATCATGGCTAATACCCTCTCGGAAGATAATTTTCCTGGGTGCCAATTTGGACACAAACACCCAGATGGCCTACCTCACGCCAGAGAAGCAGGGGCAACTAATTCAGTACTTCAGAACACTAGCAAATTGCACCAGGCTGACTGGAAGGAAAATCCTGCAGGCTCTGGGATTCATGGCATCTTGCATCTTACTAATCCCATGTGCAAAGCTGCAAATGAGGAAACTACAATGGTACCTGAAAAACATATGGTCTCAACACAGCCACAGTTTGGAAACAATAATACCACTAATTCCATGTCTGCAAAAGGAATTTCTGTGGTGGGCTCAAGCATGTCAAACAAACACAGGTCTTCCATTCAGCAAGCCTCAAGCAAATCAAGTCATCACAACAGACGCTTCGGACTACGCCTGGGGGGGCGCACATGACAGATCGGTGCATTCAGGGCAAATGGTCCCAAAAAGAAAAGCACCTTCACATCAATCAGAAAGAAATGCTAGCAGTAATAAATGCTATTATAGCTTTCAAGGACCTTCTACAACCAGGTCAACTATTGATAAGAACGGACAGCACCACAGTTATGTGGTACATAAACAAACAGGGAGGAACACATTCTTACCCCCTATGCAGACTGGCCATGTCACTTTGGAACATGGCCATGGACTTACAAATGGAACTACAAGCACAGTACTTGCCAGGCAAGGAAAACACGCTGGCAGACGACCTAAGCAGGAATATGACGGATCCACACGAAAGGAAATTGCATCCAAAAGTCTTTACAGAAGTAATCCAAGAATGGGGAAGGCCAGACATAGATCTCTTTGCCTCCCACAAGAATCATCAATTGACAAAATTCTGCTCAAGGATCTTCCATCCAAAGGCCTGGAGAGTGGACGCTCTCTCTTTCAGTTGGACATCAATGACAGTTTATGCCTTCCCTCCTCTTCCTCTGCTGCCCAAAGTTCTATTAAAGACCAAAGCAGACAGACCAAAGATGATTCTCATTGCTCCGGACTGGCCAAGGCAACACTGGTACCCACTCCTGAGGAGCCTGACGCATTCCCCACTATGGACCCTGCCTCTAATGCCTCTTCTTCTGACTCAGCACAGTTTCGAAACTCTTCACAGCCAGCTAAAAACACTCAATCTAGCTGCATGGAAGATTCCTTAGCATCACAAGAGGCCCTACTCTCCAAGGAGGTGCAGGATGTCATTTTGGAGGCCAGAAGGCCATCAACTAGAAAAGCTTACTCCGCAAAATGGAAACGTTTTTGTGTCTGGAATGAGAAAAAGGGCCAGGTTCCTGGAAAACTGAATTTACCTCATATACTACAATATTTGCTGAACTGCTAAGCAGTGGCCTTTCTTTCTCCTCCATCAAAATCCATGCCTCAGCCATTTCTGCAGAATACAACACTGATCCACCTTTATTCTCTCACCCTCTCTTAAGACAGTTCCTCAGAGGGGCTAAGAATTTAAGGCCTCCAAGGAAACAACCAATACCTGCTTGGGATCTTAATTTCATTCTGGAAAAACTGACCTTGCCTCTCTGAGCCAGCTGCCTCATCAGATTTGCAATATTTGTCCTGGAAAACAGCTTTCCTTCTGGCTATCACCTCAGCTCGTAGAGTTTCAGAACTACAGGCTCTCATGGCTGTCCAGACGTTTATCATCTTCCATCAGGATAGAGTTTCCTTACGAACCAACCCGTCCTTTATGCCTAAAGTGGTATCCAGGGTAGCTTTAAATCAGGCCATACATTTACCTACTTTTTATCCTAATCCTCAAAACAAAAGGGGAGAGATTACTACATTTCCTGGACATCCACAGACAACTGCGTTATTATTTGGACAGAACAAAGCCTTTCAGAAAATCAAAACGGCTCTTTGTGGCCTATGCGGTAGGAGCTCAAGGGAAGCCAATTTCCAAACAGACAATCTCTAAATGGATAGCCCACTGCATACGCTTTTGCTATTCCTTTCATGGCAAAACTGTTCCTACAGGCATTAGAACTCATTCCACCAGGGCCACAGCCACCTCTGCAGCCTTCCTCAGAGGAGTTCCTACCAAGGATATTTTGGAAGCAGCCACTTGGAGTTCTGTGCATACCTTCTCCAAGCACTACAACCTACCTTTATACTCCATATCTAGAGCAGGCTTTGCCACTGCAGTCTTGCAGGGCATTTTGGCTCCTCCTAGTTCCACCTAGTGCCTACCAACCCTTTCTTAGCTTTGGGATTCTACCCATCTGTTATGACTGCAGCTGTATGCACGATGAACATAGTACAGTTTTGTACCTACCATAAATGCAGATGTTCGAGTGCTAATACAGCTGCAGTCCAGGTTTCCCTCCCTCCCTCCTTCCCCTCTTGGGACAGGCCTATAGGCTAACACATCCTCATACAACCTGATTGGGGTTTTCATTTATGATGCATTTGCTTGCAACTACTGTATTTTGATTATATTGCACTGCATTATCACACAAATTTTTGTATTGCCTTCCTTCTGGGGGCACCTGACATCTGGGGCAAGAAAAACTGAAGATAATGGCGTCGGCTGGTTCCTTTATACCCCTGTCGCACTGATGTCAGGGAAGAAGCGACGACAACCGACGCCGGACCTAGACTTTGGAATTCGGCCGACCGGGGACCCCCCTGACGACAGGAGAACCCATCTGTTATGACTGTAGCTGTGTTAGCACTCGAACATCTACATTTATGGTAGGTACAAAACTGTACTTTCTCAACCCCCCCCAGACAAAAGGCCCAGAGTAGAGGAAGAATCCCCCTCCTCAGACCAGGCCTCCATTATTTCAGAACATTCTGATGATCAAGAACATTCATACTCCCCTTTTGAAGATTCTGATGCAGAGGAGTCCATTCCCTCGGTCTCCCCCCCTTGAGGATTACTCTTTTGGGGAAACCTTACATACCTTGAGGGAACACTTCCACTGGGAAGGCCAAGAATACTCGGACTCCAAGAAAAGGCTTAGAGATTTTCTCTTGCTCCCTCAGCACAGGCCTCTGGCTATACCTCCTGTCTTAGACATTCTAGATGATGTGTATTCGGAGGCCTGCCTTAACCCAGACCCTTTACCTCCAGCCCCAGTCAAGCCTGACTGGTATTACCGGGTTCCTGACTCACACCAATTCCTATACAAAAGCCATGCGGCTGACCCAGAAGCTATCTCACATGGCCCCAAGGGAATTAAGGCCTCCACTGCTAAAAATCCATTACCTTCAGAGAGAGATTCCAGAGCTTTAGAAAGGTGGTGGAAAAAGGTATACACCTCGGTCACCTTAACCATGAGGGCATTAAACTGTCAGTTCCATATGTTAAAGTACCAACAGTTTCTGTTATCACAGTTGAGAAGCAAAATGTCACAGCCTGAACAACCAGACTTGGAGTTGCAGGATTTGATACATAGTGCAGAACAAGTGGGTAAACATACCTTGCAATGTGGTTTTGATGCTTTAGAGGCCTCATGTAGAGCTGCTGTTACAGGATCAGTCATACGTAGACATGCCTGGCTCAAAGAGCAAGCCTTACCAGATCATGTCAAAGCTAAATTACTAGATGCCCCTCTGCAAAAAGATGTATTGTTTGGTGTTAAAGCTGAGGAGGTATTAAAGAAAATGGAGGAAAAGGCAAAATCAATGCAAACAGTGAAAGATTTCCTACAGGTACATCCCCCACGTTTCAGTAGAAATTGGCCCTCCAAAAATTGGTCCTTTCCAGCCACGGACAGATCCCAAAGAGGTAGATACAGGCGCCCGAGGGGCAGAGGCCAATCTCAAGGATCGTTTAGAGGCAGACAATGGCAAACACCTACACAAAGAGGTGGTGAGGATAGTTCACAGCCATTCAGAAAGCAGACCCAATGACTTTCCCCTTTGCTTGCCAAGCAAGGCTCAAATGGCAGCACCTTTAGGCGGAAAACTGGCATTATTTTCGAAAAATTGGCATATTGTCACAAAAGACAAATGGATCCTGGACATTATAGACAGAGGCTACAGATTCCACTTTCACACCCTTCCAAAAATGAGAGGCATGCCAAACCTGCCACACAATCAAAGGGCAGAGGCACAAAAACAAATTTCAGATCTCATGGACATGAAAGCTATTCCAGAGGTACCTGCACAAGAACAGGGTCAAGGTTTTTACTCCAGACTATTCCTGGTACCAAGGAAGGGAAAAGATTGAAGACCTATTTTGGACCTATCCATCCTAAACACATTTTTACTCGTGCCAAAATTCAAGATGCTCACATTATAGCAGCTTCTTCCCATGCTGGGCAAGGAGTCTTGGCTGGTAACATTGGACCTCAAGGAGGCATACCTGCATGTCCCAATCAGACAAGATTGCAGAAGATACCTCAGATTTCTTGCAGGTTCAACCTATTATCAATTCTCTGCATTGCCCTTTGGCTTATCTACTGCGCCCAGTGTGTTCACGAAATGCCTGGCATCAGTAATTGCCTACTGCAGACTTCAAGGGATAGAAATATACCCATATTTGGACGACTGCCTGATCCAAGCGGACAGCAAGCACATACTTCTGAAACATCTGGCTTTTGTAATATTGTTGAATTCCCTGGGATACACAGTCAACAAAAAGAAATCAAGGCTAATACCCTCTCAAACAATAATTTTCCTGGGTGCCAACTTGGACACAAACACCCAGATGGCCTGCCTCACGCCCGAGAAACAGGGGCAACTAACTCAATACTTCAGAAAACTAGCAAATTTCACCAGGCTGACTGCAAGGAAAATCCTGCAGGCTCTGGGTTTCATGGCATCTTGCATCCTACTAATCCCATGTGCAAAGCTGCATATGAGGAAACTTCAGTGGTACCTGAAAAACCTATGGTCTCAACACAGCCACAGTTTGGAAACAATAATACCATTGATTCCATGTATTCAAAAGGAATTTCTGTGGTGGGCTCAAGCATGCCAAACAAACACAGGTCTCCCATTCTGCAAGCCTCAAGCAAATCAGGTCATCACAACAGACGCCTCGGACTACGCCTGGGGGGTGCACATGACCGATCGGTGCATTCAGGGCAAATAGTCCCAAAAAAGAAAAGCACCTACCCATCAATCAAAAGGAAATGCTAGCAGTAAGAAATGCTATTATAGCTTTCAAAGACCTACTGCATCCAGGCCAGGTATTGATAAGGACAGACAACACCACAGTAATGTGGTACATAAACAAACAGGGAGGAACCCATTCATACCCCCTATGCAGGCTAGCCATGTCTCTTTGGAACATGGCTCTGGAATTACAAATCGAACTTCAAGCACAGTACCTGCCAGGCAAGGAAAACATGCTGGCAGACAACCTAAGCAGAAATATGACAGACCCACACAAATGGAAGTTGCATCCTCAAGTTTTTACAAAAATAATCCAAGCATGGGGAAGGCCAGACATAGATCTCTTTGACACCCACAGAAATTACCAATTGACAAAATTCTGCTCAAGGATCTTTCATCCACAGGCCTGGAAAGTGGACGCACTCTTTCAGTTGGACAACAATGACAGTTTATGCCTTTCCACCTCTTCCTCTGCTGCCCAATGTTCTATTAAAAGCCAGAGCAGACAGACCAAAGATGATTCTCATTGCTCCAGACTGGCCAAGACAACACTGGTACCCACTCCTGAGGAGCCTGACGCATTCCCCACCATGGATCCTGCCTCTAATGCCTCTTCTACTGACTCAGCACAACTTCAAAACTCTTCACAGTCAGCTGAAAACACTCAATCTAGCCGCATGGAAGATTCCTTAAAATCACAACAGACCCTACTCTCCAAGGAGGTGCAGGATGTCATGTTGGAGGCCAGAAGACCTTCTACTAGAAAAGCCTACTCTGCAAAATGGAAACGGTTTTGTGCCTGGAATGAGAAAAAGGGTCAGAATCCTGGAATACTGAATTTACCTCAAATATTGCAGTACCTAGCTGAGATGCTAAGCAGTGGACTTTCATTCTCCTCCATCAAAATCCATGCCTCAGCCATTTCTGCAGAATACAACACTGATCCTCCTTTATTCTCTCACCCCCTCTTAAGACAGTTCCTCAGAGGGGCTAAGAATATAAAACCCCCAAGGATACAACCAGTACCTGCATGGGACCTCAATTTCATTCTAGAAAAACTGACCTTGCCTCCTTTTGAGCCAGCTGCTTCAACAGAACTGCAATATTTGTCCTGGAAAACAGCCTTCCTGCTGGCTATCACCTCAGCTCGCAGGGTTTCGGAACTACAAGCCCTCATGGCTGTGCTGCCTTTCATCATTTTCCATCAGGACAGAGTTTCCTTACGAACCAATCCTTCCTTTATGCCAAAGGTAGTATCCAGGGTAGCCTTGAATCAGGCTATCCACTTACCTACCATTTTTCCTAATCCTCAAAACAAAGGGGAGAGATTACTACATTCCTTGGACATTCACAGACAGCTATGTTATTATTTGGACAGAACAAAGCCTTTCAGAAAATCAGAGCAACTCTTTGTGTCCTATGCTACAGGAGCTCAAGGGAAGCCTATTTCCAAACAGACAATCTCAAAATGGATAGCCCACTGCATACGCTTTTGTTACTCTTTTCATGGTAAAACTGTACCTGCAGGCATCAAATCTCACTCCACAAGGGCCACAGCTACCTCTGCAGCTTTCCTCAGGGGGGTTCCTACCAAAGATATTTTGGAAGCTGCCACTTGGAGTTCTGTACATACTTTCTCCAAGCACTATCACCTACCATTATACTCCATATCTAGAGCAGGCTTTGCCACTGCAGTTTTGCAGGGCATCCTGGCTCCTCCTAGTTCCACCTAGTGCCTTCAACCCCTTTTTTAGCTTTGGGATTCTACCCATCTGTTATGACTGCAGCTGTATGCACGATGAACATAGTACAGTTTTGTACCTACCGTAAATGTAGATGTTCGAGTGCTAATACAGCTGCAGTCCAGGTTTCCCTCCCTCCTTCCCCTCTTGGGAACAGGCCTAATGGATAACACCTCCTCATACAACCTGATTGGGGTATTCTTTTATGGTGTATTTGCTTGCAACTTCTGTTTTTTGATTATATTGCATTGCATTATTACATAAATTTATGTATTGCCTTCCTTCTGGGGGCACCTGACATCTGGGGCAAGAAAAACTGAAGAAAATGGCGTCAGCTGGTTCTTTTATACCCCTTTCGCACTGACGTCAGGGAAGAAGCGACGACATCCGACGCCGGACCTAGACTTTGGAATTCGGCCGACCGAGGACCCGCCTGACGGCAGGAAACCCCATCTGTTATGACTGCAGCTGTATTAGCACTCGAACATCTACATTTATGGTAGGTACAAAACTGTAATTTTCTGCTACAGTTTACATTGGATTCGTTGTATAAGATAAGTACCCCATTGGGGACCTTTTCAGTCCTCTTGTAATTTAGTATTGCTTGTTCATGTCATCCAGAAAGGGTAAATGTCAGTAAGGCTGCCAGATCCCTCATAAGGACGCCCACGATAAGTGCTTTTTCTGTTTTGGACGGACGCACGACCACAAGGCCTGCCGTCTTTGCCAGGCATTCGTGCCTAAGACACTACGTAGTCGCTTGCATGTTCTTGATCTTTACCTTGAAAACCAATGTCTAAAACAGCTTACCTTATGGAGGGTTCCTCAGACATCTCCACAAAACCAACAAAAAAGGTCTCTTCTGACTGATCCCCAACCTGTGGGCTGACACTGGCTTGGTTCCAGGATCTGGACGTGGATCCACCACTTTGGATGTCACAGGTACCTCTGAGGATGCCGGACTATCATTAGCCAAGAGCATGTCCGCAGAGGTTATTCCGGCACCAGTTTCCGACGCCGGGGGGGGGGGGATAACCTGCGTTTTCTGAGGAGACATCTGAACCCTTCGAACCCCTGCAATCCCTGGTTTCTAGGCAGACATCCTCCGGACCACTTACGAGAAGGGGGGGGGGGGCATATTTGTCCCACAACAGACAGCATGCCCAACTGGCAGACTTTCGGTCAAAGCCTTTTCAGTGCCTGTATGGCATTGAGGCATACCACTGCTGTTACTTATCCCACTTCTCCTCCTTTCCTGAGCCCTAGGCCTCAACCTATTGAGACAGCTACTAGAGAAGAGGAAGTCCTTTCAGATTCCTCAGAGGACTCGCTGTCTTACAACTCTCAACTATCTTCTCCGTTGGGATACAGATCCCCAAAGGAAGAGTCAGTGGACCCTGGCTCCCCAGTTGAAGACCTGACCTTTGGTGAAACTGTTAGCAGGATGAAGGAACACTTTAAATGGTAATACTCAGAAATGACTGAGGTACAAAAGAGGTATTACAACCTCATTTATATGCAAATCCCCAGCCCATTTGCTGTTCCTCCTATCCTGCCTGCCTTTTTAGATGCCTTCTCTTCAGCATCTCTGAACCCTGACTTCCAACCGCCTGTCCCATGTAGACCAGGCAGGCTTTACAAGGTGCCTGACACTGCCAAGCATCTGATTAAGTGTCCACCTGCTGATCCTGCCACTATGTCAGTCTCTGTGGACAAAGCCTCCAAACCCCTACCTACTACCACCATTCTCGTTGCTGACAAAGACAATAAGACCATGGAAAGGTTGGGCAAAAAGATGTATACTTCGGCTACCATGGTCTTCAGAGTAACGAACTACCAGACGAAGATGGCCAAGTAGGCCGTGTCCCTCTTAGAGTCTGACACCAAACACCAGGCAGATATTCCAGACTCCCCTTCCAAAGCATCACTGCCCTCTCTCCTGGTTCTTTCTTTCCAGGTCACCAGGCACTGTATCAAATGTAGTTAACGATTCTGCTGAATCCTCAGCCAGGTCAGCAGCATCAGCATCTGCCCTACGCATATACTCTTGGTTTCTCCTATAACCCTTGCCAGATTTTTTTTTTTTTATTTATTTACGTTTCTTGACCGGGAGAGTCCGACTGGATACAGGTCCGTTTTCAGAGGAGGCCCGAGGTGAAAAAGCTCCACATTAAATGTTAGACATTATACAGTTTGAAAAAAGTAGCATTTAAAAAATTAGACATTGTTCTAGCTGTAGAACATGCAACAAGATTAAAACATAGTTGTAAAACAGCTGTAGAACACAATACAAGTTTAAAACATAGTGACGGATGTAGAACATAATTACAGATGTTGAACATAATTACAGATGTAGAACATAATTCATCAGTGGACACTGAATCATTGTTTGTGAAGTACATAACCGACATTAACACTTGTTGCAACAAGAAGTTCTTACTATATAGTAAGTAGCTAGGTTTATGAGCAACCAAGCTTGTTATAATTAAGGTAGGTAGTGGGGTGCAGAGAGAGGTGCTGGGTGGAGTGGGTGGTATTGGAGGGGGGGTGGTTTCAAGGGCATATCCTAAATGTTTTTAGGTGCGCTTTTAGTAAAGATTTGAAGTGGGTGCAAGATGTTACAGAGGTAATTGAGGATGGGAGGGCGTTCCATAATTTGGGTATAGCTCAGGAGAATAGTGCTTCTCCAGCAAAGTTATTGACTCTTGTAACTTGTAGGAGGTTTTTGTTGCTGGATCTTGGTGGTCTGGTGGTAAGATAAGGTTGGAGTAGATTCTGGAGGGATGGGACTTAGTGGATGGTTTACTAGTTTGTGGGCGAGAGCAAGTTGGTACCATTGAAGTAGTTGGTACCATTGAAGGAGGTGATGGAGCTCTAGCCAGCCCAGTTCTGCCAGTGAGAGACAGTGGTGACTACAGTAGGATGCCTCTGTGGCGAATTTGGCGATTTTGTTGTCGCAGGTTTCAAGCTTGTTTAGGTCGTATTGTCTTAGGTTTGTATATATTGGAGAGGCATAAAGCAAGGTGGAGATAAGGTGAGAATTTGCTACTGAAATTTTTGCTGCTTTGGTAAGCAGTTGCTGATTTCTATATAGTGCTCCTAGTTTTTTGTGGACTTTTTTAATGGTCATGGATATGTGAATGTCAAAGTTCAGTTTGTTACCACTCAGAGCAATTTGGTGTGTTCTGTAGGGTGGATATTGGTGTTGTCTTTGCTGTGATGTTAAAGTGAGAGTTGTTTTGGGTAAGTTTGGTGGGTTGGAAGATTAGTCATTTAATTTTGTTTGGGTCGAGTATTAATTGGGCATTTGGGTCGAGTATTAATTGGGCATCGGATAACCAAGTTTCAACAGAGGAAAAGGCATAGTGTGTGACTTTTTGCAGTTCGGGTAGGGAGTGGGCTGGGCAGATGGTTGAGTCATCTGCGTATTGTATGAGTGTGCCATGTATGGTGGCAGAGGCTCGATTATTGGTGAAAATAGAGAAGAGTAGGGGTCCAAGGATGGACCCTTGGGGAACCCCTATGGAGACAGGTAGTTGGGGGGGGGGGATAGGTCGTCCTGCCATACAGTGAATTGATGGCGATCAGACAGGTAACTTTGAAACCAGTATCTGACTGACTGAGAGAAGGATATAGGTTATTGAGAAGAGAGAGGAGTTGTTTGTGTGGTACCATGTCGAAAGTTTTAGAAAGGTCTAGGAAAGTAGCTGTGGAAAGATAACCAGCATTTTTATGTTGTAAGATAGTGTTAGTGAAAGAGAGTAAGGCAGTGGTGGTGCTATGGTTTAGTCGGAAACCGTGTTGTTAGCAAGGAAGTGATGAGACCTGCGAATGGCTATATCTCTCTAGTATTTTGGAGAGAGAATAGCTGTGGGCCAGTAATTGGTTAGCTATGTGGAGGGGCCACCTTTGTGGAGGGGAATTGTGAGATACATTCCATAGTGTGGGAACCTAACTTTCTGACAGAGATCTGTTAATCAAGATGTATACTGGGTAGGCTAGAGTGTCAGCTGTGAGTTGTAGGTATTCACTTGGGAGGTTGTCTGCTGCTAATTTGGTGCGTTTAAGTTTAATTAACAGTTTTTTTTATTTTGGAGGTAGGAACAGGAGAGAACGAGAAGCTAGTGGGGAGAATGCTAGTTGAAGGTGTGGGTTTGGAGGGGGTTGTGTTGTCTAGTTAGTGATAGTACGGTTTGTGTGAAATGTGTGTTGAAAGAGGTAGCAGTATTTTCGGAGGAGTGAGTGATGTTAGGAGTAGGGGTATGTACTTTACCTGGGTGGAGGATGGAGTTTGAGTACCAGAATTGTTTGGGGTTATGTTGGGAGGTGGTAAGGGCAGACTGGTAGTATTGGATTTTGTCCTGTTTTATTAGCTTTTTGACTCTATTGCGTAGTTCTAGGAATTTCTGTCTAGAAGAGGGGTTTTTGGTTTTGTGCCAATGCTCCCAGGCTATATCCCTGTTTTTCATTTCAGACTTGGTGTTTTTTTTGTAGCCATGGGGATGGTTGGGCTCTGGTTCGGGAAAGTCTTATGGGGGAATGGTAATTAAGGATGCTTAGGAAGGTAATATTAAAGTAGTCAACTGCGTCATCTAGACTGAGGTATTTTAGAGGTTGCCGGTTACATTCTTTAAGGGATGAGGTGAATGAGAGAGGTTTAAAGTTTATTTTTTGTGTGTATTTGATGTTAAATGACAGGTTTCGCTTGGTATAGGTGTTTTCTGAGTAGGAATGTTGGGGAGTGATCACTGAGGCTGTCTGATAGGCAGCCTGCTGTATATGACTGGGGGCTCCTCCAGTCCAGGGTAGTGTGTTTGTTGGAGCTTTTATTTATCCTAGTAGGTAACTGGGTTAGTTGAGTTGAAGCCATGAAGGTTTACATGATGGGTTGGGTGGTTGCTAAAACAGGAATGCCAGTCAGTGCTGAAGTCTCCTAAGATTAAAATTTCTTGGGGGCGATGGTGGGGTAGTCCAGCTGAGGAGGTTTTCTAGTGGAGGGATGTTTTGGCCAGGTGTGAAGTAGCATCCCATTATGTTGATGGTTTTATTTTGGTTTATTTTAAGGTTGGTATATATTATTTCCTCCTTACCTATTTGGGGAGCTGCTAAGTTTAAGATCTGGATATTTAGATGCTGTTTAAATGTTATAGCTATACCACTTCCTTTTTTATTTGTTCGGTCTACTGTTAGTATACTGTATCCGGTAGGGAGGATTTGCTCATTGGTAATGTGTGGTTTTAACCATGTTTCTGTAAGGATTACTATATCTGGGGAGTGCAAGTCTGTGGTGGCATGGAGTTCATGCACCTTGTTGGATACACTTCTAATATTTAGGCTTAGCAGAAGGAGATCACATGGCTTTCTATTGGCTGTGATTTGGGAGAAGTTGTGTTTTTTAGTCCATTATGAGGGGTGGGGTTTGAGATTGAGGGACCAGGAATGGGGTGGCTGTCTCCACTGAGTGCTAGTTTAGATATGGATGAAATTATTAGTTTTATCAATTTTTGAATCTGCTTGCTTATAAGGGAAGTTTTATGATTGCGTTCTGTGGATAATGGGTATGGTGGTAGAGTTATTATGTTAAGTTGTGGGGATGATTTTTGTTTAGGTACTACGGTTGGTAGACTATGTGGAGGGTGCATAGGGAAGGTCTTTGACCTGGTGGAAGAGTAGCAGAGTAGGGGTGAGATATGAGTGGTGGTGAGTGTAGTAGTACAGTGGTAGTGGTTGAGTAGGGGAATGGTGGGGGGTTGGTAAGATGTGATGTATGCAAGGAGTGTGCATGCAGTGAGTATAAGTATGGTGTGCTTGTACATGTTAGCAGAGCAGGAGGGATAGTAGTGGGAGGTTGGAAGAGGTAGTGTTGGTGTACTGATGTGGTTGGCTGTTGGCAAGATGGTAATGGTTACCTTTACCAATAAAAGTAGGACCACTGGGGGCAGGTGAGAATCAGGGCAGGGAGGGGAGTGAAGCGGGCAAGAGACCCTGTTAGTAGCTCATAGGAGGGGCTGGAAACAGTCAGGTAACAGAGTACACTGCTAGCAGGTAAAAATGCTTGTGTATTTAAAGGTTAAGGAGGTAACAGTAATATCTAGTAGGGTTTAAAGGCAGCTACATGCGAAAGAAGGTGTTATCTATGATTTAGTTTAAGTAGTGTAATGGGAAGGGCTGGCAGGATGTGAGCTGGTAAGCTGTGCTTGCCACTAGTTGCACAAATACAGTAATCGCGGTAGTGAAGCTGGTTATTGCAGCTAGTTTAAGTAATGTGCATAGGTTCAAGAGGTACATACACTTTTTTAGTGAACAAGAGAATAGAGCTTGAGCAAATTCTCAGAGTGCACCTTTCCGTCTGCTTGAATTACAGTGGCGTTGGCCAGGTAGGGTTGTTTCTTCAGAGTCAGGGCACCCATTAGGATGAAAGGCAAACTGTAGGTAAAAAAGAGAGAGAAAAAAGAGATTGTTGCAATGGGATACATACAACTAGAGGAGGTTTAGGGGAAATATGACTAGGAGGTGGGAATGGAGAGGCAGGCAAATATGTGATCTAGGAGCTATTACTTAACAAGTATATTAAAAGCAATGCAGTAAACCGTATAAATCTGTTATAACATGAAGTAGACCGTATAACTCAGTTGAGTTCAGGGCAAAGATAATTGATGCTCCTTTGGACAGTGCTGCACTCTTTGGCTCTAAAGTAGCAAACCTCTTCAAATCTCTGCAACAAAAAGGCAAAGAAATGCAGGACCTTAAACATTTACTGGTGTCAAAAATCCCCAAGTTTCACAGAAACTATCCAACAAAACCTCAGTTTATTAGGAAGCACTCCTGTCCTGCTTCTCCTTCACGGCCTCATAAGCCCACAAGTAAACAACCCTCTCCAGCTAGAGCATCATCTCCCTCTAGCCAGAGAATTCCCTTTCAGGACAGGGCATGTAGTATCGGACTACCTGCAACCTTTACCCCCCCCCCCCTTCTGTACCACTGTCTGCTCGCCTCTCACTATCTCCCTTTTTAGACCCATCTCAATTCAGAAAAGTGGGTCCTGTCCATACTTCAAAATGGTTATTTTATGTCCTGGATTTCCCCACCCATAGTGCGAGGCATGCTGCTACCACCTGCCCAGCAACTGCACCTCTTGCATCTGGTAGTGCAGACCCTGTTAGTTCAGGGTACCATAGAGACAGTCCCCTCAACTGCAAAAGGAAGAGGATTCTACTAGAGGCTCTTCCTGGTCCCCAGGAAGGATGGACCCTGGTGACCTATGCTACACCTCTCCTACCTCAACCTTTTTCTAAAGGTGCCTACATTCAGAATGCTGACCCTGCCAGCCCTTTTTCCTCTCATAATTCCAAAAGGACTCCTGGCTACATTAGATATAAATGATGCTCATCTCCACATCACAATCAAACCCACCCACAGGAAATGCTTGGAATTCTTGGTGGGTTCCACTGACTTGCCATTCTCTGCCTTGCCCTTTGGACTTTCCACCACACCCAGAGTCTTCACCAAATGCTTGCCACGAGTGGTGGCTTACTGCAGGGCAAAGGTAATACAGATATTCCCTTAACTGGACGATATGCTGATTGAGGCTGCCAGCCAAGAACCTTACCCTCTAAGGGGCACATCCACATTGTGGTGACCCTCCTTCAATCACTGGTGACCCTCCTTCAATCACTGGGATTTCAGATAAACCTTGCAAAATCTCATCTTCAACCACCCTAAGACATTGTATTCCTCGGGTGCAGGATCCGCTCAGATCTCATGGAGGCATTCCTACCCACACAAGAACTGAGTTCATTGACAACATCTCCTCCTGGTCCTTCACTCTACAGAATTGACTGCAAGGCAGCACCTCAAACTTCTGGACTACATGGCAGCTACCATACTCATGCTTCTTCTAGCAAGCTTGCACATGAGAAAGCTACAGTGGTACCTTCGATCAGTCTGGAAGCAACACAACCATCCTCTGGAGCACATTGTACCCCTACTACCTTGACTAAAAAAGGAAATACTATGGTGGTTGGATCAGGTAAATCACAACCCAGGCCTTCCTCTTTAACAACCTCAACCTACTCAGATCATGCACACAGACACCTCAAACCTGGGGTGGGGAGCCATCCTCGGCCACCAGAATGTTTCTGGTTCCTCGAAAGGAGGGCACCTGGAGGCCTTTTTTGATTTCTCCTTACTTAGTACCTTTCTCAAGGTTCCTTCCAGATGCTTTCTCTTCAGACCCTGTTTCCAGTTGCTGCCCCAGGCTTTTCTGGTGTCCTTGGATCTGAAGGATGCTTATCACATTCCTATTCTCCCTGATGTCCTTCAAGGATGCATCTGCAGTCCTTACAAATGGGTTGTCCTGTCGTCAGGCAGCCCTTCGGTCGGCCGGATTCCAAAGTCTGGGTCTGGCCTCGGCTGGTGTCGCACTTCACCCGACGTCATCTCTGCTGGTCTTCGGGTATAAAGGCATAAGCCGACGCCATTTTCCTCAGTCTTTCTTGCCGCGTGGCGCCCGAAGCAGAAGCTGTTCGCAAGTGCCGGTCGGTCAGATCCAGAGATTACTACTACCGAATACTACTCAAGACTTCTAAAAGCTAAGTACCCCGTTGGGGACTCTTTCTTGCCTCAGCCGATGTCAGAAAAAGTGAATAACTGTTTAACTTGTGGGAAACAAATACCTCATAAAGATTTCCACTCTTACTGTTTACCTTGTTTAGGCCCAGACCACGACGTAGCAGCTTGTTTAGCCTGTGCTTCCTTCAACCGACGAACGCTTAGGCGTCGGTCGGAGTTTGCTGAACAGTTTTCCGGCTCAGATTTTGCGTACATTATGTCGTCGGATCCTCCGACTACTCAAATTGTTAAGAAACGCAAAGAAAAGGACCGACACTCGCGGTCCGTGGTTTCGGCCAAAACCACGGTTAAGCAAACCGCGAGTGTCTCGGTTTCGGCCGAAACCGAGCAAACGGGTCAATCTTCAGCCGAATCCATGACTACTACCGAGGCCCCTTCTGCCCTAGTTGAATCGGCCTCTGAAGTTTTGCCTACTAATGTGGTTCCTCTAGAATTATCGGACACCATCCCTTTGGATGTCTCTACCCCAGCACGTGGTGCTGCTAGGCCTCCTGCAGCCATGTCTATTAAGGCCTTTGCCAGGGCTAAAGCAGCCAAAACTGCTAAGTCTGTGCCTGTTAAGCCCCCCTCTCACAGGCCCAGTTCCAGTTCCCAAATGCTTACTCTGGCAGAGGATCTCATCTCTTTAATAAGGGGATCCCATTCTCACCCAGACAGGGCCTCTCAACCTCCAGAAAAGAGACCTAGAGCAGAGCCCCCTGAGCCAGTGTCCTCAGATGACTCTTCTGATGATACAGACAATACAGACCATCCAGAGGCTCCTTTTTCTACCTATGAAGATTCCGATGCTGAAGAATCTATTCCTTCTGCCTCTCCACCAGAAGAATTTTCCTTTGGGGAAACCTTACATGCCATGAGAGAGCAATTCCAATGGCAGGGACAAGATTTCTCTGATTCAAGAAAAAGGCTTAGGACCTTTTTACACTTACCGCAACATAGGCCCTTAGCTATACCTCCAGTTCTTCCTGTTGTGGATGATGCATTTAATGATGCTTGCACTGCTCCTGATACTTTACCTTCCGCCCCTGCTAAGCCCGATAGGTTTTACAGGGTACTGGACACTCATCACCACTTATTCAAGGCTCCTTTTGCAGATCCTGAGACTATCTCCCAGGGGCCTAAGGCAGTAGCTTCTACCTCAACGAAAAACCCTCTCCCTTCTGAAAGGGAATCCAGGTCCTTAGAGAGATGGGGTAAAAAAGTTTACACCTCTGCTACTCTCTCAGCTAGAGCTTTGAACTGTCAGTTTCATATGATCCAATACCAAGAGTTTATGCTTGATCAGTTAACTAAGAAACTGTCCTCTGATGATTCCTTAGATAAGAAATATGTTCTAGAAATGGTAAATAACATTCAGCAGGTTAGTAACCATTCTTTAAAATGTGACTATGATGCACTGGAGGCTTCCTTTAGATCAGCCATGACTGGCACAGTTATAAGAAGGCATGCATGGTTGAAAGAACAGGCCTTGCCGGATCGTGTTAAAGCAAAATTATTAGATGCTCCTATGGATAAGGTCAGTCTATTTGGTTCTCCTGCCCAACAAGTAATGAAGAAAATGGAAGAGAAGGCAAAATCTGTACAAACAGTTAAAGATTTCTTACAGGTTCAGCCCCCAAGGTTTAGCAGGAACTGGCCTTCCAAAAATTGGTCCTTTCCAGACTCCTCTAAAACTCAGAGAGGCAGGAATAGACGTTCCAGAGGCAGAAATCAATCCAGAGGAGGTGCCTACAGGGGACGCCAGTGGCAAGGCAATAACCAACGAGGCACAGATACAACCACTACCACTGCAACAGGACAATCACAGTGACTTGGCTCTGACACCGCCTACCAGGGAACAAATAACAGCACCCTTAGGTGGAAAGTTAGCCTTATTTTCAAAAAACTGGCACTATATCACAAGAGACAAGTGGATTTTGCAAATTATAGACCAAGGCTACAGGTTTCATTTCCACACATTACCAGTAAAAAGAGGAATGCCAAACCTACCACCAAATCAAAAGACAGAAGCTCTAAAACAAATAGCTCAATTAACAAAGATGAGAGCTGTGGAAAGGGTACCACCTACAGAACAGGGCAAGGGATTTTACTCCAGACTCTTCCTAGTACCAAGAAAAGAGAAAAGTTGGAGACCTATTCTCGACCTGTCCACTTTAAACACATTCATCATTGTTCCAAAATTCAAAATGCTGACCCTTCAGCAAATTCTTCCCATGGTATCACATTCCTATTCTCCCTGTTTTCGGAAAGCTTTTGCATTTCTCTGTTTCTTCCTCTAATTTTCATTTTTCTCTTCCTCTCATTTTCGGTTCTCTGCTTTACCCTTTGGCCTCTCTGCTGGCCAGTGGGTATTCACAAAATGCCTATCACCTGTGATTACCTTTTGCAGGTTCCAAGGCATTCAGATTTTTCCTCATTTAGATCTGTTGATTCAAGCACCATGATGTCCTTCATGGATGCATCTGCAGTCATAACAAGTGGGTTGTCCTGTCGTCAGGCAGCCGTGCAGTCGGCCGGATTCCAAAGTCCGGGTCCGGCTTCGGCTGATGTCGCACTCCACCCGACGTCATCTCTGTTGGTCTTCGGGTATAAAAGCATCAGCCGACGCCATTTTCCTCAGTCTTTCTTGCCGTGGCGCAAGCAGAAGCTGTTCGCAAGTGCCGGTCGGTCGGATCCAGAGATTACTTCTACCGAATACTACTTGAAGACTTCTAAAGCTAAGTACCCGTTGGGGACTCTTTCTTGCCTCAGCCGATGTCAGAAAAGTTAACAATTGTTTAACCTGTGGGAAACAAATACCTCATAAAGATTTCCACTCTTACTGTCTGCCTTGTTTAGGCCCAGCCCACGATGTAGCAGCCTGTTCGGCCTGTGCCTCTTTCAACCGACGAGCGCTTAGGCGGTCGGAGTTTGCAGAACAGTTTTTCGGTACTGATTTTGCATACATTATGCCGTCGGATCCTCCGACTTCCCAATCTACCAAAAAACGCAAAGATAAAGACCGACACTCGCGGTCCGCGGTTTCGGCCAAACCACCGGAAAGCAAATCGCGAGTGTCTCGGTTTCGGCGAAACCGAAAACTGATCAAAGTACAGCTGAACCTATTCTTACAACTGAGGCCCCTGCTACAACTCTTGAATCGACCTCAGAAATTTTACCCACTACGGTGGTTGACTTATCAGACACCATCCCCTTGGATGTCTCTACCCCAGCACGTGGTGCTGCTAGGCCTCCAGCAGCCATGTCCATTAAGGCCTTCGCCAGGGCTAAAGCAGCCAAGACTACTAAATCAGTGCCTGTTAAACCCCCCACATCCAGGCCCTCTTCTAGTTCTCAAATGCTTTCTTTGGCAGAAGATTTAATTTCTTTAATTAGAGGATCTCAATCTCACCCAGACAGGGCCTCTCAGACGGCAGAGAAGAGACCTTGGGCAGAGCCCCCTGAGCCAGTGTCTTCTGATGATTCTGCTGATGAATCAGACATAACTGACCAGCCAGAGGCTCCCTTCTCCAATTATGAAGATTCTGATGCTGAAGAATCCATTCCAGCTGCTTCACGACCAGAAGAATTCTCCTTTGGGGAAAGCTTGCATGCCATCGAGAGCAGTTCCAATGGCAGCAGCAGGATTTTTCAGACTCCAGAAAAGACTTAGGACCTTTCTGCACCTCCCACAGCACAGGCCCTTAGCTATACCTCCTGTTCTCTCTGTGGTGGATGATGCTTTCAATGATGTTTGCTCCGCTCCAGATTCTTTACCCCAGCCCCTGCCAAACCAGACAGATTTTACAGGGTGCCAGATACTCATCACCACCTTTACAAGGCCCCTCTTGCAGACCCAGAAACTATATCCCAGGGTCCCAAGGCAGTAGCCGACCACAGCTAAAACCCTATTCCTTCTGAAAGGGAAGCAAGGTCATTAGACAGATGGGGTAAAAGGTCTACACTTCAGCTACTCTCTCAGCTAGAGCTTTAAACTGTCAGTTTCACATGATACAATACCAAGAGTTTATGCTTGATCAGTTAACTAAAAACTAACCACTGATGAATCTCTTGATAAGAAATATGTATTAGAGATGGTAAATAACATACAACAGGTTAGCAACCATTCCTTAAAATGTGGCTATGATGCACTGGAGGCTTCATTTAGATCAGCCATGACAGGCACAGTGATAAGAAGGCATGCATGGCTAAAGGAACAAGCTTTACCGGATCATGTTAAAGCTAAGTTGCTAGATGCTCCTATGGACAAGACAAGTTTGTTTGGTACACCTGCCCAGCAGGTTATGAAGAAAATGGAAGAAAAGGCAAAATCTGTTCAAACTGTCAAAGATTTCTTGCAGGTTCAACCCCCAAGGTTTAGCAGGAACTGGCCTGCCAAAAATTGGTCCTTTCCTGACTCCACAAAATTTCAAAGGGGCAGGAATAGGCGTTCCAGAGGCAGAAACCAATCCAGAGGAGGTGCCTACAGAGGACGACAGTGGCAAGGTAACAACAGAGGCACAGACACAGCCACTGCCACTACATCAACACAACCACAGTGACTTAATCCTAACTCCGCCTACCAGGGAACAAATAGCAGCTCCTCTAGGCGGAAAGTTAACCTTATTTTCAAAGAACTGGCACTACATAACAAAAGACAAGTGGATTTTACAAACCATAGATCAAGGTTACGGTTTCACTTCCACACTTTACCAGTCAAAGAGGAATGCCAAATCTACCTCCAAATCAAAAACAGAGGCTCTACGCCAGATAATGGAGTTAGCAAACATGAGAGCTGTGGAAAGAGTGCCAACAGCAGAACAAGGAAAGGGGTTCTATTCCAGACTATTCCTAGTTCCAAGAAAGGAAAAAGTTGGAGACCAATTCTCGACCTGTCCACCTTAAATACATACATCATTGTCCCAAAATTCAAAATGCTGACCCTACAGCAACTTCTTCCCATGCTGGGCAAGGAGTCTTGGCTGGTAACTCTAGATCTCAAGGAGGCATACCTGCACGTCCCCATTCGACCAATCTGCAGAAGATACCTCAGATTTCTTGCAGGATCAGAGCACTATCAATTCTCAGCATTGCCCTTTGGCTTATCTACTGCGCCCAGAGTATTCACAAAATGCCTGGCATCAGTAATCGCCATTGCAGACTACAGGAATTCAAATTTACCCATACCTGGACGACTGCCTACTACAAGGGGACAACAAAAGCAAGCTGACTACAGATTTACAAAGGGTCATTTACTTGCTACAAGGACTGGGATACACAGTCAATTTACAAAAGTCAAGGCTGATACCATCCCAAACAAGGACATTCTTGGGCGGAATTGGACACAGTACAACAAATGGCATTCCTGACTACAGAAAAACAAAAAGAACTTCCTCTTTACTTCTTGGCACTAACAAAACTGAACAAGTTAACAGCAAGAAAAGTTCTGCAGGCCTTGGGCTTCATGGCATCATGCATAATCTTGGTCCCATTTGCCAGACTACATATGAGGAAACTACAGTGGTACCTAAAGAATTTATGGTCCCAACACAGACACAGTCTAGAAACAGAAATCCCACTAATTCCATGCTTAAAACAGGAGTTCCTATGGTGGGCTCAGGCATGCCAGTCAAACCCAGGCCTACCCTTTCGCAGATGTCAACCAAGCCAGACCATCACAACAGGCGCTTCAGACCTAGGATGGGGGCCCACATGCTGGACAAATGCGTGCAAGGATTGTGGACACAGGATCAACTTCACCTACACATCAATCTAAAAGAAATGCTGGCAGTAAAACTGGCAATCCAAAAGTTCAAACCATTCCTCAAAGAGGGCCAGTTGATGATAAAGACAGACAACACCACAGTCATGTGGTACATCAACAAACAGGGAGGCACTCATTCATACCCCCTATGCAGAATGACCTTGGAGCTGTGGACCCTGGCACTCAGCTACAACATTCAGTTACAGGCAATATTTGTACCGGGGAAAGACAATACTCTAGCAGACATATTAAGCAGAACCACTTCGGATGCCCACGAATGGAAGCTGCACCCGGACATCTTCAAGACCATCTCAAAGAAATGGGGAATGCCACAGATAGACCTATTCGCATCACCTCTCAATCACCAGCTCAAAAAATTCTGCACAAGGACATTCCACCCACTAGCATGGAAAGTGGACTCACTCTCCTTCAACTGGAAAGGCCTAACAGCATATGCATTCCCACCTCTTCCTTTGATTCACAAGGTACTACTAAAAATCAAGGAAGAACGTCCAAGGATAATCCTGATAGCTCCAAACTGGCCAAGACAACACTGGTACCCACTACTGAAGAGCATGTCTCGGAACAATATGTGGCCAATGCCCCTGATGCCTTTGACGTTAACTCAGAACAACTACAGCATCATACATCCAAACCTAAAAACGCTGCAACTGACTGCATGGAACATCACATAGCAGCAGCTAATCCAGAACTTTCCCAAAGAGTTAAAGGCATTATTCTTGAAGCACGCAGACCTTCAACAAGAAGGAACTATGCTGGAAAATGGAAAAGGTTTGTCATTTGGAGTGCGGAAAGAGGAAAAGATGTGTCAAACATAGATATGCCTAACATTCTGGAGTATCTGGCCGAACTTCTTCATTCAGGCCTGTCCTACTCCTCCATCAAGATACATGCATCAGCTTTTTCAGCAGAATACAGCTTTGATCCACCTGTTTTTTCGCACCCTTTGCTCAGGCAGTTCCTCAGAGGAATCAAGAATGTAAAACCTCCAAGGAAACCACCATTGCCAGCTTGGGATTTAAACTTTGTGCTAGAAAAGTTGACACTATCACCCTTTGAACCAGCAGCAACAGCAGACCTACAACACCTGTCATGGAAAACTGCTTTCCTACTGGCAATTACTTCAGCAAGGAGGGTTTCAGAACTACAGGCCTTAATGGCAGTGCAACCCTTCCTAATCTTCCACCAAGATAGAGTGTCCATGAGGACTAATCCTACATTTATGCCCAAGGTGGTATCCAGAGTATCTTTAAACCAGGCAATCCACCTACCTACCTTCTTTCCCAACCCACAAAACAGAGAGGAAAGAATACTGCATACCTTGGATGTACATAGACAGCTACGATACTACTTGGACAGAACAAAAAATAGCAGAAAGACTGACCAACTTTTTGTAGCCTATGCAACAGGAAGGGAAGGAAAAGCTATTTCCAAACAGACAATCTCCAAATGGATAGGAAATTGCATACGATACTGTTACTCCTTCCATGGAAAACCAATTCCACAGAACATAAGACCTCATTCTACAAGGGCAACAGCCACTACCACAGCCTTCTTACGAGGAGTGGCAACCAAAGACATTATTGAGGCGGCTACTTGGACCTCCGTGCATACATTTGCCAAGCATTATAATTTGCCTCTATATTCCAGATCCCGAGCAGGATTTGCCACTGCTGTACTGCAAGGGATCCTAAACACACCATAATCTACTTTTATCCTCCTCCCTAGTTGGCTATGGTATTCTACCCACTTGTTATGACTGCAGATGCATCCATGAAGGACATAGTACAGTTTTGTACCTACCATAAATGTAGATGTCCGAACTGGATAGCATCTGCAGTCAGGATTACCCTCCCTCCTTCCCCTCTGTGGTACTCCTAGGGTGTTTACCCTCCTAATAGCTAGCTGTTGGGGGTCTTTATGGTGTATTTGTTTGTATATATGTACATATATGCTTATTTTGTGTTTACCTCTATCTATTTGGAAACATTGGCATCTATCCAAATTTTAGCCTGCAAGAGGGCTACTGGCATCTGGGGCAAGAAACACTGAGGAAAATGGCGTCGGCTGATGCTTTTATACCCGAAGACCAACAGAGATGACGTCGGGTGGAGTGCGACATCAGCCGAAGCCGGACCCGGACTTTGGAATCCGGCCGACTGCAGGGCTGCCTGACGACAGGACAACCCACTTGTTATGACTGCAGATGCTATCCAGTTCGGACATCTACATTTATGGTAGGTACAAAACTGTACTTTCTTCGTGTTTCACTGTTGTAGTCATCATATTTGGGTTATCTGCTTGCAGTAGCCCTCAGTCTGCCTGATTAACAAAGTCTTGGGTCCTGCATCGGTTGCTGTCCCATCTTCCATGACATCGGTAGTCAGGGGTATAAAGCATGCAGCCAACACCATTACATCAGTCTTTCTTGATGTGCGGTGCCTGAAGCAGAAGCAGATGTCCTTCAAGGATGCATCTGCAGTCCTTACATATGGGTTGTCCTGCCTCAGGCAGTCCTTCGGTCGGCCGGATTCCAAAGTCTGGGTCCGGCGTCTGCTGATGTCGCCCTTTTCCCTGACGTCAGAACGCCTGGGGTATAAAAGCATCAGCCGACGCCATCTTCCTCTGTCTTTCTTGCCGCGTGGTGCCTGAAGCAGAAGCAGTTCGCAAGTGCCGGTCGGCCAGCCAGCTCCTGTAACTTCAGCTACCGAAGACTTCAAAAGCTAAGTACCCTGTTGGGGACTCTTTCTTGCCTCAGCCGATGTCAGATCAGCTGCTTAAAGTTAATAATTGCTTAACTTGTGGGAAACAAATACCTCATAAGGATTTCCATTCTTACTGCCTCCCCTGCCTAGGCCCAGACCACGACGTCTCGGCCTGTACAGCCTGTGCCTCCTTCAACCGACGCACTCTTAAGCGTCGGGCGGAGTTTGCAGAGGAATGTTTTGGGGCTAGATACTGTTATAATATGCCGTCGGAGACTCCGACTTCTCATTTAACCAAAAAAAGGAAGGACAAGGACCGACACACGCGGACCGTGGTTTCGGCTGAAACCACGCCTAGGCCTACCGCTAGTGTCTCTGTCTCGGCTGAAACCGAGTCCTTGGTACTTCCGACCGTCGAAACCGCACAACCGACACCTTCGGCCCCGGAGGCCTCTTCTGAGTCTGTTATAGAATTTCCCTCAGAAACAGGTGTCCAAGAAACATCCGACACCATTTCCCTTGACAAAACTACACCAGCAGGTGGAGCAGCCAGGCCTCCTGCATCCATGTCCATAAAGGCGTTCACAAGGGCTAAAGCTGCTAAACAGCCAAAATCTCTGCCTCCCAAGGCTATTCCTCAGGGATCCACTACAGGTTCACAGATTTTAAGTTTAGCTGAGGACCTTATTTCCTTATTTAGGGGCTCTCAGCCACTTCCGGACAGGGGCTCTCTTCCTCCTTCAGACAAAAGGCCCAGGGTTGAGCCCACTGATCCCCAGTTCTCTGATGAGGCCTCAGATGGCTCTGCTCTTTCTGATTACCAGGAGGAGGCCTTTACGGCCTACGAGGATTCTGATTCAGAGGAATCTATTCCCTCTGCCTCCCCTCTTGAAGAGCTGTCCTTTGGGGAGACCCTTCACTCCGTGAGAGAGCATTTCAAATGGCAGGGCCAGGAATTCTCTGATTCCAGGAAAAGATTAAGGACTTTTCTGCATTTACCTCAGCATAGACCTTTGGCTATTCCTCCTGTTTTGAATGTTATTGATGATGTGTACTCTGAGTCTAGCATTTCCCCTGACTCCCTTCCTCCGGCTCCTGTCAAACCCGATAGGTACTACAGGGTCCCGGACTCGCATCATTTTCTTTACAAGGCCCACTCTGCTGACCCTGAAACTATTTCCCAGGGCCCTAAAGGGGTTGCATCTGCCACTACTAAAAATCCACTCCCATCTGAAAGGGAGTCCAGGGCTTTAGAGAGATGGGGTAAAAAAGTGTATACTTCTTCCACTCTTTCTATGAGGGCATTAAATTGTCAATTCCATATGATACAGTACCAAGAGTATTTGTTAGATGAATTGCATAAAAAACTGTCTTCACCTGAACCCCTAGATCGCAAGTCACTTCAGGATCTGGTACATAACTCCCAACAAGTTAGCAACCATTTCTTGCAGTGTGGTTATGATGCATTGGAAGCTTCATGTAGGTCAGCAATGAGAGGTGCAGTCATACGTAGACATGCTTGGCTGAAGGAACAAACCCTGCCAGATCATGTTAAAGCAAAGCTTCTGGATGCGCCACTGGAAAAGCAAAAGTTATTTGGCTCCACTGCTCAGGAGGTTTTAAAGAAATTTGAGGAAAAGGCTAAATCTGTACAAAGATTTTCTCCAGGTCCAACCACCAAGATTCAGCAGAAATTGGCCCTCTAAGAATTGGTCCTTTCCAGACACAGAGAGATTTCAGAGAGGCAAGAACAGGCGTGCCAGAGGTAGAGGGCAAGCTAGAGGCTCCTACAGAGGATGTCAATGGCAGCCTCCTAACCAGAGAGGTAGTGCAGGACCTACAACTGCTGCACAAGGACAGACTCAATGACTTTACCTTGACCCCGCCAACCAGGGCTCAATTGGAAGCACCTTTGGGCGGAAAGCTATCTTTATTCTCAAAAAATTGGCACAGTATTGCAAGGGACAAATGGACACTGCAAATAATAGACAAAGGATACAGGTTCCATTTTCATACATTGCCAAAAAGAAAAAGCATGCCAAACCTGCCACCGAATCAAAGGGCAGAGGCTTTAAAACAAATTTCCAACCTTTTGCAAATGAAAGCTATAGAAAAGGTTCCTCTCACAGAACAAGGCCAAGGATTTTATTCCAGATTATTCCTTGTCCCAAGAAAAGAAAAACAATGGAGGCCTATTCTCGACTTGTCCGCACTGAATACTTATCTCATTGTGCCAAAATTCAAAATGCTGACCCTACAGCAACTCCTTCCCATCCTGGGCAAGGGGTCTTGGCTGGTACCTCTAGACCTCAGGGAGGCATACCTGCATGTCCCTATCAGACAAAGTTGCAGAAGACACCTCAGATTTCTTGCAGGTTCAGAGCATTATCAATTCTCAGCATTGCCCTTTGGCTTATCTACTGCACCCAGAGTATTCACGAAATGCCTGGCATCAGTAATTGTACACTGCAGACTTCAGGGGATTCAAATATACCCATACCTGGACGACTGCCTTATAGGTTCATAGGTTCATAGGTTCATACTAGGCTATCTGCCCAAGGGCATTTATAAGCCTAGCCCATAGTTATGTGGCTTTCGCCACCCCTTTAGTTTGAATAAAAACTATGCCTATCATTTTTCTGTGCCTCTGTCAAGCAGTGACACTGAAGTAATCCCTGGGGTATATCTGCGATCTCCCATCCATTGGTCAAGATTCCTCTTGAACAAGGCCAGCGAGGTGCTCTGCCTCACATGTACCGGGATTTTGTTCCACAGCATAGGGAGTCTCTGGGTGATGAATCTGTCCCTCCAGCACGTTCTATTTATAACCGTGTCAAGGTTCAAGTCTCCCGCCCTTGTGGTTCTGAGGGATCTAGATTTTTTGAGGTGAAGCATATTCATCAAATCTGGGTTTGACATGGCCTTATATGTCAGGCACAGGTCACCTCTGAGCAAGCGGTATGAGACTGAATAAAGCTGGAGTTCTTTCAGTCGGGCAGCATAAGACATATTTTGAGACCCTTTATCCTTTTGGTGAGGAACTTTTGGGGCCTTTCAAGCTGCATCAGGTGTCTGGTCAGATACATTCGAGCGGGGCATTGTACTCAATCATAGGTCTAATGAGTGATGAGTACAGGGGCGATGACCTCCCTTGATCTAGATGTGAATCCCTTCATGATCAGGTGGGCGATATAGAAGGTTTTCCTAACTACTTTAGCAACATGAGTGTCAAGCGAAGACTACTGTCAACTTGGGTCCCCAGATCCTGATGACTTTTCTGTGCTCAGTGGATTGTCACCTATATGGTAGCTAGGGGTAACCTTGTTTTCGAAGGGTATGACTATGCATTTTTGGCGTTTAACTTCAGGCCATGGCTCTGGCACCAGTTATCCATTTCTGTGAGGCCCTTCTGGAGGATATCTGTGTCAGATGTGTTTTTCGACTATGGCCAGTTTGCAGTCATCTGCAAACTTTGTCAGCCATAACCCTCCTGTGTTTGCTTGTACTTCAGAAAAGTAGATGCCGAACAAGAGTGGACCCAGGACTGAGCCCTGTGGGACACCACTTGTGACAGGCTTTGAGTCTGACATGGCTCCAGCAACTCTGACCCTGTGGGTTCTGTCACTTAGCCAGTTTGCAACCCATCTTGTGATGTATGGGTTTACATTCAAGCTGATGAGTTTTTGATGATACCTGAGTGGGGTATTGTGTGAAGGCCTTTGCCAGGTCGAGGTAGGCTGTATGGACTGCCTTTCCCTCATCAATGGCCTTGGTGACTGTCTCGAAAAAGTCAACCAAGTTTAAGAGGCAGGATCTGCCTTTGACAAAGCCAAACTGGGTTGGATCCAAAGTCTGCAAGTTCCCTATGTCTTTATTTATGAGTTCCATTATGATCCTCTCCATGGCTTTGCAGATAAGGCTTGTCAAGCTAATGGGCGGTAATTTCCAGGGTCTGTGGAGGCACGCCCTTATGAAGTGGGACCACAGTGCGTCGCCACTCCTTGAGTGCGTATCCTGAGGTGAGGCTAAGATTAAACAGCTGTCCTAACTGTGGGTTTAATTCCTCGTTGAGTTCATGAAGCACACAGCCGGGACACCATCGGTCCCATGGATGCTGTGTTTTTTGCCTTAGTGAGGGCAGTTCTCACCTGGGCGTTGGAGATGTTTGGGGGGCTACAATCCTTTGGAATAGATATCTCTACTTTTGGGGGGGAGGGGGGGGAGAAGTTTGCACTGAACCTGTCAGCCAGTATGTTAGCAATGTGTGTAGGTTCAGTAATTTTCACATCATTTTGAACTAATTCTGAGCATATCTGGGAGTTTCCTCCTAGGTTTCTAACATAGCTAAAGAAGGCCTTATGATTGTCTTTAGAGTCCTTGGCGATTTTTCTCTCAAAATTTGCCTTGGATGATTTTATGAGAGCTCTTAGTTTTTTACTTATAATGATCAAAGGTGTCTTACCTTTCAAGGATTTTGCTCTATCTTGTAGTAGCTTCCTCCTTTTGTTGTAGAGCTTGTTTATGGCTGGGGTCCACCAGACTGGGCTTGCCTTTGGTACAGAGAGTTTTAGTTTTGTTTGGGATTGCCTGATCCATGCAGTCCTGTAGGTGCTGGTAGAAGGCATTTGTAAGTGATTCAGCGGTTTGAGTAATGTTTACCACTGGCTCAGGGGCCTTAAAGGAGACCACACTAGTTTTTAGAAGTGTGAAATCGGCTTTTGAGAAGTTTTCACTGTGGTCTTTTTGTTTCAGGTGGGGCGGGATGAGGACCTCCAGCGAGATTAGTTTATGATCTGATCTCACCAGTGAGGGTATACTTCGGTGTTGAACATTTTGATCCCATGTTCGTGATGATGAGATCAAGTATGTTTTCACCTCTTGTGGGGATGGTGACTAGTTGTTCCATGGCATTTGAGTTTATGAACTCCAGGAATCTTTGGGTTAGAGTGTTGGGCTTGAGTAGTGTTCCCAGTCTATATTAGGGTAGTTGAAGTCACCTAGTATGATGGTGTTTGGAGATACATTTATCCTCCAATGTTTTCAGGAAGGCCATGTGAGGTTCCTGAGTTTGAGAGGGTGGCCTGTAACATGCTACAAATTGCAGAGCAGTCTTGCCTATGGTTAATTGCACCTGGATGGTCTCCGATGCATCGTGCGTTGCCACCAACCTTGAGGTGTGGGTGTCCTTTATGAATATGGACACCCCCTCCTTTCTTGGTGTTGTCCGGATTTTGGGGCGGAGCATGATATGATGTGAAACCTGTTAGTGCTGGGGTGCTCTCAGGAGCCTTGAACCAGGTTTCTGTCACAGCACAGACATCGATGTTCTCCATATTGAGAAGGGCCTCGAGTGCGTGCATCTTGAGATTGAGACTTCTGGCATTGAGCAGCATTACCCTTAGTTTTTTTCCTTTTGGTGTTCTAGGGTGGTAGGTTTAGAATTTGAGCTTTGCCTAAAAAGGCACTATGGGGTGGCAAGAGCCTTTGCCAATATCCGGAAGCCCAGGGTGACAGGTGCAAGCCGTCCCTTGAAACAGCGTGGCTTGTCCAGCATGTCATCCCAGGCAGACAGACATTGGATCCCCTTTGAATGACACCAGAATTTAAGCCAATTATTAAAGCTGATCATCTTATCACTGTATTGTGGCATCATTCTAGGTGAAGGTAGGATACTGCTCAAGGTCAGGGTCATACCTGCCTGGGCTACATAATCAGAGAGCTCCTCGGCGTCCCTTTTCATGTAGTCCAAGGAGTGCGTCTCAGGTCGTTGACACCAGCGTGGACAATGACTGAGTCGTACTTGTACCTGCTGTTGAGAGACCTGAGTGCTTGCGTTATGTGGCGTATTCTAGCGCCCGACAGGCAGCTTACTGTGACCTTCTCCTTACTCAGTCTGGTGGCGGGGCGTCAGTGTGTCTGACTATGGAATCACCAATGACAAGTGTGTCTGGCATTTTGTTTGGCCTTCAGGGCTGTGACTGTTTGACACTCTGACTGTGTGGTCTATGTGTTGCATGTGTTGGGTCGTGAGGTGGTAGTTGTTTGGGTGTCTGCTTTGGTGGCCTCTGCTGTTTTGGTAAATTTTTGACCAGAGCCTCCAAGTATGTCTTTGTGTGAGTATGTGTATGATTTGAAGTTGTGATGGTACCATGTGTGACTGGGTATGTATTGTGTGTGGTTGCCTTCTCCTCCTGTCTGGTCTTGCCAGTCCTATGTTGAGAGAGCTCAGCCTCCAGTTTGGCCGTATAGTTGCATCTCTCGCATGTATTTGTGTTTTGTGGGAGAAGGAGAGGATTGTCTGTGTACATGAGGCAATTGTAACATTGCCTCAATATTCCCAGGTTCACCAGTTGAGCTGGAGAGGACACTAGCAACTGATCCCTCGACATACTAGAAGTAGTAGATAAAGAACTTTCAAAGGACTCGGGGAAGTGGGTTTTGGGCTGGTGGGGTACTATCTATAATAAGAGTGCTTTATCAAGGTGCAAGTACTGTAGGAGTAAGTGCTAGGCTTTACAGATAGAGAATAGTCTACTTGGGAATCAAGTAGAGATGAACTTTTCAGTTATAGGATATGCTGGTTAGATCAGCAGTACAGTTTAGCGTGTTTTATAGCAGGGGCTGAAGGGAGCTAGGAATTGGCCCAAAGCGACCAATGGACTACTAGTTTCTGGCTGAAACTTCACCAAATCGGACAAAAGGCCTCAGTGCTTCCACTCCCACTGGTAAGCAAAGAAACTTCCCTCCTTCCTAATAAGGCAATGGATCAGTAACAGGAACTAAAAACAAAGCCCAGGGATCAGCAACTCTGAAACTGGACTACTCTAGTTCAGTAAAGTGGGAAAACAAGAGATTTTTTGTTTTATTACAGAGATAAGGAAAAAAACAGACAGTAAATGCTATAAATGCTGTAAATCGGCTAGCGCACTTTAGTGTGTAGCCTACAGAGACAATTTGCAACAATTAGTAACTTAAAGTGCAATAAACAGTGTAAAATGCAGAAATCACTTAAAGTAGCAGTAAAACAGGCGAAATGCAGTCGCTAGCTTAATAACAGTGGGAAAGCCACAAAAATACTTATATCTGGTAGAAAGTCACTCTTTTAGCTCTCTGCTGCTTGGATCACTCTGCAGGCCACCACGAGGATCTGTGCAGAGTTGGTACAAGCTGGAAAACATGTTTAGCGTGTTTTATAGCAGGGGCTGAAAGGAGCTAGGAATTGGCCCAAAGCGACCAATAGACTACTAGTTTCTGGCTGAACTTCACCAATTGGACAAAAGGCGCTCAGTGCTTCCCACTCCCACTGGTAAGCAAAGAAACTTCCCTCCTTCCTAATAAGGCAATGGATCAGTAACAGGAACTAAAAACAAAGCCCAGGGATCAGCAACTCTGAAAATGGACTACTCTAGTTCAGTAAGGTGGGAAAACAAGAGATTTTTTTTTTTTTTTTTTTTACAGAGACAAGGAAAAAAAACAGACAGTAAATGCTATAAATGCTTTTAAGTGGCTAGCACACTTGAGTGTGTTAGCCTACAGGTAAAATTAAGCAACAAATAACTTTTGTACAAGCGGACATCCAACAAACATAGGTAAAACACTTGAATTATGCCATACGCCTACTTCAGGCTTTGGGGATACACAGTCAACATTCGAAAATCAAGACTTATTCCATCCCAAAGAATAATTTTTCTGGGTGCAAAACTAGACACAACCACCCAAATGGCTTTTCTCACAGAAGAAAAACAAGAACTACTACCGGATTACTTCAGAAACCTGGCAAAGCAAACCCAACTGACTGCAAGGAAAATACTGCAGGCCCTGGGTTTCATGGCATCTTGCATTCTTCTGATTCCACAAGCAAGGCTGCATATGAGGAAACTACAATGGTACCTAAGGAGTCTATGGTCTCAACACAGTCACAGCCTAGAAGCTTTGATCCCCCTCATCCCATGCCTTCAAAAGGAATTTCTGTGGTGGGCTCAAGCAAGCCAGTCAAACATGGGTCTGCCTTTCAGCAAACCAAATATCAGCCAAACCATTACCACGGACGCCTCAGACCATGGATGGGGAGCGCACATGGAGGGCAGATGCATTCAAGGACAATGGACACAAACAGAATTTCGCCTGCACATAAACCAAAAGGAAATGTTGGCAGTGATACATTCCATCGAGGCCTTCAAGCACTTCCTACATCAAGGCCACCTGCTAATAAAGACAGACAATACCACAGTTATGTGGTACATAAACAAGCAAGGAGGTACCCATTCTTACCCTCTTTGCAGGCTGGCAATGAATCTTTGGGAACTTTCCCTAAAACTGAATATAGAGCTGCAATCCCAGTATGTACCAGGAAAAGACAATGTACTGGCGGACAGCCTAAGCAGAAACATCGTGGATCCACACGAATGGATGCTGCACCCAGACACCTTTCTTCAAATAACACAATCATGGGGTAGGCCAGACATAGATCTTTTTGCCTCCTACCACAACCATCAACTGAAGAAATTCTGCACAAGGACATACCACCCACAAGCATGGAAAGTGGACTCTCTTTCAGCTGGAATACTCTAACAGTATATGCATTCCCACCTCTTCCGTTAATGACCAAGGCCTACTGAAGATCAGGACAGAACAACCAAAAGTGATTCTGATAGCTCCAGACTGGCCAAGACAACATTGGTACCCACTGTTAAGGAGCTTGTCACGCACAAAACCGTGGCCTCTACCACAATGGCCACTTCTTCTGACACAGCACAATTACAAAACTCTGCACTCCAGCCTAAAAACCTTGCAGCTGACAGCTTGGAAAATACCTTGACTCCTCGCCTGGATAAACTGTCCAAAAGGGGTCAAGGATATCATCAAGGAAGCTCGGCGGCCTTCCACAAGGAAGGCATATTCAGCAAAATGGAAAAGATTCTGCACTTGGAACTCCACAAAGGGCCAAGATCCGACAGTAATGAGCATTCCACATATCCTGGAATACTTGGCAGAAATGCTCCATAATGGCCTCTCTTACTCTTCCATAAAAATTCATGCTTCAGCCATTTCAGCAGAGTTACAACACTGATCCACCTGTATTTTCTCATCCGCTGCTAAAGCAGATGTCCTTCAAGAATGCAACTGCAGTCATAACATATGGGTTGTCCTGCCTCAGGCAGCCCTCGGTCGGCCGGATTCCAAAGTCTGGGTCCGACGTCGGCTGATGTCGCATTTCTCTCCGACGTCAGAGCGGCCGGAGTACATAAGCATCAGCCGATGCCATCTTCAGTCTTTCTTGCCGCACGGTGCCCGAAGCAGAAGCAGTTCGCAAGTGCCGGTCGGTCAACTCCTGTATTCTTCGAAACCGAAGTCATCAAAAAAGCTAAGTACCCCGTTGGGGACCTTTTTTTGCCTCAGCCGATGTCAGAAATTACTGAAAAAGTAAATAATTGTTTGTCTTGTGGTAAACAAATACCTCATAAGGATTTCCACTCTTACTGCCTCCCTTGCCTTGGCCCAGACCACGACGTCTCGGCCTGTGCTGCCTGTGCTCGCTTCAATAAGCGCACTCTCAGGCGCCGGGCGGAGTTCGCTGAAGACTTTTTCGGCGAAAAATTTGATTATATAATGCCGTCGGAACAACCGACAATGCAGACTCCTAAGAAAGGAAAAGACCGGGACCGACATCCTCGGCCCGCGTCTTCCACCGACACCACGCCAAAACTAACCGCGAGTGCTCCGGTTCCCTCTGAGGCAGTTATTCCACCGCTCCGAACCAAAGACACCGCATTACCGATACCTCCGATACCGGAGGCCACTCCGCCAGTTATTGTCTTTCCCCCGGATACTGAAACCGAGGAAATGCCCGAGACCATTGCTGTTGATAAGGTCACTCCTGCACGTGGAGCTGCTAGGCCTCCCATGTCCATGTCTATCAAGGCCTACACACGTGCTAAGGCAGCAAGTCCAAGCATCTTACTGCTAAAACCTTACCTCAGCCTACTCCTGAAACTCAAATCATGACTATGGCCGCTGATTTAATTTCCATGATCAGAGGTTCCCAGGCCCATCCTGAGAGAGGATCCCAGCCTCCTCCTGATAAGAGGCCCAGGGTTGAACCCTCTGACCCTCTCCCTTCAGATGAAGATTCTGAGGACTCTGTTCACTCCGAAAGCCAGGAAGAGCCCTTCCAGACCTACGAGGATTCAGATGCAGAGGACTCCATCCCCTCGGCCTCTCCTCCTGAGGATATTTCTTTTGGGGAAGTTCTGCATTCCATGAGGGAACATTTTAAGTGGCAAGGCCAGGAATATTCAGATTCCAGAAAGCGCCTTCGAACCTTCCTTAAAAAGCCACAACACAGACCCTTAGCTATACTTCCTGTGCTTGATGTTTTGGATGATTTATACTCTGATTCCAGTGTTACCCCTGATACTCTTCCTCCTGCTCCTGTCAAGCCTGACAGATACTATAGGGTCCCAGAAACCCATTCTCATTTCTTTAGGGCCCATGCTGTTGATTTAGAAACAATTTCTCAGGGGCCTAAAGGGGTTTCAGCTACCACCTCCAAAAACCCTTTGCCTTCCAACAGAGAAGCAAGGTCCTTAGAGAGATGGGGAAAGAAGGTTTACACCTCCACTACTTTATCTACGAGAGCTCTCAATTGTCTCTTTCATATGTTTCAATATCAGGATTTCCTGTTAGATGATTTACAGAAAACTTTGGCTTCTCCTGAACCTTTAGATAGGAAGTCTTTGCAGGAGGCTGTGCATAATTCTCAACAAGTTAGCAATCACTTTCTGTAGTGTGGATATGATGCATTGGAAGCTTCATGTAGGGCAGCTATGACAGGGGCGGTCATTCGTAGACATGCATGGTTAAAAGAACAACCTTTACCAGATCATGTTAAGGCAAAACTTCTTGATGCACCTTTGGAAAAGAACAAGCTTTTTGGTGCTAATGCTAAAGATGTGTTAAAGTCCATTGAGGAAAAAGCCAAGTCAGTTCAGACAGTCAAAGATTTCCTCCAGGTTCAGCCACCCAGATTCGGCAGGAATTGGCCTTCTAAGAACTGGTCCTTTCCTAATCCTGAAAGATTTCAAAGGGGCAAAAACAGGCGTGCCCGAGGAAGAGGACAATACAGAGGATCCTACAGGCGATGACAATGGCAACCAGCAAACCAAAGAAGTGACACAGGGGTTTCTCCTGCCCCACAGGGACAATCTCAATGACTTTCCTCTAGTTCCGCTGACCAAAGAGCAAGCAGAAGCTCCTTTGGGCGGAAAATTATCTCTGTTTTCAAACAATTGGCACAAACTGACGAAGGACAAATGGATTTTGGACATTATAGACCACGGTTACAGGTTCCATTTTCATACCTTGCCAAGAAAACAAGGCATGCCAAACCTTCCACAAAATCAGAGGGCAGAGGCTATCAAGCAAATTTCTCTGCTTGCTCAGATCAAAGCAATAGAAAAAGTTCCACAAGAACAAGGTCAGGGGTTTTACTCAAGACTGTTCCTTGTTCCAAGAAAAGAAACTCAATGGAGACCAATACTGGACTTGTCCGCTTTAAACACTTTTCTCATAGTACCAAAGTTCAAAATGCTGACCCTACAGCAACTCCTTCCCATGCTGGGCAAGGGGTCTTGGCTGATTACTCTGGACCTCAGGAGGCATACCTGCATGTCCCTATCAGACACAGCTGCAGAAGATACCTCAGATTTCTTGCAGGGCCAGAGCATTATCAATTCTCAGCATTGCCATTTGGCTTATCTACTGCGCCCAGAGTATTCACGAAATGCCTGGCTTCAGTAATTGCTCATTGCAGGCTCCAGGGGATTCAAATTTACCCGTACCTGGACGACTGCCTCATACAAGCGGACGACAAACTAATTTTGACAAAAAACTTGAATTATGTCATACAATTGCTACAGGCTCTGGGATACACAGTCAACTTTCAAAAGTCAAGACTTCAGCCATCCCAGCAAATAACCTTCTTAGGAGCCAAACTAGACACAGCCTCTCAAATGGCTTACCTGACAGAAGACAAGCAAAAGAAGTTAACTCATTACTTCAAAAGTTTAGCAAAGCTCACCCAGATGACTGCAAGGAGATTCCTACAGGCCCTGGGTTACATGGCATCCTGCATTCTCCTGGTCCCACTAGCAAGACTACACATGAGAAAGCTTCAATGGTACCTAAAAAGCTTATGGTCTCAACACAGCAACAACCTAGAGGCAACCATACTGCTCATTCCATGTCTTCAAAAGGAATTTCTATGGTGGGCCTCAGTAAGCCAGTCAAACACAGGTATGTCATTCAAAAAACCTCAGATAACACAGACCATGACCACAGACGCCTCAGACCTTGGATGGGGGGGCGCACATGGAGGGCAGATGTATTCAAGGACAATGGTCTCCAAAGGAAACACATCTGCATATCAACCAAAAAGAAATGCTTGCAGTAATGCATGCCATCGAGGCCTTTGAACAACAACTACAACAAGGCCACCTGCTAATACGGACAGACAACACCACTGTGATGTGGTACATAAACAAGCAGGGGGGCACTCATTCTTACCCCCTTTGCAGACTGACAATGAATCTTTGGGAAAAATCACTGAGCCTAAACATACAGTTACAATCCCAGTTTGTTCCAGGCAAAGAGAATGTTCTGGCGGACAGTCTAAGCAGAAATTTCCTAGATCCCCATGAATGGAGGCTACATCCAGAAATCTTTATACGACTCATCTCGACATGGGGCAGGCCAGACGTAGACCTATTTGCCTCCCACCTCAATCATCACCTACAAAAGTTCTGTTCAAGGACATATCATCCACAAGCATGGAAGATAGATGCTCTCTCATTCAACTGGAGCTCCCTAAAAATCTATGCATTTCCAACTCTGCCACTGATGACCACAGTATTACTAAAGATCAAAGCAGAGCAGCCCAAGGAGATCCTAATAGCTCCAGACTGGCCAAGACAACACTGGTACCCACTACTACAGAGTGTATGTCTTAACAAAAAGTGGGCCCTCCCCCAATGGCCCCAACTTCTGACTCAACACAACTTCAGGACAGTTCATCCAGACGCTACAGCTAACAGCTTGGGAGATTCCATAAAGAACCTCAATCTACCTCTCTCCAAGGAAGTTCAGAGGATACTAACAGAAGCCCGCAGACCATCCACCAGAAAGGTTTACGCAGCCAAATGGAAGAGATTCAGCATTTGGAATACCAGCAAAGGTCATGATGCATCACTTTTGAGCATTCCACTCATTCTGGAATATTTGGCAGATATGCTACATAATGGACTCTCATACTCTTCCATAAAAATACATGCTTCAGCTATCTCAGCTAGATACAACACTGATCCACCTGTGTTCTCACATCCTTTGTTAAGGCAATTTCTTAAAGGAATCAAGAATATAAAGCCCCCAAGAAAGGCACCAGTACCAGCTTGGGACCTCAACTTTGTCCTAGAAAAATTGACTCTACCTCCTTTGAGCCAGCAGCTTCTGTGGACTTACAATTTCTTTCCTGGAAGACAGCTTTCCTGTTGGCCATTACCTCAGCAAGAAGGGTTTCGGAATTACAGGCCCTAATGGCAATACCACCGTTCATAACCTTTCACAGAGACAGGGTCTCCTTACGAACCAACCCTACCTTTCTGCCAAAAGTGGTATCTAAGGTTTCTTTAAATCAAGCAATTCACCTGCCTACTTTCTTTCCCAATCCTGAGAACAAAGGGGAAAGACTGTTGCATACCTTGGACATTCACAGACAACTTCACTACTACCTGGACAGAACCAAGACCAGTAGGAAGTCTGATCAGCTTTTTGTAGCTTATGCCCCTGGAGTACAAGGAAAAGCAATTTCCAAACGGACAATTTCAAAATGGATTGGACATTGCATCAGATTCTGTTATTCCTTCCATGGAAAGTGTGCGCCAGCCAATGTCAGACCACACTCCACCAGAGCTACAGCCACCTCTACAGCATTCTTGAGAGGGGTGCCTACAAAGGACATTCTAGAAGCTGCTACATGGAGCTCCGTGCATACATTTTCCAAACACTACAACCTCCCCTTATATTCCAGATCCAGAGCAGGCTTTGCTTCGGCAGTCCTGCAGGGATTGATAGCCACACCATCCCTTTCTTAGAGCATTCCACCTCCCCCAGCTAAGCTATGGTATTCAACCCATATGTTATGACTGCAGTTGCATTCTTGAAGGACATAGTACAGTTTTGTACCTACCATAAATGTAGATGTCCGATAGATATGCAACTGCAGTCGGGTTTTCCCTCCCTCCTTCCCCTCTATGCCTTGGGTCCACTCCTCTCCCTGTATTCTTAGCTGGGGATATCTGTTATGGTGTATCTGTTTATTGCTTATTTATTTGTCTGGAAACCTGTTTTTGTCTTCCAATTTGATTACAGCCTTCCTTGGAGGGCACCTGGCATCTGGGGCAAGAAACACTGAAGAAGATGGCGTCGGCTGATGCTTATGTACTCCGGCCGCTCTGACGTCGGAGAGAAATGCGACATCAGCCGACGTCGGACCCAGACTTTGGAATCCGGCCGACCGAGGGCTGCCTGAGGCAGGACAACCCATATGTTATGACTGTAGTTGCATATCTATCGGACATCTACATTTATGGTAGGTACAAAACTGTACTTTTCTAAGAGGGATAAAAAACATCAACCCTCCAAGGAAACCACCAGTGCCTACATGGGATCTTAACTTCATGTTGGAAAAATTAACTCTACCTCCTTTTGAACCAGCAGCATCTGTTGAACTACAGTTCCTCTCTTGGAAGACTGCCTTCCTTCTGGCCATAACCTCAGCAAGAAGAGTATCTGAGTTACAGGCCCTCATGGCAGTGCAACCATTTCTTACTTTTCATCAGGACAGAGTCTCATTGAGAACCAATCCTTCATTCATGCCAAAGGTGGTATCCAGGGTCTCACTGAACCAAGCTATTCACCTGCCTACCTTCTTTCCAAATCCACAAAATAAAGGAGAGAAACTTCTGCATACACTGGACATTCACAGACAGTTGCGCTACTACTTGGACAGAACTAAGACTTACAGGAAAACTGACCAGCTTTTTGTGGCATATGCTGCTGGTGTACAAGGAAAAGCAATTTCCAAACAGACAATTTCAAAATGGATAGGGAATTGCATTTGATTCTGTTACTCTTTTCATGGCAAACCTGTGCCATCCAACATTAGACCTCATTCCACCAGAGCCACAGCCACCTCCACAGCCTTCTTAAGAGGGGTGGCTACAAAGGACATCTTAGAAGCTGCTACATGGAGCTCCGTGCATACATTTTCCAAGCATTACAACTTACCATTATATTCCAGATCCAGAGCAGGCTTTGCTACTGCAGTCTTGCAGGGCATTTTAGCTACACCATCCT
The DNA here is from genome assembly GCF_019279795.1 of Protopterus annectens. Taxonomy (NCBI): domain Eukaryota; kingdom Metazoa; phylum Chordata; order Ceratodontiformes; family Protopteridae; genus Protopterus; species Protopterus annectens. The sequence continues at coordinate 1,885,057,521 of NC_056726.1, forward strand.
TTTCTTAGGTCCTACCACCCCCCAGCTTGGCTATGGTATTCTACCCATATGTAAGGACTGCAGATGCATCCTTGAAGGACATAGTACAGATGTCCTTCAAGGATGCATCTGCAGTCCTTACAAATGGGTTGTCCTGTCGTCAGGCAGCCCTTCGGTCGGCCGGATTCCAAAGTCTGGGTCTGGCCTCGGCTGGTGTCGCACTTCACCCGACGTCATAGCTGGAGTTCTTCGGGTATAAAGGCATCAGCCGACGCCATTTTCCTCAGTCTTTCTTGCCGCGTGGCGCCCGAAGCAGAAGCTGTTCGCAACTGCCGGTCGGTCAGATCCAGAGATTACTACTACCGAATACTACTTCGAAGACTTCTAAAAAGCTAAGTACCCCGTTGGGGACTCTTTCTTGCCTCAGCCGATGTCAGAAAAAGTGAATAACTGTTTAACTTGTGGGAAACATACCTCATAAAGATTTCCACTCTTACTGCTTACCTTGTTTAGGCCCAGACCACGACGTAGCAGCTTGTTTAGCCTGTGCTTCTTTCAACCGACGGACGCTTAGACGTCGGTCGGAGTTTGCTGAACAATTTTTCGGCTCAGATTTTGCGTACATAATGCCGTCGGATCCTCCGACTTCACAAGTTGTTAAGAAACGCAAAGAAAAGGACCGACACTCGCGGTCCGCGGTTTCGGCCGAAACAGCGGTTAAGCAAACCGCGAGTGTCTCGGTTTTGGCCGAACCCGAGCAAACAGTTCTATCTTCAGCCGAATCCATGAATACTACCGAGGCCCCTTCTAACCTGGTTGAATCGGCCTCTGAAATTCAACCTGCTACTGTGGTTTCACAAGAATTATCGGACACCATCCCTTTGGATGTTTCAACCCCTGCACGTGGTGCTGCTAGGCCGCCTGCAGCCATGTCCATAAAGGCCTTTGCCAGGGCTAAAGCAGCCAAAACTACTAAGTCTGTGCCTGTTAAGCCCCCCCTCTCACAGGCCCAGTTCCAGTTCCCAAATGCTCACTCTGGCAGAGGATCTCATCTCTTTAATAAGGGGATCCCAACCTCATCCAGACAGGGCCTCTCAACCTCCTCCAGAAAAGAGACCTAGAGCAGAGCCCCCTGAGCCAGTGTCATCAGATGATTCTTCTGATGATACAGACAATACAGACCATCCAGAGGCTCCTTTTTCTCCTTATGAAGACTCCGATGCTGAGGAATCGATTCCTTCTGCCTCTCCACCAGAGGAATTTTCCTTTGGGGAAACCTTACATGCCATGAGAGGAGCAATTCCAATGGCAGGGGCAAGATTTCTCAGATTCAAGGAAAAGGCTTAGGACTTTTTTGCATTTACCACAACATAGGCCTTTAGCTATACCTCCAGTTCTTCCTGTTGTAGATGATGCATTTAATGATGCTTGCACTGCTCCTGATACTTTGCCTCCAGCCCCTGCTAAGCCCGATAGGTTCTACAGGGTCCCGGACACACATCACCATTTATACAAGGCTCCTTTTGCAGATCCCGAGACTATCTCCCAGGGGCCTAAGGCAGTAGCCGACCTCAGTTAAAACCCTCTCCCTCTGAAAGGGAATCCAGGTCCTTAGAGAGATGGGGTAAAAAGTATACACCTCTGCTACTCTCTCAGCTAGGGCATTGAACTGTCAGTTTCATATGATCCAATACCAGGAGTTTATGCTTGATCAGTTAACTAAGAAACTGTCCTCTGATGATTCTTTAGATAAGAAATATGTTCTAGAAATGGTGCATAACATTCAGCAGGTTAGTAACCATTCTTTAAAATGTGGCTATGATGCACTGGAGGCTTCCTTTAGATCAGCCATGACTGGCACAGTTATAAGAAGGCATGCATGGTTGAAAGAACAGGTCTTGCCGGATCATGTTAAAGCAAAACTATTAGATGCTCCTATGGATAAGGTCAGTTTATTTCGTTCCCCTGCTCAGCAGGTACTGAAGAAAATGGAAGAGAAGGCAAAATCTGTACAAACAGTGAAAGATTTCTTACAGGTTCAGCCTCCAAGGTTTAGCAGGAACTGGCCTTCCAAAAATTGGTCCTTTCCAGACTCCTCTAAAACACAGAGAGGCAGGAATAGGCGTTCAAGAGGCAGAAATCAATCCAGAGGAGGTGCCTACAGGGGACGCCAGTGGCAAGGTAACAACCAGCGAGGCACAGACACAACTACTACCACTGCAACAGGACAATCACAGTGACTTGGCTCTGGCACCGCCTACCAGGGAACAAATAGCAGCACCCTTAGGTGGAAAGTTAGCCTTATTTTCAAAAACTGGCACTACATCACAAGAGACAAGTGGATTTTGCAAACTATAGACCAAGGCTACAGGTTTCATTTCCATACTTTACCAGGAAAAGAGGAATGCCAAACCTACCACCAAATCAAAAGACAGAAGCTCTAAAACAAATAGCTCAATTAGCAAAGATGAGAGCTGTGGAAAGGGTACCATCTATGGAACAAGGAAAGGGATTTTACTCCAGACTATTCCTGGTACCAAGAAAAGAGAAAAATTGGAGACCTATTCTCGACCTGTCCGCTTTAAACACATTCATCATTGTTCCAAAATTCAAAATGCTGACCCTACAGCAACTTCTTCCCATGCTGGGCAAGGAGTATTGGCTGGTGACTCTAGATCTCAAGGAGGCATACCTGCACGCCCCATACGACCAAATTGCAGAAGATACCTCAAATTTCTTGCAGGATCAGAGCATTATCAATTCTCTGCATTGCCCTTTGGCTTATCTACTGCGCCCAGAGTGTTCACGAAATGCCTGGCATCAGTAATCGCTCACTGCAGGCTTCAGGGAATCCAAATATATCCATACCTGGACGACTGCCTGATACAAGCGGACAACAAAAACAAACTAACAGAAGACTTACAAAGAGTCATTTGCTTACTGCAAGCCCTGGGATATACAGTCAATATAAAAAAATCAAGACTGATACCATCACAAAGAATAACCTTCTTAGGTGCAGAATTGGACACAGTAAAACAGATGGCATTCCTAACTGCTGAAAAACAAGAACAACTTCCTCTCTACTTCTTTGCATTAACAAAGCAGAACAAACTAACAGCAAGGAAAGTACTGCAGGCCTTGGGCTTCATGGCATCCTGCATAATCCTGGTCCCTCATGCCAGACTGCATATGAGAAAGCTACAGTGGTACCTGAAGAATTTATGGTCTCAACACAGGCACAGCCTAGAAACCGAAATACCACTAATCCCATGCCTGAAACAAGAGTTCCTATGGTGGGCTCAGGCATGCCAGTCAAACCCAGGTTTGCCCTTCCACAGCATTCAACCAAGCCAAACCATCACAACGGACGCCTCAGACCTCGGTTGGGGGGCCCACATGCTGGACAAGTGCACACAAGGCTTATGGACTCCAGATCAGCTGCACCTGCACATAAATCAAAAGGAAATGCTGGCTGTAAAACTAGCAATCCAGAATTTCAGACCATTCCTCCAAGAAGGGCAGTTGATGATAAGGACAGACAACACCACAGTCATGTGGTACATCAACAAACAGGGAGGCACTCATTCATACCCTCTATGCCGGATGGCACTGGACCTATGGAATATGGCTCTGAGCTAGAACATTCAGTTACAAGCAATTTTTGTACCGGGAAAAGAAAACATCCTAGCAGACATATTAAGCAGAACTACCTCGGATGCTCACGAATGGATGCTACACCCGGACATCTTCAAGGTCATCACAAGGAAATGGGGGCTGCCACAAATAGACCTATTCGCATCCCCACTCAATCACCAGCTCAATAAATTCTGCACAAGGACGTACCACCCACTTGCTTGGAAGGTGGACTCCCTATCCTTCAGTTGGAAAGGCCTGACAGCATATGCATTCCCACCTCTTCCTTTGATGCACAAGGTGCTATTGAAAATCAAAGAGGAACGTCCAAGGATCATTCTGATAGCTCCAGACTGGCCAAGACAACATTGGTACCCATTACTGAGGAGCATGTCTCGGGGGAAAATGTGGACACTACCCCTGATTCCTTTGCTGTTAACTCAGAGCGGCTACAACACCCTGCATCCAAACCTGAAAACTCTGCAGCTGACTGCCTGGAACATTACATAAGAGCAACTAACCCAGATTTATCCCAAAGGGTTAAAGACATTATCCTTGAGGCCCGCAGACCTTCAACAAGAAGGAACTATGCAGGAAAATGGAAAAGGTTTCTCATTTGGAGTACTGAAGGGGAAAAGATGTGTCAAAGGTAGACATTGCCAACATCCTGGAGTATTTGGCAGAGCTTTTCCATACAGGCCTGTCCTATTCCTCCATCAAGATACATGCATCAGCTATTTCTGCAGAATACAGCTTGATCCCCTGTCTTCTCAAGATCCTCTACTCAGGCAGTTTCTGAGAGGAATTAAAAATGTAAAACCTCCTAGGAAACCACCATTACCAGCATGGAACTCGAACTTTGTGCTAGAAAAATTGACACTCCCCCCTTTCGAACCAGCAGCAACAGCGGATCTTCAACACCTATCCTGGAAAACTGCTTTTCTGCTGGCAATTACCTCAGCAAGAAGGGTTTCTGAGCTACAGGCTTTAATGGCAGTACAACCCTTCCTAATCTTCCATCAAGATAGTGTGTCCATGAGAACAAATCCTACATTTATGCCTAAGGTGGTATCCAGAGTGTCTTTAAACCAGGCTATCCACCTACCTACCTTCTTCCCCAATCCACAGAACAGGGGGGAAAGACTGCTGCATACTTTGGATGTACATAGACAGTTGCGCTACTACCTGGACAGAACCAAGGGCAATAGAAAAACTGACCAGCTTCTGGTAGCATATGCAACAGGAAGGGAAGGAAAAGCAATTTCAAAACAGACCATCTCCAAGTGGATAGGAAATTGCATCAGATTCTGTTACTCCTACCATGGAAAGCAAACTCCACAGAACATAAGGCCTCATTCTACAAGGGCTACAGCCACTACCACAGCTTTCTTACGAGGAGTGGCTACCAAGGACATTATAGAGGCTGCTACTTGGACCTCCGTGCATACATTTGCCAAGCATTATAACTTAACTTTATACTCTAGATCCCGAGCAGGGTTTGCCACTGCTGTTTTGCAAGGGATCCTAACTACACCATAATTTCTTCTTCCTCCTCCCCTAGTTTGGCTATGGTATTCTACCCATTTGTAAGGACTGCAGATGCATCCTTGAAGGACATAGTACAGTTTTTTACCTACCATAAATGTAGATGTCCGAACAGGATGTCCGAACAGGAATGCATCTGCAGTCAGGATTACCCACCCTCCTTCCCCTCTGTGGTATTCCTAGGGTATTTGCCCATCTAATAGCTAGCTGGGGGGGGATCTCTTATGGTGTATTTGTTTGTATATATGTACATACATGCTTATTTTTTGTGTTTGCCTTCTACTATTTGGAAACATTGGCATTTATCCAAAATTTAGCTATCCAAGAGGGCAACTGGCATCTGGGGCAAGAAACACTGAGGAAAATGGCGTCGGCTGATGCCTTTATACCCGAAGAACTGCAGCTATGACGTCGGGTGAAGTGCGACACCAGCCGAGGCCAGACCCAGACTTTGGAATCCGGCCGACCGAAGGGCTGCCTAACGACAGGACAACCCATTTGTAAGGACTGCAGATGCATTCCTGTTCGGACATCTACATTTATGGTAGGTACAAAACTGTACTTTTTGTACCTACCATAAATGTAGATGTCCGATAGGTATGCATCTGCAGTCAGGATTTCCCTCCCTCCTACCCCTCTGTGGTATTCCTTGAGTAGTTATCCCTCTTTCTAGCTAGCTGGGGTTATCTGTTATGGTGTATTTGTTATATATGTATATATATCACTGTGCATGTTTGGAATTTTTTGCATCTCTCCAAATTTAGCCTTCATTAGAGGGCACCTGGCATCTGGGGCAAGAAAAACTGAAGAAGATGGCATCGGCTGATGCTTTTATACCCCAGGCGCTCTGACGTCAGGGAAAAGGGCGACATCAGCCGACGCCGGACCCAGACTTTGGAATCCGGCTGACCGAAGGGCTGCCTGAGGCAGGACAACCCATATGTAAGGACTGCAGATGCATACCTATCGGACATCTACATTTATGGTAGGTACAAAACTGTACTTTTGCAAGTGCCGGTTGGCCGACTCCTGAAATTTTCGTTTTCGAGTTTCAGAACCGAAGTCTTCAACTGAACTAAGTACCCCATTGGGGAAACTTTTTCTTGCTCTAAACCGATGTCAGGAAAAGTCAATAATTGTATTTCTTGTGGAAAGCAAATAACCTCATAAAGATTTTCATTCGTACTGCATTCCTTGCCTAGGCCCTGACCACGACGTTCCTCGCTGTCTGTTTTGTGCCTTAAACAACGAACTATTCATCGTCTGTGTATTTACGCTTCTAAATATTTTGGTACTCTGTTCAATTATTCAGATATGGCTTCGGTAAGCCACCCGACTACCGACCTTCCAAAAAAACACAAAGATGAAGACAGACGGACCGCATAGGTCCAAAGCTACCGACAACGCTTCTCCTAAGCTAGTCGCCAGTTCACCGGTACTCAGTGAGGCGCTTTCGCAGCCCCTGATACCTGCTACTTCAGATTTGCAGGCCTCTACTGAGACCCATTCGGAGTCCGTTATACTTCAACTGTGGAATCTGCGGATGTCTCTACCTTGGATGGGTCCGGAGCCGCTGTGCAGGCACCGGCTTCTGAGGGTGTATTCAGGCCTACTGACTTGCATATTAAACCAGTGCCATCTTCTTCAAGGCCTAAAACTCAATTCATGCCGACAAAAGTGATGTCCAGACCGCATGGTCAGGCCTCTTATGCTTAAAAAAACAAATAAGAATGGCTGAAGACAGGGGAAGCCAACCTTCCCCCTTTGAGAGACCTAGGACTGAGTTTGCTTATGATTCTTCTGATCAGGATTCTGAAATTTGTTTCCTCTGATGACCAGGATTTACCCTTATCTACCTATGAGGATTCTGATGCAGAGGACTCTATTCCCTCTGCTTCCCCTCCAGAGGATTTCTCTTTTGTTGAAACCTTGCATACTCTTATGGAGCATTTTCACTGGGAAAGCCAGGATTACGCTGACTCTAAAAAGAGGCTTGGGGATTTCTTACTCCTGCCCCAGCTCAGGCCTTTAGCTACCCCCCCTGTACTGGACGTTGTTGATGATGCCTTTTCGGAATCTAGCTTGGTTCCTGCTCCCAGAAAACCTGATAGATTTTAAAGGGTTCCTGACTCTCGCAAGTTCCTTTTTTAAAAATCCTACTGCGGATCCTGAGACCATTTCTCAGGGACCCAAGGGCATTAAGGCTACTACTGCCACAAATCCTACCCCCTCTGATAGAGATTCCAGGGCGCTGGGTAGATGGGGTAAGAAGGTATACACTTCTGCACCCTTGGCCATTAGGGCCTTAAACTGACAGTTTCATATGTTAAAGTATCAGCTGCTGTTAAAGTATCCGCTGCATATTATCGGATTGCTTAAACAGAAATTGATGTTGATTCCTGACTGTGCTGAAAATAAAGATTTACAGGATTTAATGCATTCAAGTTGGAAAACATACTTTGCAATGTGGTTTTGATTCACTAGAGGCGTCTTGCAGGGCTGCTGTCACTGGGTCTGTACTTAGAAGGCATGCTTTGCTTAAGGAGCAACCTTTGCCAGATCATGTTAAAGCTAAATTGCTGGATGCTCCCTTAAACCAAGACGCCCGTTTGCCAACAAAGCAGTAGTAGTACTTAAAAAGATGGAGGAAAAAGTTAAATCTATGCAAACTGTTAAAGATTTCCTGCAGTACAGCCTCCCAGATTTAGCAGGCATTGGCCCACTAAAAATTGGTCCTTTCCTGCCTCTTCCAGGCCTTCTCAGTCCAAACCCAGAACCAGCAGAACACCCAGGCTTCAGTCCCAAGGTACTCGCAGGGGCTAAGCAGTGGGGGGGCTCCCACTTCCAAAGCAGGGAGTGGTAAGACTCCCCTTATGGTAAACCATCCCAATGAAGTAACTTTAAGTCTTCCAAGCCCTGCACAACTGATTGTAAGGGGAAAGATTGCCCAGCAGGCAAAAAATTGGAAACTCATTACCCAGGACAAATGGGTTTTAAATATAGCTTCCCAAGGATACAGATTCCACTGTCACTCCTTACCAACCCCAAACGGTTGGCCAGACCTACCCCCAAATCAGTGGGCAGAGGCTCAAAAGCAAATTCTCGCTCTCTTAAGCATCAGGGCAACACTGGATTTAAAGGAACCTTACCTGCACATCCCAATAAGGGAATCCTGCAGAAGATACCTATGCTTCAAAGCAGGATACATGCACTATCAGTTCTCTGCACTGCCCTTTGGCTTATTTACTGCACCCAGAGTATTCACAAAGTGCCTAAGTCTCCAGACATTGCATTTTGCAGGCAAAGAAATATCCAAATATATCCTTACCTGGACGATTGTCTAATTCAGGCAGAAAACCAGGACATACTATTGAATCATCTGGCATTTGTACAGAAATTGCCAACTTCCCTGGGGTACACTGTAAACAAAAAGAAATCATATCCTGTACCGTGTCAACAAATTGTATTCCTGGGAGCAAACTTGAACACAACTTCCCAGATGGCTTTTCTCATGCCAGAAAAACAAGTTCATTTGACATCCTACTTCAAACTACTGGCCACTAAGACCCAGCTATCTGCAAGGAAAATACTGCATGCCCTGGGGTTCATGGCCTCCTGCGTTCTACTAATTCCATATGCAAGACTGCATATGAAGAAACTACAATGGTATCTAAAAAGCCTATGGTGTCAACATTCTCAGGATCTAGAAGCAATGCTTCCTATCATTCCTTGTCTACAGATAGAGTTCCTTTGGTGGGCAGACGCCTGTCACCAATACAAGGGACTGCCATTCATCTACTCCCTGCTGCCCAAACCCTAACAGATGCATCAGGCTACGCATGGGGGACACGCTTGGCAGGGAAGTGCATTCAGGGCAAATGGAACCCAAGTCAAATGCACCTGCACATCAGTCGGATAGAAATGTTAGCTGTACAGAATGCTCTGACAGCCTTTAAGGACCACATCCTTCCAGGACAATTAATGGTAAAGACGGACAACACCACTGTTATATGGTACATAAACAAGCAGTGGGGGAACCCACTCATACCCTCTCTGCAGACTAGCCATGGCTCTGTGGAACACGGCCTTGAGCTACCAAGTGCACCTACAGGCTCAATTCCTGCCAGGAAAACTAAACACACTGGCAGATCTAAGCAGAAATCTCATAGACCCACACGAGTGGAAACTGGAACCAAAGATATTCAACATGTTGAGAAACAAATGGGGGAGCCCCGATATAGACCTCTTTGCCTGCCTCCCTCCAGAACTACCAATTGAAAAAATTATGCACAAGGACTCACCCCAAACAAGCTTGGAAAGTGGATGGCCCTGTCTTTCACCTGGAAAAAACCTATCAGTTTATGCCTCTCCTCTCCTCTCCAAGGTACTAAAGATAAAACAGGACAAACCAAGGACTATACTGATTGCACCAGACTGGCCACGCCAACACTGGTGTTCCCCCTTTTGCGCAGTGTTTCACTGCTAGCACCATGGCACCTGCCTCAGACCCTTGTCCTGCTGTTACAGTAGGAGGGCCAGATTCTGCACCCACAGCTTCAAACCCTGAACCTGACATCCTGGCTAATTACCTGATCTTTCTGTTACCATCCCTCAGTAAGCAAGTGTTTGATGTCATTTTGGAGGCAAGGAGGCCTAGTACTAGAAAATCCTATGCTGACAAATGGAGAAGATTCTGTTCCTGGAACCAAACTCAGGGGATGGGCACAGCAGCGCCCAATTTACCTCAGATTCTTCGGTACTTAACTGAGATGCTGCACAAGGGCCTTTCCTTTTCCTCCATCAGAATTCATGCCTCAGCCATTTTAGTTCATTATAACTTGGATGGGTCCGGAGCCGCTGTGCAGGCACCGGCTTCTGAGGCAGTATTCCTCAGAGGGGCCAGAAACTTAAGATACCCAGGAGAGCCCCTACTTCAGCCTGGGACCTTAACTTTTTATTGGAAAAACTCGCTCTACCTCCTTTTGAGCCAGCTGCATATGCAGAGTTGAAATTCCTTTCTTGGAAAGCAGCCTTCCTTTTAGCTATCACTTCAACAAGAAGGGTGTCTGAATTACAGGTCCTCATGGCAGTGGAGCCTTTCATCATTTTTTATGCGGATAGGGTGTCCCTCAGGACATATCCCTCCTTCATGCCCAAGGTGGCATCCAATGTGGCCCTTAGCCAGTCCATTCATTTGCCAACCTTCTTTTCTAATCCACAGAACAAGGGGGAGATAATTCTGCACTCTTTACATGTGCACAGACAACTTTAGATTTTATTTGGACTGGACTATACCTCTCAGGAAATCTGAACAACTGCTGGTTGTATTTGCTGCAGGGCCAGAGGGGAAGGCCATTTCAAAGCAAACCATTTCTAAATGGATAAGCCATTGCATTAATTTCTGCTATAAGCACCATGGAAAGCCTACCCTACAGGGGATTAGACCACATTCTACCTGAGCTGCATCTACCGCTACAGCCTTTCTCAGAGGTGTCCCTACCAGGGACATCCTAGAAGCTGCTACCTGGAGTTCTGTACATACCTTCACCAAGCATTACCATTTGCCAATTTTCTCTAAATCCAGAGCTGGCTTTGCCACTGCAGTCTTGCAGGGCCTTATAGCTGGACCTAATGCTATCTAATTTCCTCCTCCTATCCTTAGCTTTGGGAATCTACCCAAATGTGATGACTGCAACAGTGAAACACGAAGAACATAGTACAGTTGTGTATACTTACCATAAATGTAGATGTTTGAGTGTATTCACTGTTGCAGTCCTAGTTACCCTCCCTCCAACCCCCTGACATCTACTGGCTATACCTCTATTCTTGCTTACTATGTTTAAAGCTTTTTGATGTATTTGCCTTTTTGTTGGAGGTGTACCCTTATATATATAATTGCTTCCCATTATGGGGGCACCTGACATCTGGGGCAAGAAAAACTGGTGTAATGGCATCGGCTGCATGCTTTATACCCCCGATTACCTGACGTTATGGAAGATGGGACAGCAACCGACGCAGGACCCAAGACTTTGTTAATCAGGCCGACCTGAGGGCTACTGCAAGCAGATAACCTAAATGTGATGACTGCAACAGTGAAAACACTCTAACATCTACATTTATGGTAAGTGTACACAACTGTACTTTCTCCCACCTGGCTGTTACAGAGTTCACTATATCTCTGCTTCAAAGTCTGGGGCTCACTGACCACGTTCGAAAGTTTATTCTGACTACTCCTCAGGATCATGTGCATCTGGGATGCAGGATTAAGACAGTGCCAGTGTTGACCTGTCTTCCACCAGGTTTTGTTTTTGATGGCGTTCTTTCTGCCTCTTCTTTCTCTGCCTGCCATTCCATCCAGGGACTTTCTTCCGGCCCTAGGATTCATGGTCTGTACTACTACAGTGCTTCCTTTTGCCAGACTGCATATTCGGAAACTTCACTGGTACCTCCGGTCAGTTTGGCTTCAGTATTTGAGTGCCTCTCCTCCCTTGATTAAAGCAGAAATTTGAGTGGCGGATTCAGCAACTTAACCCAGGCCTGCCCTTTCAGCCTCCAGTTACCTTTCAAGAACTTGTCACCGACACTATTGGCATGGGGTTGGGGGCTTCTTGTGGTCACCTGAAACTTCAGGGTCTCTGGCCTCCTCATCAGAAGTCTGACCATATCAACATCAAAGAAATGACAGCTCTGATTTTGACCCTTCGGGCTTTTCACCCCAGACTGTTTGTTCAGGCCCATAAAGGTTTACAGAGACAACTACACAGTGATGTCATGTGTGAGCACGTTGGGGCACAAAGTCTTACCTTCTTTGCAGGCGGGCACTTTAGGCCTGGGATCTTGCTGCCAGTTATCCTCTGTGTATATTCCTTCAGAGCACAATCTAGAACAGATTCTTTGAGCAGGTGCAAAACACAGGCTCAGAAATGGGTGCTTCACAGGGACATGTTTATAGATACAGTCCATCGGTTGGGTATTCCACAGGTGGATCTTTTTGCCTTCCCTCTGAACAGACACCTCCTCTTTTTCTGTTCCAGAGTGCCATGCCATCTGGTGTGAGAGACTGGTGCCCTTTCTTTTCCTTGGAAGAGGATGTTTCTCTGCTTTCCCCTCCTTTCTCTCTACTTCCAAGAGTCCTGCATAAGATTCAGATTAACTCCCCAAAAAGTCTTACTAGTAACTACCTATTGGCCAAGACAGCAACACTGGTCTTAATGCATCTGGCCAGGGGCAATCCCAGCAAGTTACCTTACCAGTTGGACCTCCTCAAACAAGACAAGGTGTCACTCATCCATCATCACTTGTCCACTCTTCAACTGACATTGTGGCTGATGGGATTTTGATCCCTTTAAGGCACCTCTTTTCTGAGAACGTGCTCCAGGTGTGAGAATAAGGAGGTACTGCCAGCCATTCCAGGAGAAGTAGGGCAGTAGATGTATGACTTGTGCCAACACAGCTAGCTGGAGTTTTGTAAATAATTATACCATTTGTATATCAAAATGATTTGGACAGATGCATTTGCTGAAAATATATTTGTGAGGTTTGCTTGTGTTAAAATGTATCAACAATGCACCTGGCTGAAATGTAAAGAAATGTACATGTATTACTGTAGCTGATTTAAATGGTATATGTTTTAATCGAGGTTACTGGGACAGCAAGGATTAACTAGCTGGCTTATTTTAGGCAAAATAAGGGAAATGTAAATTACTTGTTAAACCATTTAAAACGTTACCCCCACAGTGCTGAATAAGACCAGAGATTGGGTCTAGAGGAAGCTTTTGTTTATTAGCTCAGTAAAAAAGAGAGGAAGCCCCAGACACTGCTATAAACATTTAAGATATGTATTGTAGTGGTGGTGCTGCGGTAGCGTTGTCGCCTCACAGTAAGATGTCCTGTTCGACTCTCAGCTAGAGTGTCTTCTGTGTGGAGACGTGCGTGAATGGGCGTACCTTCGTTGAAGGTTGTGTGTCAGGGCCTGCAACTCGTCACGTAAAAATCTACTGCCAATCATTAGCGGACCGGAGTTCTGCTGTGACGACCCCTAACCGGGAAAAGCCGAAAGACACAACATTGTAGCCATCTAGGCTAAATTCTGGTCTCTGCTTCAAAGGGGATTACTGTGAGAACCTAGAGTCAGGTGACCAGATGAGGTCATTCTGCAAGCCATCTTTGGTATTATATTTTACAAGGAGTAATCTCTGAGAAGGGAGTATTGTGTTTTGGGGGAAGTGACTAGAAAGACTGCTCACGTATTCCACTGTGCCTTGCTCTATCAAGTAAGTTTTTAGGGACCAGTAATTCTAGATTCAGCCAGGAATATAGTGAAGCTTAGTTTAGATATTATTTGTCCTTATTTGTCTGAGTCTGTCCATCAACGTTCTTTTCAATGTTTCCTGTGATTTGAACTCTGGTTTACTGTGAATGTACATTCAGTATTTTCATGCTTTTTATTATTTTGTTAAATATGTTTAACTTTTATTGTGGCTGGCCCTTGTAGAAAGTATTTCGCCTTTGGGAGTACTTGTATGTATTTGGTGATGCTATGTGGGCCACTGCAGAAGGCCTAGCTGTCTTGGCGAACTACTACCATTTGTATTTGTATTAATATTACACAGTATAATTGGGCACTCTTTGTTAAGGGCCTTAGAATAACTGATTGTGGAGTGTCTGGTGGCAGTGATAACTACCGTGTACTCTGGGTGGAAGGGGGCATGGCAGGTAAATCTGTGCCAACCTTTCCCAGGTGTGTATGTGCATCAGCTACTTGGGGCAGGGATGTGAAGCACTGGGTTTACAGAGAGGGTACTGGAGGACTTGGCTTGGACATTCTGAGGACCTAACCATACAGCTGTACCAGTGGGGAGTCTTATTCCGGACCTTAAGGGAGACAGATGTAAGCTGAGTCTGTTCTCTGTGTGCTTGTAAGGGAAATTGTGCTTGATGCAGAGAGGTCTGCATCTCGAAATATAAAGTGTATCCATTTGTATTCCAAGTGCATATCCCTCTGTGTCAGGCTTCTTGACTACTGGCCCAGCATGAAGTCCAGATGGAAAAGATTTTCTGTCTAGTGCCATGGTTGTAGCCAGGACCATTTTTAGTGGGAGTCCATCTGGTTCTCTCCTTGTGCGAGTTGCTGCAGTCTGGCTTGGCATATTCTTCTGTGAAGACCCATGTTTCTGCCTCTCTGCTCTTGAATCCTCCTCTGGCTTCTTGTTTTGCTGTCAAACAACTTCTTAAAGGCATCCTAGTCCCCTAAGGAAGCCTCTTATTCCTCCTTGAAATTTTAATTTTGATTTGAAAAAAATGACTCTTGCTCTTTCTGGGCCTGCAGTTTCAGCTTCTCTGCAACACTATACATGTAAAACTGTTTTGTTGCTTGCTATTAGTTCTTAGAGGTTTCAGAGCTTCAGGCTGTTATGGCTATTCCTTCTTTTTTTGTTTTTTTCCACAGAGACAGGGTGTCTCTGTACTAATCCTCCTTTTATGCCCATGGTTGTTAGTTGTCCTTAAATCAGGCAGTACAACTCCCATACTTTTTTCCTTCTCCACCCTCTGCTAGTGAGAGGGTCCTAAGTACATTGGATTTGCACAGACAGATCAGGTATTATTTGGATAAAACTAAGACTCTTCCGAAGTCTGACCAGCATTTTTTTTTTCATCCCAGGACTTTGAATTTAAAGGTTTCCAAGCAAGCCCATCTCTTCTTAAATATGTAAGACCATTTTCTTTTGTTGTTCTTTTCATTGCACTTGTCTGTCTACTTCAGTTAGTGTTCATTCCACTTGGGCTGTTTCCTCTTTTGGTGTTTTCTTCAATGGTGTGGGCACCAGCTCCATTTTTGAAGCTGCTACTTGGTAGTCAGTGCTTACCTTTACGAAGCGTTATGAACTGAATATCGTTTTTAGGGCCAAAGCAGGTTTTGCTAGCACCATTCTGCATGGGTTTGTTGAGGGCTTTCCACCTCTGACTCCTTTCCTTGAACTTTTGTACTCTCCCTAAGGTGAAGAATACTACAACAGTGATATGGAATGACATAGTATAGTTGTGTAAAATATTAACCATAACAGTAGATGTCCTTCTCTTCACTGTGGTCCCTCCCTACATCCCCCTTTTTTCTTTTGGTTTTGATTTGGTTGCCCTCCTGGTTGAGGGCTCTTTTTCTCCATCTACATTTTCCCTTGGGATGTGCATAGCCTCTCTTTCTCCTATGGAGACTGTTCTCTACTGGGGCGATTCAGTTCTGGGTAACTGTTGTTGTTGTGTTATTCGGCTTTTCCCGGTTAAGGGTCGCCACAGCGGAACTCTGGTCCGCTAATGATTGATAGTTGATTTTTACGTGCAGAGTTACCAGCCCTGACGCACAACCTTCAACGAAGGTACACCCATTCACGCATGTCTCCACGCAGAAGAGACTCTAGCTGAGAATCGAACTGGACAGCATCTTACTGTGAGGCTACCGCAGCACCACCACCGCGGTACATCACCTTTATGTCCTATGTTTGTGGGTGCATACAAGATATAAGGCTTTGGCAGGAGATCCCCAAGCTGAAGAATACTCTAACATTGAAGAGAAGGACATCTACTGTTATGGTCGGATTCTACACGGCTGTACTTTTTTTTTTAATTTATTTTAATTATGTCTGTGTACAGTTTCTTCTGTCAGGTAGCTTCAGTTAGCTCATTTTGGCTGTGTGAATATGCACTTAATGTTCACAAAAGTCTGGTTTCGCTAATCCTCAAGTGATGTATCAAAGGTTGGGAGGATGGCCTAATGGTTAAGGTGTTTATAGGTTCATAGGTTCATACTAGGCTATCTGCCCGAGGGCATTTACAAGCCTAGCCCATAGTTTTGTGGCTTACGCCACCCCTTTAGTATGGGGAACTATACCCATTATTTTGCTGTGCCTCTGTCGAGCAGTGACACTGAGGTAATCCCTGGGGTATATCTGCGATCTCCCATCCATTGGTCAAGATTTCTTTTTGCCTTACAAACACAAAGTACAGGGTTTGAATCTCACAGGGGATAATTGGCTAGGCTTAAAATGGCTCGCAAGGGCAGTTAGCCTAGTACTAATCTATGAATCTACTATATGGATGTCCCTTTTTTTGAGTATTGCTTTTACTCCTACATAAAGCTATTGATGGCATAAGGCCTTTAAGCCTCCAAACCCTTGGATATGGACTTTAAGCTTTCTAGGCAATGTATTGAGGTAAACTTTAATCTTAAGAACTCCCTGCACCAGTCTCCTTTCTTTAGTTTTCTGTTTTTGTTTCCCAGTAGAGAGGTGGAAGTGTCCTTTGCATACATATACTACTACTACAGCTATATTTATGCAGACACTATTCCACCATTTTGTTAATGCACACCAAAGGCGGTCATACCAAAGTGTGGTTCTCCTCAAACCCAGCTAATAGCCTGATCTGCAAATATTTGCCTGGACAGTTTATTTGTTGGCGTCAGAATGTTTCTTTCGACTACTCTGCTATCCACATGTGTCCCTTCCTTAACTAGTGTGCTGGGATATAACTGTTGTCCTAATTTATGCTACCTGTACTTGGGTGTGCTGTTTCAGTCATAAGGCCCCCGTCATGTTGTTAGATATCCCTTTTCTGTTCTTTTAATAGCCTAGGAAAAGGTTAAGTCCCTGTTTTCCTACGATAGTTTTTTTTTTTTTCAGTTCTCAGCTATGCCCTTGAAGGACCCTCCCTTATGGAGACAAGGTATAGTTATTCTTTATTCACATGTATTCCTTGTTGTATTTTTCTCTATTCCAGTGTCCAGTCTTTGCCATGGCCCCACCTTCATACCTCTCTGGCATAAATCCCTTGCAGCCATATTTTCCTAACCTGTAACCCTTCTAGAGAGGTTTTCCACTCAGACCAGCTTGGGGGAATTAACTGCATGTAATGCCTCTCACAGTTTGGCTACATTTCATAAAGTTACTGTTTGACTCTACCTCTTTATACATTGCTTGCCTAACTTTTAACCATTTTCTTTGTTTAAGCATTTTTGTGAGAAACTTTTTTTTTAATTCAGGCATTTTCTGAAGACAGTGGAATTTTATTTTGGAAATTTCACTATTTGGTAATTGTAAGATCCATTCCTTTTCCACATGCAGTTGGGCACTTCATCTGCACGTGATCAGGTTACCATTTCTGTTCCTTTTTTTGCCATTTACTTCTCACTTGATTTTTGTCCTCATAAGGGTTCTAGCTACGGCTTTCTCTGTCTTACCCACCAGTATGTCTGCTTTATTTTCCAAGGCCTAATACCCATGTGTCCATTGTCAGGATACTTGGATGCAGATGAGCATGTTTATACCTCACCTTTTTATAGGCTTAGTTTTGCATTTTAGTATGATTACAACTGTTTAGTGAACCTTTGTATTTCCAGTTCACACTGGCTGTTGAGCCACGAGGGTTAAGTTGTAAGTTACACTACCTCCTTATTTGTAAGCTGTATTTGTTGAGAAGTCCACATTCTTATCTCTTTCCTCATAAAAGACTGAGCTCTAAGCCACCAGACTGATACTGTTTTTGCCAGTCTTGTAGATTTTACCATATTGCCTGAGGCTGTTTAATCCTTTTCACGTCATCTGGCTTGGTGTTTATTTCCAAAAAGATGTTTATCCTTTAAACAGTTTCTGCTGTTTCATGGGAGACAACGCATGTAAATTGCATCTTCACCTCAGTATAACCCAGAGTTTTTATATACCTCTTTACCTTAGTATGATGTAGAGTTTTTGTACACCATACAACCTAATCTGTATTGTAAAATTTTAGGGCTTCTCTCCTACAGCTTTCCTATGTTTATTTCCCAGCAGTACATTGTGAAATAGACTTTCTAGGTTGAGGTCCTCTTTTAGATCTCTGGTGTCCTTAGACAAGTCAGTCTGAGAGATAAAACTTGGGATTCTGTCCTGATGGTGATTCCTTTGTTGAATATGAAAGTTACATACTTACCGTAATGATAGTTCTAGATTAACAGTGCAGTCTTCCTCACCATACTTTCCCTGTGTGCCATAGCCTTATCCTGGTGGGTGAAAGCATTCTTTGTGTGTAGGCTTGGGTTGTGTCTTTATTTCTATTGTTTGCTTCATTTTAGCATGGGCTTATTAGAGATCTGGAAAAGGGTCCTTATTCGCACATCATTATGGATAAGAGAGGAGGGGCCAAGTAGCCTGCATAGTACTTTTTAAGGCCCAAGATCTGATATTGAAGAAGATGAAACTTTGGCTCTATGTTTGTCATTACTGCAACTACTTAACTATTCTTTATCATTTGCTTACTAATTACAGTTTTTAAATATTTCAGGTCTGCTTCCCGCTCACAAAGCAAGAGTCGGAGTAGAAGCAAGAGCAAAAGCCAGATCAAAAAGAGGGAAAAGAGCAGAAGCCAAAGTAAAGAGAAGAGCAGGAGCAGAAGTCGCAGTGCCGATGTACACCGGAAGAACACTGACTTAAAGCAAGAAAATGATTGGGGTAAAGGTGACATGAAAGGCAGAAGTAGGAGTCAAAGTAAAGGAAAGAGTAGAAGTAGGAGCGTAAGTAAGGAAAGTAGCAGGAGTAAGAGTAAAGAGAAGCTCAGAGAGGTTAGTAGAAGTAGGAGTAAGAGTAAGGATAGGAGAAATGAGAGCAAGAGTAAAAGGAGGAGTAGGAGTAAAAGTAAAGATAAGAGAAATGAGTCTAAAAGTAAGGACAGGAGGGAGAGAAGTAAGAGTAAGGACAAGAGAATTGAGAAAAAAAGTAAGGACAAGAAAAGTGAAAAGGTTAAGGACAAGAAGAATAAGAATATAAAAGATGATAAGAATGAAAGCAAGAGTAAGGAGAGGAGAAGCAGAAGTTTAAGTAAAGTTAAGAAGAATGAAAGTACAGTTAAGGACAGGAGAAGTAGAAGCACAAGTAAGGATGGGAGGGAGAGGAGTTTGAGTAAAGACAGGAGTAAGAGCAAGGATAGGAGTATGGATTGGGGCAAGAAGAGCAGGAGTATGAATACAGAGAGAAAGAGCAGGAGCTTGAGTAAGGACAGAAGGGGTAAGCTCTTGTATAAGGAGAAGAAGAGCAGAAGCAAGGACAAGAGGAGTAGGAGTAGTAGTATGGAGAAGAGAAGCAGGAGTCCTAGTAAAGACAGAAGGAGCAAAAGTCCTACTAAAGAAAGCATGAGCAGTAGTAAAAGGAGGAGCAGGAGTGCTAGTAATGAAAGGATAAGTAGGAGCACTAGTAGAGATAGGAGTGTTAGTAAGGAGTTAAGACGTGGGAATGCTAGTAAGGAGATGAGGAGCAGGAGCACCAGTAGGGACAGGAGCACCCATAGGGACAGGAGGAGCAGGAGCACCAGTAGAGACAGGAGGAGCAGGAGCATCAGTATGGAGAGGGGAAGGAGCAGGAGCATCAGTATGGAGAGAAGGAAGAGCAGGAGCATCAGTATGGAGAGAAGGAAGAGCAGGAGCATCAGTATGGAGAGGGGGAGGAGCAGGAGCATCAGTATGGAGAGGAGGAGGAGCATCAGTATGGGGAGGGGGAAGAGCAGGAGCATCAGTATGGAGAGGAGGAGGAGCAGGAGCATCAGTATGGAGAGGGGGAAGAGCAGGAGCATCAGTGTGGAGAGGGGAAAGAGCAGGAGCATCAGTGTGGAGAGGAGGAAGAGCAGGAGCGTCAGTGTGGAGAGGGGGAAGAGCAGGAGCGTCAGTGTGGAGAGGGGGAGGAGCAGGAGCGTCAGTGTGGAGAGGGGGAGGAGCAGGAGCGTCAGTGTGGAGAGGGGGAGAAGCAGGAGCGTCAGTGTGGAGAAGAGGAGGAGCAGGAGTGTCACTGTGGAGAGGGGGAGGAGCAGGAGCATCAGTATGGAGAGGGGGAGGAGCAGGAGCATCACTGTGGAGAGGGGGAGGAGCAGGAGCCTCAGTGTGGAGAGGGGGAGGAGCAGGAGCATCACTGTGGAGAGGGGGAGGAGCAGGAGCCTAAGTAAGGTTAGAAGTAGGAGCAGGAGCCTCAGTAAGGTTAGAAGTAGGAGTATCAGTAAGGAGAGGAGCAGGAGTGTCAGTAACATCAGGAGAAGTAGGAGCGTCAGTAAGGAGAGGAGGAGCAGGAGCTTCAGTAAAGAGAGGAGCAGCAGGAGCATCAGTAGAGGTAGGAGTGTGGATAAAGATATTGCTGTTAGTAAAGACCAAAGTGTGAGTAAGGACAGGAAGAGCAGGAGCAGGAGTATTCCAAGAGGTAAGAATATTCAGAGGAGTAGAAGTAAGAGTCTTGAAAAGAACAGAGACAAGGGTGACGAAAGCACAAAAAAGGTGAGTAAGAACAGGAGCAGGGAAAGAAGTAGGAGTAAGGGCAAAGAAAAGCACAAAAGCAGGGTTAAAGAGCGGAGTAGGAGCAAAGGTAAGGAACGAGGTAAGGAAAGTAGTAAAGAAGTGACTAAAACCAGGACTAAAAGTAGCAGTAATGAGAAGAGTCTTAGCAAAGCCAGGAGCCGCAGTAAGAGTAGAGAAACAAAAAGCAAAAGCCGCAGTAGAAGTAAGGAGAGAAGGAAGGGAAGCAAGAGAAGCAGAAGTCAAAGTAAAACTGAAAAAAGCAAAAAGCGAAGTAAACATGAAAGCAAAATTAGTAAGAAGAAGAAGAAGGGAGACAAGGAGTATTCTAGATCCAGATCTAGGTCAAAATCAAAACAGAAGGACAGCTCAAAGTCAGAGTTTCGGGAAAGAGAGAAGGGAGCTAGCTCTGGCAAAAAGGATGTAAATCATGGATTACGATCTAGGTCCAGATCACAGTCAAAGCCTGTAACAAAATCCAGATCTCATTCAAGGTCCAGGTCTCATTCTAAGTCTGCTTCTACGTCACCTTCTCACTCTAGGTCAAGGTCTCGATCGTGATCCTAAATTTGCTGAGTTTATGTATCTTGAGAACTTTTTTTAAAAAAAAGTCTTTTGTACCTGTTTAGGTATTGTGACACAAGTGAAAGTTTATTTCACATTATCAAAGTTGTACATTTTAACTCTGATGTTTCTTGTTAATATTTGCTGTTTGAACTTAAGGTTGAATAATGACTTGTAGGTAGGTATGTTCTGCAAGGTTTATTTCTCTTTTAACATATTTCCGCCATTTAGTTCAGACATAGGATCAATATTTTAAAGTAATTTTGTGTTAATATATTTTTTGAAACTTTAAAACAGTAAAGCTGAACAGTAAAAAGTTACTGTGTGTATATACATATATATATCAGTTACCTGCAGATAGGTCCTTGTATGTAGTTTATGATACTGTGACCGATTATTCCTTTTTATATTATTTTGACACCTGTTTCCATTTTGCGAAGTACAGTGAACTTTGTTTCAGCAAGTTTTGAATAAAAAATATTTTGCTTGACAAGTACGTTTTGCATTTTTCAGCGTTTGTTGTTGAATGAGTAGACATACATTTTTGCTGTGCACACTTTTTAAAGGACCTCTGCAGTATATAGGTTCATAGGTGTTTACTAACAACCAGTTTTTTGTCTTTTTGGCTTTTCCCCA